>NC_143401.1:23166640-23471690 GCF_052110815.1 Crocodylus siamensis | reverse complement strand
ATCTCAGGGGATGCACCCGCGTGTACTGCCTACATGTTGCCAGTGCACATGTTCTTAGCACCCCCAACAAATATTTTTTTTCCCCTCTGCCTATGGTGACCACCCATCTCTAATTAAAGACTGGCAAACCCAGGTTGCTGTGGACCCCTGCAAGGGGCTGTGGAGAGTGGAACGCAGGGAGTGCCATGTGCAAATATGAACATAGATAGAAATACAGCCCCAGGCAATGGTGGAGAGCAGTTCTCCCAGCTGCCTGCAGGGAACTGTATAGGAGGAGGGGCAGATCAAGGCCCCCTTGGTGAGGGATGGAATGGGGCAATGGCTGGGCCTGGAGTCACCGCCCAGGTAGGGAGGTGCATGAGGCCAGGGCCTAGGGAATGGGACAGAGCCACAGGAGGCTCCTCCAAGTGGCATGGGGGTTGAACACCCAAGCTACACACATTGCCAGGGGGGAGAGCATAGGGAGGCACATGCTCCCCAGATTTGTGCATGGGACAGGGGTGGCTGCAGGCCACCCACTGTGAGCTTGGGGCTCCCTGCCATGCTGTCTTCCTCCTGGGAGCCCTGTGCTGCCATGCTGAGATGCCCCTTGCCTGTCCAGCAGCAACAGGGACAGCAGTGCAGAGTTGTGCCCCCTGCTGCTGCTGAGTGGGTAGGAGGTGCCTCACCATGATGTGGAGCTCTCAGGGCGAAGGCAGCAGGGCACCAATCCCCAAGCCCGCAGCGGGCAGCCTGCATCCGCCTCCTCCCCTCCCCCCTGCTCCTCCCCACTCTGCTCAGCTATGCTCCAGCCGTACTGCTGAATGAGAGGCAGGGGAAAGGGGGCAGCATCATCTTAGGTCCTCTTTGGCAAAAATAAAAATTGGTGCCTATGGTGTGGGATGCAGTAGGTTGTGAAGCCTTTAAAAGATGGCTCTTAATTTTGGTTAGAGTCTTCATGTTCTCAGCAGTCCAAATCCAAGAGAATGCAGGAAGACCCCCTAAACCAGATTGTATATGTGGTAATGTGTCACATGGTACGTGTACCTGATGGAGTCAGGGCACCCACTGGTTTACAGTTTCTGTTGGGGATGAGAGGGAAAGCAGTGTGGTATTTGGGTACATCCTAGTGACAGCGCTAAAAGTAACATGATGGCAGCAAGGCTTGGAGGAGCCTTTACCTTTAATCCACGCTCATGCTTTTGAAGAGTCAGGGGTATCGAAGGGAACCTTACATTTCCATGAAGGCTCCATGGTCAATGAGGCACAAGAAGGGACCATTTGTAATGGCTCTAGAAGATCTGGGCCTCAGCTGGACAGGTGGATTTTTCTTTTTAAGGAAACTTTTTTATGTCTGTCACAGGAGCACTTGGGTGCCCTGTTCCTATGAAGGAATAAGGGCTGCTGAAGCTCCCTGAGACAGCACAGGTGTTGGTTGCCGGAGCAGCCAGGCTGGTCACATGACCAGAAGGGGGCAGGGCCAGGCCTTTATAAACAGCCCAGGCCAAAGCCTAGCAGCAGTTCTTTTCTGGCAGTGTGAGGTGCAAGAGTGCCAAGCAGAGCAGGGATGAGTGGTGCAGCCTGAGCACCCAAGGGGCTGCACCCTGGTGAGGGTGGAGACAACCCTGACTGGGAGGCCTTTGCAAGAGAGCCAGGTGGGCCTAGATCCTACGTTATAGCCAGGAGGCTTATTGTTGCGTTACAGCCTATTGGCTTACGGTTCTGTTTAGTTATTGTTATACTGGCGGACCGGGCGAGGCTGTAGGGGTGGAGGAGGCCTCATCAGGAGCTCCCCAGGGAGGTGAGGGTGCTCCCAGCACCAGAGAGGGGTGCTGTATTGCGGGGTGTCTAGACCCCGGCCCCAGAAGGGGCAAACAGATTGAGGAGCCCAGAAAAAGGGGTCAAGGGGGCCAAGTAAGGCTAGGGCCACCTGAGCCCCAATTGGGAAGAGTCCCAGAGGGGCTCCACAGTGGTGGGGACCCTGGGGCCCATGAGGGCATTGTCAGGGCTGGGGTAGTACACCCCTACTACAGGGGGCAAAGTGCTGGCGAGGGCACTGTAGTTCGGGGTGCAATACCCCAGCCCTGAGAAGGGGCAATGAGGATTATGGGGGCCAGGCATGGCTAGGGCCACCTGAGCCCCACTTGCAAGGAGCACCAGCGAGCAGCCCGAGGGGTTTGTGTTAGGCCCAAGCAAGGGGCACACAGGAAGAGAAGCCCAGGGTAGGGTGCTACTATAGAGACAAGCCCGGAGAGGGCGAGCCCGTGATTATAGAGAGCCCGGGGAGGGCAAGCGGGTGGAGGGACAGGCCCCAGTGGGGGCACCGTCTGTACGTGGAGAGGCTCCAGGAGGGGCGAGTATATTGTGCGGACCCCAGGAGGGGGCAGATATAGTTAGTAGGCCTGAGAGGGTTAGCGGATAGAGGGGCGCCAGTTGCGTGACAAGCCCAGGGCTCTGGTGAAGGGCGCATACAGGAAACTGACCAGATAACATCCGGTACATCTGCGAGGCTTGGGGCATGCTAAAGGGGAGGTTGGAGGCATGCATAGCCCATAAGGCTGGGGTACACCAGATCACTCCCTATGGAACAGGGGACAGTATAAGCATAACATGGTGTCCAGGGCGACAAGAGGCAGCCTCCCTTCTAGAACCATATAACAACAAGACGTGGTGGGTGAGTTAGAGGGTGCTGGACCACCTACTCGGCATGGCTGGGGGCGCTAGAGAGAGATCACGGCCGCTCCTGCGCCCCGCTCCATGACAATGTCCCAAGTCAAATCAACCAAATTAATTCCAAATCCGTGTGAGTCATTCAGGAACCATATGTGGCCCTGCTGCTGGCAAGCATCCTCCACCCTGCCTGGGACTTCAGATACTTCCAAATCCTTTGGCAGGTCTCCAACATGCAGGCCCAAGCCCAGAGGCTTGGCGTCTGAGCCCCTGAGTTCTGCTTGCCCTCAGCCATATGGCCACAGGAGCAAGCGAGAGAGGAGTCCCCCATTTCCATGAAGTCGGTGTTTAGCCAGATCTTCCCCCTGGAAGTGGAAGTGGGAGGCTAGCGATGCATTACTACCCCGCCCCCCTTGCCATGTTCATGGTTTTCCCCACCCAGTAGAGAAAACCACCTCGGGGATCACGGTAGTTCCCCGGCCCGGGCCGGAGCAAGCCCGGCGGGGCGCGGGCACCGTGGGAAGGCCCCGCAGGAGCAGCAGCGCTGCCAAGGGGCCACGCTGTCGAGGCCGGGGAGAGCCGCTGAAGCAGGAGCGGGTGCGAGGCGCCGGTGGGGCGGCCCCGCCTGCCGAGCGCAAGGCCCGGGCAGCGGGGCCAGCGCGGTGGCTCACGGGAGGCAGCCCCCAGCCCCGTGGGCGCCGCGCTGCGCGGGCCCGCACGGCCGGCCCGGGGCGCACAGGCGGCCGGAGCGCGGGGCGCGCAGCCGGGCATGCGACGGCTCGAGCAAGGCCGCTCCGGGCCGACTCCAGACTCCGGCCAGCGCCTGGAGCCGCGGACACCCACCGCCGTCTTTCGTCCCCGGAGCATCGGCGTCTCACTGCCTCCGCCGGGGCTGTCTCTGCCTTTCGCTTGCGGACTGGCCGGGCGGCTCCAGGTGTCGCTGCCGGCGAGTCTCCGTTTGCAACCGACGTTCAAAATCCTGACCCCAGGCAGGTTTTTCCGCACGCGGGCCCGCCTCCCCCGCAGCCAAGCCCCGGACCTGCCGCCGGGGCCGTGCCTGGGGGCCGGGGGAGACGCTGCGCCGCAGCGCGGCGGCTCCGAGGAGGCCCGGCACAGCCACCGCCGAAGGGGCCGCGCAGACTTCAAGAGCGCTGCTTTTGTCTCCCGGCCGGCGGCAGCGCGCCTGGGGCTGCTGCGGGCACCTGCGCGGCTGAGCAGCGTCGCCCCGATCCCCAGCGTGGGGACCTCAACCGACCCCACAGCGCGGGCAGGAAGGCGAGGGGCGCTGCGCGGACAGAGCCCACGGGTAGCGCCGCAACAGCGTCCTCCTCCTGCGGAGCCCGGCACCCGCGCTCTGCTCCGCAGGCGAGACTGGGCTCGGGTCCCTGCTGCTTCCGAATAGGCGGTGATCTGGTCTAGAAGAAGCGAGGAGCTGCCCATCACCGAGTCAGAATATCAGGTCCATCTTGCTCAGTGCCCTGTGTCACACAGCGGCGGAAAGCGGGTTTCTTGCCCTGATCCTCTCCCGCTTGTCTAGGGAGGCCTGATTCCGTGTCACCATCAGCATTAGAAGCGCAGTACTATTGTTAGTGTAGCTAACAAGCTAACAGTGATAGTAATGTGTCGTGGTTAACTGTTATTGTTACTGATCGTTAATTAGCTCACAGACAAACAACCGTAGTAATACTGATGGTAATCGTAGTAAATGCGCCGAACGCGATAACGCCAGCGCTAACCGCAATAACAACAATCAATACCTCAAACGCGAATTGTCCCCTCGGCCGGGGTGGAGGAGTCCTAGGCGATTCCGCCGAACAAGAAGCGACAGCCGAGTCTTTCCGCGGTTTCTCTCACGAATCCCCTCGCAGAAGCGCGATGAGCTGCCCCCCTCGTTTCGGGGGAGTTCATGTGCACCGATTCGTCTCTCCATAAATGTATGTATCCACCGCGGGTTTCTGCAGAGAAAAATCCCTA
Organism: Crocodylus siamensis; assembly: GCF_052110815.1. Taxonomy (NCBI): domain Eukaryota; kingdom Metazoa; phylum Chordata; order Crocodylia; family Crocodylidae; genus Crocodylus; species Crocodylus siamensis. Next base: position 23,467,067 of record NC_143401.1, on the reverse strand, counting down.
CACCTAAGTCGTGGATGTAAAGAACTGTCTGTCCTCGTTACAGGGCCCTTGCGTACGTGCATACAGGCTAGGCAGACAAAACTCTTGGGGCAGAGCCGTTGTTTTTTATTAGACCAACCAAATGCGTGTATACGCACACATACACGTTCCTGTTTTGTATCTACTGATCCATTTCTATAGTCGTATGTCAAATCAGACCCCGTCTCCACCTACTGATCACATTTATTGTCACTCGTGGCACGAGAACAGGCTGGGTTGCAACTGATAAACCAGATGCAGATAATCCCCGACTTCAAAGAAACGATGTTAATGGTACAATTATCTGCCCGCGCCGCAGACCATCTTTAAAGTGTCTCCAAGGCAGAGACTGGCCCAGCTGGGGCGGAGGCGGGTCCTGCCCGGCCCGCTGGCCCGCGCTGGCTGCTCGCTTCCCACTTCCAAAGGATCCCCTCGCCGATACTCTCCGACGTTGCTGAGCGATTCCTGAATAAATGAGGAACCGAAAAACCTCCAGCCCGATCTGGATATAATTAACGAGCATGTTTCTGAAATAACAGGAGCACGTGGTGCTCACAAAACCTCAGCCCGGACCTGACCGTATTTCCGTAAGCGAAGGGCAAGCCCCGCAGCTCGCTGTCTCGTTTTCTTCCTCCGGGGATCTCTATTGAAATGAAAACAAAATGTTGGCCGGCGGCTCCCGAATGTTTCCAAACTTCTCCGCAGCGGGGTCCCGCGGCTCCCCCGGATTTCCAGGCACCTTCCCCCCTGAGCGGAGCGGGCTGGCGGGCGGGGCGGGGCGGTGCCGGTGGCCCCCGCGCTCCTCGCTGCTTCTCCCCGCTCCGCCGCTCGGCCTCGGCACGGCCCTTCTGCGGATCCTTCTCCCCGCAAAACAGCGCCCTGGGCCGGCTGCCGGCACAGATCAGCCCTGTGATCCGCCGTGGTCGCGGACTCCTTGTCTGGCGCGTTACGCTGCTGGGGCAGCAGCCCCTCGCCCGGTCGCCTTCCGCTCAACGGCAAGCCAGCCCAGAAGTCTGACCTGCCTGGACAACGGGACCTCGCGGCCTCCCTCGGCCGTGTGGCCAGGCCGCGTCGGGGGCTCCGGGGAGCGTGTCCCTGGAGGAGGCGGCTCCTCTCCGGGCAGCAGGCCCGATCCCTGCCTCCTGCTCCCAGGCCGGGAGCCGCTGCCAGCCGGCCCGACAGCTACGGCGAAGCGGAACCGCGGCAGCCCGGGTCTCTGAGCTCCCGGCTGGCCTGGTCCGGCCCGGAGCCCGAGCAGCCGGCGCGCAGCGGGCGTGCCCAGCCCAGCTCAGTGAAGGAGCTCCTGCCCCGCGGCTGGCTGCGGCTCCCGGCAGGCCCGCCGAAGCCGCCTGCCCCGTCTCCGCCCGGGGGGGCTTCGATCCGCATTGTTCCCGGGGTCACATTCGGGCTGCGGGTGGAGAGGGGAGAGGAGCCGGGACGTCCGTGCCACGGCCCCGCCAGGGACGCTTTCCAAGGGCCGCCGAGCCGCAGCTGCCAACACTGGTGGCACCCGCAGGGCCCCGGAGAAGCGCTGTTGCCTCCGCGGTTCTCCATCGCGGACACAGTGCGGCCCCAACTCCTGTCCCACCACCGCCTCCGGATGGCCGCCGGGATCTCCGCGGAGCTGAGTTGTGGCGGCCGCCGCGGCCCGGGGAGAGGGAGCGCAGGAAAAGGGCCAGCCGCGCTCCTCCTCGGCCGGAGGGGCCCGTGAGCTCCCGCTGGACTTCTGGCCAAAGCGGGCAGGGGCGCGCAGGCTGTCCTGGAAAGAAATAGGGCCGGTTGTGCTGAACCTGTCCTGAGTTGGGGAGCGCGGCGGGCGCCGGCGGGAGCGGGGACACCTCCCCGGACAGCGGACAGCTTCAGTGATTCACTCTGCGCCCACTGCCCGCCGCTCCTGCGGCCGCGGCCGGCTCGACGTGGATCCCTAAAGCGACACCGGTGATCACAGTGCGACACCAGTGCACCCACCCTTCCGAGGCGGCTGGGCAGCCGGAGGCCTCCCTAGTCCCTCCGGAGTGCAAAGGGCCTTGAAGGGACGACAGCAAGTGCGGAAGCGCTGGGCTCTGGCCAGCCGAGGCACGGGATAAAAGAAAGAAACCCCCAAAGCTGGAGCGGCCCGAGCCCCAGTGTCTCCTCGTCACTATCTTGAAATGCATCTTGGTGCTTTCCTGTAGCCGCGGCATCCCCAGCTGCGACACGGGGCCGCTTGCCCGATCATTCCAGCAGTTCAACGGTTAACAGCCCATAACGCGCCCCGCTTCTGCGCCCGCGGCCCTCAGCCTTGCGCTAGACATGAAATGCTGAGGACAATTAAGCGGAGTTTAACTGTTGCCTATTCTCCCAGAGGTAGCTTCCCTTTTGATCCTGCCGTGCCTGGCGCCTTCCAAAACATAACTTGTCTGCCTTATTAAATGCATTGACTTATGGTGAAGAATGGCCTGGCGCTTTTCAACTGAAGCAGCAAAAACCTGAAAGGACCAGGACGGGCTGAGCAGCAGAAAGCCTGGGCTGGCTGTAATAAATTAGCGATTACGCTGATAAGTATAGCAGGAGCCTGAAAGTCGCAGCAAAGTTCAAGAAAACCGAAGGGGGTGGGGGAGGAGATGAATAATTCTCAGCCTCCAGAGCAGCAGTTGGGGGGGCGAGGCGCCGGGCCCTGGTGCGGGTTAGGCAGGGCGCTGGGCAGCTGCTGGCTTTGCACTGGTGGGGGATGATCCGTGCTATCCGACCCCTCCCCTCCGGCCGAGAGGGACACTGGGGGGCCCAAGGGCTGGAAAGGCTATAAGGCAGGGTCACCACTGTGCACACTCTAGATTAAGTAATTCAGAGACGCTAAACTTTGGAAAGGGCATCTTACTTCTTTGGATGCTGGGGGTATAATCGGCCGGCCGAGCCTCCGGACCTCATGGGGGCCCCTCTGCCTGCTGCCCTCCATCCCGCATAGCTCCAACAAGCGCCCGGCCGTCGGGGGAGAGCGCGCTGCCGCCCCACCGGGCAACCGCGCTGAAACCGCCCTGGCCGCTCCGCAGCCATCAATAACTAACTGCCCCTCGCCCTCCCGGGCCAGACAGCCCCGGCCAATGGCAGCCACTCCTGCGCGCACGTCATGGGCTACAGGGGGCGCTCCCATTGGAGGACGGCTACATGAAAGAGGAGCGGCAGAACTTTTAGAGCTGTTAAAGTTGGGAGGAAGCGCGCCGGAGCTCGGAGCCCCCTTCCCGGCCCGCCCCGAGCATGGAGCGCGGCGCCCCGGCGCCCGCCCCACGCCTTGCAGACCCGATGCCAGACCCCGGGGCCTGAACCTCACCCGACCGCCTCGCCCCTGCCAGGGTTTTATGGCCCCGTCTTCTCTCAGAATGAATCCCGCCCACAGGCCACTCAGCCCGGAGACTGCCAGCGACGACGAGACCAGCAGAGGAGCGGCCGCCGCGTCCCCCCGGGGGAGCCCCTTGGCTGAGGAGGACCCGCCCCGGGTGAACTGCGAAGCGCCGGGGTGCAGGGATCAAGTCTCCTCTAGCTCCCTGTTACCGTTCAGTGTGGAGTCCCTCCTCATCTCGGAGGGCAAACCAGGCCCCAGGAGCAGCAGGACGCACCAGCACTCTTCGGAAGTTGCCCCCGAAGCACCCCCTGCCCCGGGCCGGAGCACCGCGGACGCGGGGGAACCCGGCCAAGACTTACCGGAGCGGCGGAGCAAGCAGCAGCTCCCGGCGATGGCCGAAAGCACGGGCGAGAGAGAGCCCAGCCCTTGGTTTGCAAAGTCCTCTTCTCCAAGTAAGTTTCCCAAGTGCCCCCCCAGCCCCCGTGCGCCAGGCGCGGAGCCCTTGGGCTGAGCCAGGCAAATATAGCTGAGAGTGGGGCTGCCGGCTCCTCCGTCTGCTCCGGGCGGTGACGCAGTCTCTCTTGCCGAGAGCGCAGCCCGGCTCGGTCCCATCTCCGGCCCCCTCTGACAGCGGGTGCAGAGCAGCTGGGGGCTGCACCGCGCGCCCGGCCTTGCTCTGGCACCTGCGGCCGGAGCGGGAAGGGAGCGCACGAGGGAGGCGTGGGAAGGCCCGTGAAGACTAGGCCGAGCAGGCGGCGCGGCGGTGAGGTCCGCGCAGGCTGCATCCTCCGGCCCACGCGGGGTGCCTGTGGCTCTAGGCTCCTTGTCTTGTGCCAGCAGCGCAGCCCCGGCGCGGCCCGAGGGGAAAGGCTCGGCCCATCGCCCCCGCCGCCCGCGCATCGTGCCTGGTTCCGCCGGGCGCTGCGTAGGGGCGAAGGGCTCCAGCCCCCCTGCAGACCTCGCTAATCGCCAGCAGCGGTCCCGAGTCGCGGAGGCCTGTGCGTGAAGGGCCGAGCCGGGCCGGGCCGGCTGTTGACCCTCTCTCGAGCCGCGGGTCACCCATGAACTCGGCTGGCCTGGCCCCGGCGAGGTTCCGGGTCACACCTGGCAGAGCCGGCCGCAGTCCCGCGGCTTGCGGTACCCCTGGAGCCGTTGCCGAACCAGAGCCAAGAGGCCCCTGGTGCCCGACTCCCTGCGGGCTGCTTCCTACCCAGCGCAGCTGCCTGGGGCTCGGAGGCTGCCCCAGGCCTAGGCAGGCTTTGTGCCTAGCTGCTGGAGGGAGAGGCCTGCTTTGCGCCTCAGTCGGCCCCGGGGCTGCGCCCAGGCTTTGCCGTCGGGCAGCAAGAGAGCCGGCTGCCGAGAGCTCCGAGGGGGTAGTTCGGGGCCCTGGGGTGGAGGGCTCCCCTTGCCCCGTCTGCAGGTCAGGAGCCTCCCCGCACTAAGGTGTCTGCGCACCTGTCTGTCCCCTGCAGGGCACCCGAGCCCTCCGTCCTGCACCCTGAGGAAGCACAAGAACAACCGCAAGCCCCGCACGCCCTTCACCACGGCGCAGCTGCTGGCGCTGGAGAGGAAGTTCCGGCAGAAGCAGTACCTGTCCATCGCCGAGCGCGCCGAGTTCTCCAGCTCGCTCAGCCTCACAGAGACCCAGGTCAAGATCTGGTTCCAGAACCGCAGGGCCAAGGCCAAGCGGCTGCAGGAAGCCGAGCTGGAGAAGCTCAAACTGGCCGCCAAGCCCCTGCTGCCTTCCTTTGCGCTGCCCTTCCCGCTGGGGACGCACCTGGGCTCCCCGTCTCTTTACGGGGCCTCGGGCGCCTTCCCCGCCCGGGCGGCGCTGCAGCCGGTGCCGGGACTCTTCACGGCGCCGGTCACGTACGGCATGTATTACCTGTCCTAGCGCCCGGGCGGGGCGCTCGGCGGGGGGAGCCGGCGCGGACCCGGGAGGCTGCCCCGCCGCCGCTGGACGGAGCTCCGCGCTGGGACACTGACGCCACCGCCGGCCTGGCTTGGAGGCGCCCCCGCTGCTCGGGCGCTGTGGGCCGGCTCTGACCTCTGCGGGCCCGGACCGCCCAGGCCCCGCGGGGAAGAGACGCTGCTGCTCGGAGCAGCCGGCCGGCGCCCTCTCCTCGCCCCGGGCTCGCAGCACCTTCGCCCCCTTCCTGCCTCCGCCCCGGGCCCGGCGGGGCGGCGCCCTTCCTTCGGACACCGTGGGCCAGCCCCTCTCGCGCTGCCCGCGGCGGCTCCGGCGTGGCGCAGCGCGGACCGGCGGGGGCGACTCCTGCGCCGTCAGGACGCCGGGGAAGGAGGAAGCGCGGGGGCTTCCCGGGGCGCTGCGGCGCGGAGCTGGGCCGGGGGCCGCTCGCGGCGGGGCTCTCGCTCCCGGACGCGGCTCTGAGGCTGTCGAGACGGCCCGCGCGTGGGCCGGCGAGAAGCCTCCCTGTGTGTACGCAGCCGCCAATAAAACCGCTACATTCACCCTCTAGCCGGTGCCGCGTCCCCCCGCCGCCGAGCCAGGGCCCGGCTCGTGCCCCCGGGGCTGCACCGCGGACCCCGCTGCTGCACCCCAGGGCCGGCCCCCACGTGGTGCTCCTCAAGCCCCGCTGCAGGCGGCTGCGCGCGGTCCCGGGGCACGGGCCGAGGCTGGGCGTTCAGCTGCGTGTCTCCCGGGGGGCGCCGGGCCCTCCTGGCCCCATGCATCCCGCGGGGCCGCCTTCGGGGCGCCCGCCAGGCTGCTCCCGGCCGCGGCGGGTCGCCCGAGCGGGCAGCGCGCGGCCCGGCCCCGGCGCAAGACGCCGAGCTGCGCTGCGCCGGCCGGCCGGGGGAGTGGGCGCTGCTCGCTCCCGGACACCCGCGCTGCGCCCCGGGGGCGAGCTGCGGTGAGCCCCGGACCCGGCTCTGCCTGAGGCCCTGCCGCCCCCTGCCGGGCGCGGCTGGCTGCGGCCGGGTCTCCGCATTGGCAGCCACACAGATCCGCCCGCCGGCCTCCTCCTTCCGCCGCCTGCTCTCCCGGCCGCGCTGCCTGCCGCGCCACAGCGCTTTCCTCCTTGGCTCTGAAGGAGCCCGCGCCCGCCTGCTGCTCCATCCAGCGGCTGCGCCCCGGCGGAGAGCTCACAGGCCGCTGTCGTCGCGATTTCCCGCGGCCCGCTGCGGACCGAAGAAACGACGCGCACGGCAAGGGTGCAATTTAACAACGCCGGAGCCTGGCGAGTAGCAGGCAGACGCTCCTGTCCCAGAACAGCTACAGCTCTCCCTGCCTTTGAAGTGAATCAAGACCCACTTCCTTGGAAAACTTCCCTTCAAAGCACTAGGCAGCCGAAGTGCTGCTTTTCATGCTGATCCTCCACCGCTCAGCTTCCACACCTTTATACCTGTCCACGCTTGGTGTCCATCTTGGACTGAACATCTTTAGAAAGAAGGGTTTTGAGATTCAGATCCATGAAACATCAGTAGTTTTATCAAACATTTGTTTAAAAATCCCTGCAGTGTTTTCAACAGGTTCCCAGAGGGGCTGAAGGAGGGAAAGGAAGGTTGGTAAAGATGTGAAACTGATCAAGTGAAGTGGTCAGCTGAAAGAGATGCTCTTCACCTTCCCGGTGAGAATAGCTTCAGCTTCCTACACTTGGATTTACAAATTCAGACTTGTGAGTTCTGAAACTTCTATTTGTACTGATCCAGAAAACTTGGGAGAGTTTTCATGTCCTGCTTGCACATTCCCACAGCATTGGATGTGCTTTTGTGCCCCACTGAGCCTTCTCCCTTTTGTCCAAAGGCACATTTACAGCTTGAGGCAGGTGGTGAAGGCAGGAACATGCCAGCTTCCTGGGAAAAAGGAAGAGTGGTAGGTAAGAAGGGACCTGGAGCTTTAGTCAGGAACTATCATTATCATTATTGAGCAGGGCCTCACATGTCCTTATCATGAAGAAAGCACTTTAGAGAAGAGGTACCTGGGAGTCTGAGAGGAAACATGGAGTTATCAACAGTTACTCTAAAATGAGAGATCCAAGTCTGAGTCCCTTAGTAGTACTGCTTTGAGAAAGCAGTGTGGCAGATCTCAGAGCTTGGCTAGGGTGGCCTCCATTCAGTCTTGCCACATGAAAAGTAGCACGTTGTAAATCAGGGTGGGCGAAATGCGGCCTGGGATCTAGATGCAGTCCGCCAGGCCACTCTATCCAGCCCGCGGGGCCCCTAAAAAATTTAGAAAATTAATATTTATCTGCCCCGGTTGCCTGTCATGCAGCCCTTGATGGCTTGCCAAAACTCAGTAAGCAGTCCTCCGCCCAAAATAATTGCCAGCCCCTGTTGTAAATCCTTTTATATGACTGTATTTTAGTTGACACAAAGGGGTAATCATGCACCAACAAATTATGTTCATTATCGTTATAACAGACCTATTCCTGCATAGTCCTCTATATAAAGAGCTTTGAGACCCACAGATGAGTTTATGAATGAAAAGCCAAGTAAACAACAAAGACTTACTTGAGCTTCCAAACTTGCAGAACCCTGTTCTAACCACAACACTTAACATCCCAGCTCTCACAGCAAGAAAGAGAACACAAGGTCTCTGGTAGCCAGTGGCCTATAGAGCTCTAGCAAATATTTGTTCTCACAGGTACAGTGAGTCTTCTCCCTCCTAAAAAGGGTATCAGTGTGCTGTAGAACTGAGAGCAAAGACTTAGGAGTCAACACAGCTACATTGTTTGAAAATCCTCATTTACCATGACAGCTTTAAACAGGGATTTCTGAGCTACAGGCAAAGTTAATGCTGGCCCTTGCTCCCAATATAAACACCTCCTTTAAAATATCTTCTCTTAAGCATTCATAAAAGGGAAGTTAAAGGAATCCAAACCTGAAAGTCTGGGTACATTTTTATTTGACTGTCTTCTGCTGTGCTGTCTTCTTTTAAGGTTAACTGTCTTAAATAGGAGAAAGTTTCCACTGAAACAGCAACTTCTAGTGCCCATTTTAGGGTCAAACCAGTTTCAGTCAATAACTGTAGTATTTAAGATGAAGGAAACCAACATTACTAACCAGTTACATTGTACAGGAAACCCTGGCTATTTGCGGGGGATATGTTCTAGGGATCCCTGCGAATGGGGAAATCTACAAATATATTCATGAACGGCGGTGGGAGTGCTGTCAGCGGTGGAGGAGGGTGGGAGCGGGAGCATGGTGAGAGCGTGCAGGGAGAGAGCATGTGGGGGGGGGTGCCTGGGTTCCAATATTTGCACTGCGAATCACAAATCTGCAAATGGTGAGGGGTTCCTGTATATCATTTAAACTCTCTCCAAAACAGAAACATTACATTTCTTTCATTCAGTCACATATTCAGAGGTCATTTCATTATCTTTTTAACCATTTATAAAACAGAAATGCTTTCTAGTCCTCAGTGGCTGTAAGGACAGGGGATCTGATAGAATCTTCATATTGTCAGCAAGTGTTTTGTCCAGGGTCTTAACAGGAACAAGTAAGCTACAGAACAGGTAATGCAGTTTAGCTTTAGTTTTAATGCACTTTAGCTAAGTAAAAACAGCATTTTCCCTGATGCAAATTCCCATTGCAGGCTCACCACTTATCTGATGAACTCTAACAGAGGGACTTTTTCCCAAACAGCTAAACAGTTTTTAATCCTCTCTCTTGTCCCCTAAATGAGTGGGGTACTCATTCCTAGTATTGCAAGGTTTCACTTTCACCACACCACAAGTCTTGCTTCTATTGTAATCCTAGACTAGGATCCCAACCCAGTCACTAATTCAGGGCTGGGCAAGATGCGGCCCGCCAGACCATTCTATCCGGCCCGCGGGGCCCCTAAAAAATTTATAAAATGAATATTAATCTGCCCTGGGCTGCCTGTCATGTGGCCCTTGATGTCTTGCCAAAATTCAGTAAGCGGCCTTCCACCCAAAATAATTGCCCGCCCCTGCACTAATTGTTGGGTTAAGCTGAAAGGTACAACAAATGTAAGCAAATGAAACAACTGCATTCATCTACATCAGGGCTGTTCACAGATTCCCCCCACGCACGTGCAGGTAACGCTAATAGCAAGGGGCAGCCTTCCTGCCCCTTGGGGATCTTCCCTACCATGCAACAGTGGAAGAGGTGGCTGCAGGGGCCAGTAGGCCCCACGCAACCCACAAGTTGCATACTGGCCCCTTGCGGTCTGCCTGCAATCCATAAGCGGGCAGTTGGACAGCGCTGGCGTAAGGGTTAAATACTTGTATGGAGTCTCTCATTCAAGAATAAAACAGCCTTAGTTTGCTGAAACAGCAGCAGCATACACCCTAGTTGGCAGCCTCTCCAGGCCCTTCTCAAATGAAACTTCTATTCTCCAATAAGAAGAGAGCAGAAAGGAGAAAGAATTCCTGCCAGTTTCCTAGCCAACCACAGTGGCTGAACGAAGGGGCTGCCCTTTCATAGCCAGAAAGCAAGTAACACGTAACTAGTATCCACCTCTAAAATCTTCTCTAAAGAACTTGTCTGAAATCAAACATATCGATGACAGTGCTAGGGGCAGAACTCTATTTTTCTGGAGCGAATTCAAGTATCTGAACCAACTCATAGCTTCTTCTCTCCAGCAAGACCAATGCAAGACTCATAAAAAAAACCTCCCAATTGTTTTGTTTGGCTTTCAAAAGTTTTTAGTGGAGAAAAAAAAATCAAGTTTAAAATTATTTTAGCAGGGCTTTCCTCGGCCATGGGTAAAGAACCCTAGGTATCACAGGCAGGAATCCTACTTTTAGGTCACCAAGTTAATTGTGACTTTGCCAATCGAGCATGAGGCATCATTTCAAAAGCAGGGCAACACCATACATAACTGGTACATGGCAAACTTCAGGTTGGTTCATGTACCCCAAGCCAGAATCAGCCCTTACAACAACCATACTGCAGGACTCCCACAGTATTTGCAAGGTGTCCCCAAGCAAAAGCTCACCCCACACCCACAAAGAAACATTGTATTGTACAACAGTGTGCACCAACAGGCACATGGAAACCAGACAGGAGGCATTCACTCATAGTTCAGTATGTTTATTTTCAATAGACACAAGCATTTTGGAAGAGGAGAGCCTCCTTCCCAAACACACACAATCCAAACCAACACAGAATAGCTTTGCTATTCAATGGGAAGCTCATGCAAAGGTGTTTACCTGAAAAAATTAAAGGTCATATTTTTACCACCAGGGCTGAGCCCTGAATGAAATTACAAGACAAACTGCCTTTTAAAGAAGTATGCCCTAACTCCACTGGAGTTAGAATATATCCATCCTAGTTCAAGAATTCTTATACTATTTTCACTTGAGTTAATGGGCTATCAGTTACACTGAGTTAGCTAATAATTATTAATGCAGGTCTTTGTTTCAGAACACAAACCTAAAACAGAGGCATCCACTCCAACATGTATTAACCCTGCCAATCTCCAGGTCAGGATCGCTGACCAAGGCCACAAGTACCCTTTTTGCTGACTTTCCTGAAAAAGGGGACATGGGAGACAGAGTGGTAACTGGCTGGCAAGTCAGCATCAAATGATGGCTTCTTAAGTAGGGGCCAGACAATCACATTTAAGAGCATTCAGCACCTGATCATCCTAAAGCAAGGCCTTGACAACCCTTGCCAGTAGTGGCTTGTTTCTTAACACTCCTAATCACTGGAGCCTGTGTATCTAGGCAGGTCCAAAACACTACGTCCAGCATGTGCCCCACTCCATAGGTTCGACCAGTTACTATCTCATATATCCCCATGGTTGACTTGGAAACCATGAAGTCATTTTTTAGCTCCAGAGAGCATGGATGCTGAAATCTCCCAAGAAAGTAAGTCTGGGTATCTTCAGCACTACTTCTGAGCCCCACTTGGCTAGTTCAGGTCAGGTAATTAGCTGTAGAGCAGTGTAGCTAGTACACCAGCAGAATTCTCAGTCAATACTCAGCCTTGAGTGCAAGGCAGACACACTCCATGCTGGACAAAATTGGTAATGGATACCACCTGTGCGCCAGATTTTCCTTGAAGACTACTGGCCCTCTGCCCCTCTCCCTCACCCCCCAGCCTGATGCTGCACTGAGTATCCACCTAGAACCATCAGGGCAAGCACCAGCTCAGAAGCCTTGTCCAGCCAGGTCTGTGATGCATGCAAGATCAGCAGCTGCATCCTGAATGAGGTTGAAGAGACTGCCATTTTATTAGCCAGCAACTTTGCAAATACCAGCAGCAGCACAATGAGGGTTCCCAATAGCCGATCCCAGTTGAGACAGGAGGAGAAAGACTGGGGAACAGGCACCAGGTGCCTTCCTCTGTGCCTCTGATGGTGTGTTTTCTCCTGCCTGCTGTATCACCTCTTGCCCAGCACAACTCCAGTGGGCAGTTGCTGCTCCACTAGTTCCCTCCCTGAACTCAGTGTCTTCCTCCAACATGGTAGATTCTATCAGGCCCCTGGGGCTGACACACTATGTTAATCCATGGATTCTCTAATGGAGTGAGTTGTTGCGGGAAGATGGCCTGACCATGGTTGGGGAGGATTTGTGCCTGACTGATCAGGCAGAAACAAGCTAAGATAAGTTAACCATCCCTCCCATCACTCTCCCTCAAGGCCAGGGCCTCCCTCTCTAAATGAGAAGTTATTTATTTTACTTGCATTCCTTCCCTCCTTCTCCTGTCTCTCACCAAAGGGAGTCTTTTCACCCCTCCCTCAATATCCACAAACTTAGCCCCTTTTTGTTGGGATGTGGGGGGCTGTGGGTATTCGCAAAAAAAATTCCATTTTCCTGTCTCCCCAGCAACACATAGAATAATTTAAAAAGTATTACATAGGGTAAAATATTAAACCCTACTGGCCCTACTTGTCAAGGGTGGCCTGCAAGCCTTAAGAAGTTAGTTCAGAGGAGGCCTAAAAATGTATTTCTTTAAATACAGTCTTCTGTTGCAGCACATTATGCGAATAACTTTTCTGCAAAGGCCTCCCACTCTAAAATTTCAGAGCATATCAGTATGAAAAAGGTTGGAAAACAATTTAGTCCCAGTTTATGTTCTAAACCTGTTTTGTACACAACTTTATATCTGAATGCTCCATTACTTCATCTGTACACATGAGTGAAGCACAGATACCCTTATCTATAAGGAAGTAAGACAAAGGCAAGATAACTTCCAGTCTGGCATTTACAGACTGGATCTGAACTTTTAATCTTCCAATTAAATTGTTAAAAAATGGAGTCTTCTTAACAGCACAATAGCTGAGCCAATGGATCACAACATAGCAAGGTTTAGTCTCTGCATATGATTAGAATGGATATAATTTTGCAAGCAAGGTCATCTTTAGAAGTCACAACTCCCTTTCCATGTGATTTCTATGGCTCCAGAGTCATTCTGCGAAGACTTATATAAGAAACACCGATGTGGAAACAGCCTTGCTGTCCTCTTTGAAAGTTTGCTAATAGAAGTAGACTGCTTCAAATGTGATTCGTTTTTATACTAAGAACTTTTTTCATTTTTCAGTCTTGCCTCTCTATACAAATACTCAATTTAATTTTTTTCCTGAACCTTTTGAATTACCTTCAAATCAATGCATTTTAGGCACCACAGTAATTCTCAACCCTCAGAGCAGCATCCTTGCTTCAGACTCTGAAGTCATGTTAAGAGTCTTCAAAGCCCTTATTCACAAATCTTATCCTGTCCCCCAAAGAACAATGTTGCCCCTCCTTCTGTGTCTGAAATTGGGAGAGTCAAATGGTGTGAATGATGGAGGAGCTGCGCCTGCTACATGCAAAGAGCACAACAAAAGCTAGTGAGACACAAATACCTCTACATATCTGTTCTTCTTTGGAGGCATGTGTATGTAGGTTTGTTTTAAGGGGGTGGTGGTGGGATCAGAGAAAAGCACACAGACTGTTGGGCCAGGCAAAGAACAAATGCAAATATGATGATGTATCCCAGCATGAAACTGGGATCCTGTCAGGATAACTTCCTATAATGGCAAATCCTGATGTATTCCTTGCAACCAACCAGGATACTGCCCTGATATTCCTGTATTTTCTACCTGCAAAACATAGTTATTGGGTTGTGCCTCCCCTCCACACAATAAGTTTATGAAATTCTAGAGCTAGAACATCCCCTTCTCCCTCCCTTCTATTTACTACCCCTTTATGGAACGAGTATTTTTACATGATCAGGGACGATCCATCTGGACTGTCCCAAGTCTTTCTTGCCACTGGTGTACAACAGACTTGATACATCCACTACTGTGCTCAAGCAGGGGATCAAACAAACCTATCCATGCTTAGCTGTAGCTTTTATTTATGTCAGTGGACCAAGCTTTTTTTGGATCTTCAGTACTTCAGTCATTCCTCAAATCTGGTGCAGTGATTTTCAGATTTTCTTCTTCATGCTTTTAAAGCCTCGAGTGGCACCCTGCCCAAAGCAAATGGTAGATGGGATTCTGGAAAGAAAACATTTTGCATTTTGTATTCAAATAGCATCTTTTTTTTCATTTCTGCACATGCTAATTGGTTAGAATACCCTTAACTGGAATACCATGATATGCCCAACATGAGGCTGATAAAGCCCAAAACTGAATGGCAATCATTGCTGTTTAATGGGAAGCATTAGCAAAAGTTCTGCTTAATAGAGATGCATTAAGCAATGTCAAGACAGAACCTGACGTGTGCATAGAGTACTGCACAAGGACCTCAGTTTCCATTTAATTCTCTAGAACTTAAATTCTCACTAGAAGTTTTTGTAAATGAGAAAAAACCCTTCAAGTGGGAACACATGTCATAAATGCAGTGGAATCTGCCTAAATCTGAAAATAAACTAAATTGTGAATTCCTAGGGAGGTACACGATGGGGGGCATGGGAAGGAAAGAGGGTCCTGTATTTTTCAATCTGTTAACATGCAAGCCTAGTTAATTTAAATGCCAACACTGTCGACTAATTGGTTGCACTAGGAAAGGAAGCACCACGCTATGAAGATCTACACTGAGTACTGCAATTGACAGCTCTTCTTGGCACTACAAATTGGTGACCCTATGAAGATTAATCTCTTATACTCCTTTCTCACCCCAAATGATGAAGGAACTAAAACCCAATGGGATTCAAGCTCAGAAGCCCAGCAGGACAGGCATGATAGTTTTCTTGAACATCTGCAGTATATCAAGAACAAAGTTTTGTTTTGGCAACTGAAATGGAGAGAGGACTTCACAGGCAGAAAGGATCAATTAGGGGCTTGAGGCTATATAGCTGGGTGTTAGAGGAAATTGATACATCTGTGATTTGGTATAAACCATACAGAAAGTTTGCTACGATTTAGCTAAGTTGATTCACACACTGATGTACTTGAATAGACTCTGTCCCTTTCTGTATGCTTTAAAAAGATGATACAACTGTTACAGGTAGAAACAAAAGCACAGGGCTGAGGCCTAGGCAATATTAGGGAGTTTTTCAAGGAACATTAAGTTTGTTTCACATGGGCCACCATCAGGGTGCTCTCACATACAGAAGTTCCCTAAAACTGAGTCAATTTTCTTCAGTTTTATTTGGACATGCTTTCAGCACATTTGACAGATGCAGTCTTGATTAACTTAGGGCCTCACCAGTAATGATACCAGCAGAACTTGTGGGAGATATTTGTTAAGTTTTGCCACAGTAAATGCAACCTTATATTCAGGAAACTCAAATTCTAGTCCTGCCACAACATAAACTTCTTGTGCGATCTTGGAAAAACACTGCCTCTCTGCTTGTGTTTCCCAGTCTGCAAACTGGGATACTACCATCCAAACTCATAGGCAGCGCTATAATGTTTCACACATTTTGCAGTCACTTAATGACAATATAATAAATTAAGCTACCAAACTAACTCCTCCCATATTTTTTTGTTTTATCTTACTCTGCCCCTTCATACGTTTTATCTTACTTAACTTAAAACCTAGCTTCGTACTGAACTAGGTCAGACTTTTTAAATATGTAAACAGTCTATTTTTGCAGGCCACTTTTTTTGCCTTGCAGAATGCTGCCCACAAATTTCTCCTGCTAGCACATGAACAGGTCCTGTGAGGCCTGGCAATATCTTACTCACATTGCAGAGCTTTGCAGCGGTCCTGAAGCTGCACAGGAACAACTGCCTCTACAGACTACCTTCTGCAAGTCCCAATTAGACCAGGCACTGTTCTAAATTTTACTGGTGGTAACTTTAATCCACAGAGCAGCAGCTCATAATTTGGAGTCATAGGTAAAAGGAGACAGACCTGGATCTGTTGAGATGTTTCTCTGGTGGCAATGAGATCAGCCTGCTCAGAGGCTGAGAGGCATTCTCCATGTTCTCAATGGGAGATATTTCCATGGAATCCACTTGAGGTTGCTCAAAAGTTTTCATATTCATATCTACTGGCATGCTTGCATTCTTTAGCAAGGGAGACTTGCTGTGCTTGGTACTGCTGCAGAAGTAAATCATTGCCGTATTTTGATTATAAAAGTCAACCTCAATTTTTCAAGTCCAGTTTTAGGACCCATCACCCACAAATGAGTCAATAACTACAGGCACAATTCTTGAAATGTTATATCCCTTACAAAAAAATCCACAGGAGAATCAAGTAACCAAGGAAAGGATCCAAAGCCCTTTAAATGTCCTGACATCACGAGTGCATTTTAAATACATTTAAAATATGAAAATAAGTTTTAAAAAGCATCTTCTGTACCAAAGAGGGTTTTGCCCCAAGATCACAAATGAATGTGAGCTTTCAGTATGACCTTTTAGTTGTGCAACAGGGCAAGCTGTACCTGTTGAGAGGACCTGAAAGCCAGACGTTTTTGTCTTGTACCTTTACACAGTCTTAGAAGATCATATACTGACTGTGAAAGTGCTTTCTGGCTGCTATTCCTCTGAGGGAAAATGCTTTTGCAATGCTAGGAAGGGTATACAGGAGCTCTGGAATCCTAGATACTGGTTTGCATAATTGATGTATAGTACTCAAGAGAAGCACACAATTTGCTGGATTTCCCAGTGGTTCATTTGAGACCCCACCTATTATGCAGCAAAGAGATAAAAGTTGATGTTGTCTGGCATTTGGCAATTACCTTTTAGCTTTCTTTGGTCTATCAAATCGAAAATCAGAAGGATAAAGATGAACTGTGACCAAGTGATCTTTTCTTTCTTTGCTGCTCTTGAACTTCTCCACACAGCCTTGTACCAAACACTGATACTAAAAAAAAAAAGAAATCAAGAAGGGACAGTTTATTTTAAAACCCATACAGTACCACAAGAAAGGGTGTCTGTTTATGCACTGAAGTCATCCAGGGCAAAGAAGGATGCCCGCCTGACTTGCCCTACATTTATAGGTGGTTTTAAAGAAATAACATCATACTTATATATTACACATCTTTGGAATGGTTCTCATCTCTACCCCTGAGATATTGAGCCCTGCAGTATATATTTCCAGACAGAGTAATAAAATAATTCCCTTCACTCCAAAAAATACTGGGGGAGTAGTTATATGGGCTGTGTTGTAAAACAGCTCATATGATAAAACGTTTAACCTTACCAAAAAAGTCTATGAAAGCTAGCTTCCACTCACTCCCATCTCTAAGTTACATAGGTACTAATAGATTGTTGCACAAAATTTAGAACCAATTAATGTTTTCTGAAGCCACTTCCATCTTTGGAATTAGAAGAGTATTACCATATATACTCTAATATAAGAACCCTGAATATAATATGACCCCCATAATTATATTTTATATATAAAAAAATCTATAAATTTGTTACAATTTCCCAGGTATAGAATCAAATTATTGGAGGTTTGCTTGATTTTATCCACCTCTCACTACTTAGCAGGGAAAATAAATTTTGGAGGGGCCAGGTAGCCCCTCTGCCCCTTCCACCCACTTCTTTCCCCTGCAGCCCCTTCCTAACCTATGCTTATTGTCAGGCCCTGCTGTCCCACACATCCAGGCACATGCACTTGCAGCAGGTCAAATAGCAGCGACACAAATTTGTGCTGGAGATTTCTGCCTTAGCACACATGCCTGAACATACACTTTGGTGTGGGGCAAACAGTGTCACTTGGGGCAAATTGATCCTGCCTAGCTTCTCCAGGATCTTCAGCCAGGGGGAGTATACTTGCCCTCAGGAGCTTGTGAGGCCCAGCCAGTTAGTATCTGGGGATACCAGCCCCCTGTGCCAGCTGGACTGCTGAAGCAGCCCTAACCTAGAGTGGCCTCTGCACCCCTTACCCACTGCAGCAGTCTGGCAGTAGGGGCTGCTGCCTGGCTGTGACCTGCTGCCAGGCAGCAGCCCCTACATGGGGTCTCCCCACTTGTTTCATCAGCAAAGAGTCTTGTGTTCCCTGTTTAAAAATTGCAAATTCTGCCACAAAGCCCCCAAATTCTCTCATTAAAATACCCAAAAACAATGTTCTTCTGTGATTAAAATGAAAGACCACTATATAGAGAGAGATTAGTTGGGCAGTGTTTCACTGATATATTTACAATTTAAAAACAATCTGGAAGTCTACCAGTGCCTCTATCACCATAATAAACAAATTCTAAATATTTATACGCTTTGGCATTTGCTTTTGGTTTTTTTGTCATAGAAAAAACAGAGCTGTCCCTGCGTCCTCCACTCACCAGGATGTGGGGCATTGCGCAGCACTGACCTGCCAGTGCCCTGCCCCTGCCTCTCAACTCTGCCCCTCACTCCTGACCCACAGCCCCTGCCAGCTCCCTCCGGGCAGCAGCTCCATCCCAACACCAGGACAGCTGTCTCACCTGCTGCTTTGTGGCTCTGAGCAGTGCCACTCCTTGCGGTTCTGCTCCCTGTGCCTGTGCCCACGTCCCAGCAATCCCCATGCCATTCCTGGGAAGCCCCTGACTGTGGCTCAGGGACTTGGCTGGGCAAGGCTGTTCTAGGAGGGCAGGGGGGCTCTAAGCCTGGCTCTGGCAGCCTCTCCTACTCAGAGCGCTTCCCCACCCCTGACCCCCATCTCTCTTTCTCTCACACACATCCCTGCTGCCATCTCCACCCCTCTCCCCAGTCCATCATACCCCACTATGGGTTCCTGGGACAAGGAGCTCCTACAGGCTGGGGATGCATGTCCCAGCGCTGGTGTAGGCATGGAGCAGGACTCTAGTGGCAGTTGCCCCTGCAGCCACAGTTCCCACCAGCAGGTAGTATCCCAGCCCTTGTGGCTGCCTGGCCACACAGGGTGTGAGATTTGTGGGAGAAGATATGGGGCAGGGGGAAGGGGTATGGAGTTTGTGGGTGGGGGTAGGGTTTGTAGGGGCGTATGGGGCTTCTAGCTGGGTATGTGGGTGGGGGAGTTGTAGACGTGGTATTGGATTTGTGGGTGGATTGTGGGCATGGCAGGGGGTAACTGCTTGGGAGGGATGGGTCCCACCACCCCAGCTCCACATGGTGCATAGGCCTCCCACAAGAGCAGCAGCATCTGTCAGGCGCCTGGGGCCCACTGCTGGCAGAGCTCCCCCCTGCGGTGCGGCATGGCTCCACATTCCTGAGATCCAGCACCACTGGTGCCACATGTTGCAAGCCTGGACTGGGGCTGTAAGCTTTCAGGCAGGATCGGGCCCCTCTTCCTGTCACCCACAGTCCCGGCACTGCATGCAGGGGCCGCACGTTGGGCTGGGCTGGGCTTGGCCCTTCGTCCAAGAGCCCTACACACTGTTGGGCTGGGTCGGTCAGCTCCATGGAGACAGGATCCGGCCTGGCCAGACATGCAATCCCTGCATGTAGTGCCAGGACCCCAAGTGACAGCAAGAATGGCCAGGTTCCGCCCAAAGGCGAACAGCTCTGAGCAGGTGGTGCTGGTCTCAGGTGGCCTGGGCTGTGCCGCGGGCAGGCTTTGCTAGCAGTGCGCCCTGACTGCCCCACAACTGCTTCTGCTGCTGTGGGGGAGCTGTGTGCCGTGGGTGGAGGACCCACCCTTCCTGAACAGTCCCCCTCCCGCCCATGTCCCTACTTACCAGGGACAGCACCTGAGTCCGGGTTCCTGCTGCAGCCTTGCCCTGCTCCTATTTGCCCCAGCATGCTGAGGCAGCATGTTGGGGCAGCAAGAGGAGGGGGCAGCTATAGAGAAGCTTTAGTGGGGTGCCAGAGTGTCTCCTTGGAGGATCCAGCCTCAGGTTGCCTCAGGACACACTCCAGGATGCCGCCTTTTTCCGAGGGGTTTTTTTTTTTGATACTGGGATTGCCTGGTATCAAATTTAGAGTCCATGCTACAAATATTTTTTGTGTGGTGAACATTTTTTTGTTCCCAGTGTGCCTCTTGTGGCATCTTAAACTGCTTTGAAACACTGCAACAGCCACATGCCTGTTTATATATAGTATAAACTATGCATTTTTTAATTATTAATTTTGCTTCTCAGGCCAAATCAGTCAAATTAGTTTTGAATTTCACCCACCGAGCAGAGCCCAGTTGCTCAGCTCCACATGGTGTTACCACCAACAGGTACAAAATTAAATTTTGTGCCTCAAGCCAAATTAGCCAAATCCATTCCAAATTCCATCAGCTGTGTAGAGCCCCACCGGTCAAACCTATGTGGTGTTTCCACCAGCAAGTATCTTACTTCCCAGCCTCTTCAGCATGGGCTTTAAATACTCCCAGGCAAAACCAAAACCAAAAGGCTCCTGATTTACCTTATAGTTCATTAAGCTGGACCCCAGCAGAGTCAATTTTTTTCAAGCTATGGTGACCCCACAATTCAGTATATGTGTGTACTCCAGATACCCCTCACAAATGATACCCCTCACAAATGATTCATGTGCTAATTACACATCCACTCACGATTACAACCAAATTTCCTTTGTCACAAGTCATGGTATCTTTCAAAAAAATTATATGCAGAGGAAGCATAGGGCAACCTGGTTTGACTCCACCTCATGAAGAGCAGAGCCGCACTAGTCATATATGAAGGCTGACAGAGGGGGTGACAGAAGGATTCTCAGTGAACTGTTTGGGGCCCCATTTGGTGATGTTTACCAGTCCTTTAAGGCTGGTGAAGAAAAAGAAATCATTGGAATCAGGAAAGGCTCAGCTCAGCTGTTTAAGTGAAAAGGAAGTCAAAATGTATGAAATGTAGTGGCTCACTATGACCTGAAAAAGTCAGTGCTGAAGGTAACTGCACGCAACGGGTACTACCATTTATGTTATACAGATTATGGCTAATCTAGCCTTGTGGCATGTTCCCACCAGCATCTTGGCCTTTTGGGTAAGATCAAGTATTTCTGGCACCATGAGGAGGGTGTCAGGGCTGGCTCTGGACCTCCCAGTGCCAGACTGGTATTGCAGGGGTGTGTCTGGGCCTCCAGGCTTGGTGCCAGCTTCCCCTCCTAGGGGAGCAACTGCCTGTTTGTTATTTTTTTTAAGGGCCACAAAAGTTTCCCATCAATACGTTTACCCAATATGGGCCATGTGTTTTATAATCATGGTCAGTGTTGGCTGCATTTAATCAACTTCACAGTTGGTTTCCATTACTGAGCACATGCTGCTTTTGGCAGTAGTTTAATTAGGCAATGTATTTAATGAGGTTTCCTTGTATGCAAATGTAAGATGAGTGCCTTTTTCATCTTGTATTTGAGTAATCAGACCAGGGGTTGACAGAACTTGGTCTCTGATTGCTCATATGTGAACTAGAGTCATGTTGGCAATTCTCCATCAGGACATTTGGGACAAGAGCCCATTTACCTGTAGTTTTCTACCCTCTCCATTTCTGGCATCCTTGGAAGAGGTTAATAAAATTCATACCTCTATATTTATCCATCTACACCCCCCCTTCCCAAATAGAGGAGGAGGGATAGTCTGTCTGCTAGGCAAGAGATCTAACCTTGCTTTTCCCTGGACAAATTTCTTACCTGCTCCAAACCTCAGTTTCCTCATCTGCCAGACAGGCATACCACTTTCTTAATGAAAAATATGACTGTGAGGCTTAAAGCTGATGAAGAACTTAAAATTCCTTTGATAGAAGTCATTCGAGGCTGCAAAGGATATCACTTTCTTTTTTCACCTAAAATAGCTTGTGTCTTGTACTTCGTGCATACGTAAAACCTATTTGTAGTAAATGAGAAGTGACCAGGGTATGGCAATTTCTATACGTGAAAAGAGGGTCAAGCTGCAAATTCAAAGAAAGAAAAATGTTTAAGACCCACAATTTTAACACTAGAAAGTTCTCAGGCACTGGATATTTAAAAATAGCTTTACTTGTGACTCACCATGCTTTGCTTTTCTGCCATTATCTGGAAGAGAGAGTCATGCCACTCCAGGATGTGAATATCCAACAGATGCCCTGAAGGAAAAGAACGTTTGCAGAAAGAGCACACGTTCCTGTGTAGCGTGTTGTAGTGATGTTCATAACCCTCTAAAGTATCAAAGACCTGGCAGCATCCCGCGATATGACATGAGAATTCAGACACCCTACAAAGAAGTGATGAAAATAGTTGTATGTAGGTTATGTCCAGGGATCATGGGTCCCATTACCTCCCTGGGAGCATGAGCCACAGTGGGGTGCAGCCCTGCAACCCGAGCCCACAGCAGGCAGGCAGTGGGGGGGTGGGGGGGCAAGGTGGGCTCCACTCCACTGCAGCAGCCACAGCCTCCTGCCAGAGGCAGGTGGCTGTGGACCCAGGTCCCTGACCCCATAGCCCTGGCAGCTGGGAGTCTCCTCTGACAGGGCTGGGGAAGCAGGAACTGAGGATGGGGGGCAAGGGGCACCAGCAGGACCGGGGGGCTGTGGTTGGGGGGAGTTAGAGGCAGAGCTGCGGGGGCTGTGGGAGTGAGGGGCACCAGCAGGGCTGGAAGAGCTGCGGGGTAGAAGGGGCTTTCATTTTAATCATGGATTTGGGGGGGTTTTCCCCTCAGCTAATTTTTGACTTTTTTGACAGCATAACCATGATCCCTGGTTATGTCAAAGCCATCAACAGCATATAAATCACTGCCCTCTGTAAATTTGCATACATCTACATAACGTGTAGTTTTAGGTAGCTTTGATTACAAACTAATCAATATAGCGAAAGAAGGGGACTATTAAACTGGAGGCACAACAGAATTCGTTTATGAAGACAAAGTAATTAGGAATGCTTGTGTGTGAACTCACACAAACTTAAACTCCTTATGTGACTCTCAGACCAGCCATAATCTGCATATTAAGAATATAGTTATGCATCGTAAGGATGGACTTCTAATTTAGTAGGGAATTAATTAAAATTAAGCAAAAGCATGAGGTGTGAGCTATCCAATTTCAAAACCACAACAAGGGATTAAAAATCCACATATGTAGTTCTCTGAAAGGTAGCTGTATTCACCCTCAATCTCTGCTGTCTTATTTACCTAGTCAACAGCCAAAATAAAGAAGACAACAACCACCTGAACTTGCACCTTACCCCTCCCCACAGCTTAGTGTCTATATATTCCAATCAGGAAGGACCTGACTGTAATGATTTGTGCCAGTCCAGAAAACAACAATTTCTCTGTTGACAGACCATTAGACATGAGCAACAACAAAAAGTATACCACTATATAAAAGGCAGGAAATTGGTTTCTTCTGATCTGGAATCAGACATGATTAAAAATCCTCCACAATTACTTTCATTGGTGAATCCAGTTTAGAAAGATGTGAACAAACAGAAAGCAGAGACTACTGAGATAGCTAAAAGGAGGGCCATAAAAATTATCAAACGCCTCTTTTATAAGCAGACCTTACAACACAATTAGTATGATATATGCTACTTACTTGGGTTTTTCAGTCACTTGTGTAACACTCACTAGAATATCTTGGAGATACAAGTGTCTGTGAATGTCTCCATCCTAGAACAAAGAAGAGAAATTACTGCCAGTCTACAGCAGTGCACATTCAAAAAACACATTGAAAATCATTTTTATTCCTAACAAAACACTCGGTTAAGTATGAGAAAGGGGTGAGAACACATCCACTGGGGGCAAAGGGTCATATATTGCCCCAACTTTAAATCCAATCAACAGAACAAATTCAAAACATAACTTGGCCCTCTTCACAGAATACATTTGAGGCCCCTGGGGTAATGTGCAGATACACCAATGCCCTTTACTGTTACTGTGAGAATAACACCAGCTGCTTATCACAGGTCCTTTGTGACTCTTGCTCTGTAAGGTCAGGCCTCTATCATATGAACTAGGGAAAAAGCTCCTTTAGGGCCCAGATCCCACAAACACCTATTCAGCATTTAGTGCCAATTAATTCAAGTATTTGTGGACTGTGCCCCAAATGTTAGTAGCAGAGTTCTCTCTCCTGTTGTTGAGATGTTCCAGCTGGCCACAACTGATACTTCACAGAGACAACCGTGTTCCTCATATGCTTGTTACAGTATTTATTTTTATAACAACTTGAAAGTGGGCTATGTCCCTTTATAAGACCAACTTTACTATATGTAATTCATGTCTATACAGCTTCTTTTCTTCCACCAAAACCAAGTTCATGCATCAGTGTGCATCAAGATGGTTGGCCACCTAACAGGACATTCTAAGAATATCTAGGCAGCTTTCCAACCATCTCAGTGGCCAGAGCAGGCACTTTGGAGAGTTCCTGTAGCACAGGAACCTGTGGCCAAGCACAGGAACCTATGGTTACTGGCTAAGTAGTTACATAGCAGAATGAGAAGGCTCTGTCTCTAGTGAACCTAGAGCAACTTGCTGCCTGCCTGCCACACATCCACTGATTTTTGTTAGTCCATACCCCAGCCAGGGGCATCCACCTATGAGCTGTCAACCCTGCAAGCAAGTAGCTATGGCAGGGGTGGCCAACCTGCGGCTCCAGAGGCCCATGCGACTCTTCAGAACTTAATATGCATCTCCTTGAATCTTTGCACGAGCACACAGTCCAAATGGAAGCTGGTCACTGTGCTTGTGCAAAGATTCAAGGAGATGCATATTAACTTCTGAAGAGAGGCTTGTGGCTTTGGAGCTGCAGGCTGGCCACCCCTGAGCTATGGGCTCAGTTGGGAGTGCCTCCTTAGTTTACAACAGGGAGGCCTGTTTAAGAGACAGGAAAACATCACAGAAATCATAGAAAATTAAGGTTGCAAGGGACCTCAAGAGGCCATTTAATCTAACCACCTTTTCAAAGCAGGACCATCCCCAACTATGTCATCCCAGCCAAGGCTTTGTCTAGCCAGGTATTAAAATCTTCATAAGATGGAGATACCACAACCTCTCCAGAGAATCTGTTCCAGTGCTTTACCACCCACTTTGAGAGTTTTCCCTCCTATCTACTAAACTTCCCTTGCTGCAACTTGAAATCATTGTTCCTTGTTTTATCATCTGTCACCACTGAGAACAGCTCAGCTCCATCCTCTTTGGAACCAGCCTGCAGGTTTCTGAAGACTGCTATTAAATCCCCACTTAGTCTTTTCTTTTCCAGACTAAATAAGCCCAGTTCCCTCAGCCTCTTCTAAGAAGTCACATGCCCAGTCCCCTAACTATTTTTGTTGCCCTCTACTGAACTCTCCCAATTTGTCCACATCCTTTTTGTAGTGGGGGGCACAAAACTGGACACAATACTCCAGGTGTGGCCTCACCAGTGCCAAACAGAGAAGAAGAATCACTTCCTTCAATATGCTGGCAATGCTCTTACTAACGCAGCCCAATATGCCATTAGCCTTCTTAGCCCACAGCCCAGTGCCCACTGCTGCCTGGAGTCTGTCGCATCCCACCTGGCAGGGGAGACATCATTTGCATGGCCGTGAATGACTCGGGTGTAGTTACATGGGCGACTGGTGCCACCTTAGTCGGGAGGGGGTACGTACCCCCCACTGCAACCAGTCTTGATGCTCAGGGAGAGGGTTCCCCCACAGCCAATCTCACTTCCCAGAGAATGATCCCCCGCAGCCAATCACTGCAGCTGCTTCTGGAAGTGGCTGTGGCCGCTTCTGGGAGCTCCTGCAGCGATCGGCCAGTGCTTGCAGAGGGGGCCCCGACACTCCTCCTTGCCCACCCTACCCATCACCTAAGCAGGGAGCGCGGCCAATTGGGGGGGGTGCACCAGCGCTCTCAGGAGTGCAGATGCAGCCCCGTGCACCTCCAACGCATCCCCGCTGTGTTGTTGGAAGGTGAAAGCTTGTCTACAAACACCTCCAAATGCGAGCCCTTCAGCTACACAATGTATGGTGATGGGGGATTGATTGCTTGTGGGATTTTCCTTTAACTTGCTCCTTCAGCCTTTTAATTAGAGGCAAGCAAGACTAGGGAGCACCTGACCTCCACGGCCTCTGGGCTCGGAAGCAGAAGGCCGGCCATGGCTTGGGGAGACGCTGAGGCGCAGGCTGACAAGTGGGGGGGGGGGAGGGGGGCGTTGCCGGCGGCAGGGCCACGCAGACTCAAACCACGAAGCTGTGTTCAGCTGAAATCCGGGAGTGAATCCAGAACCGCTCCGCCGGTGAACCCCCACGCGCGGCGGGCCCTACCTCCAGGAGCTCGTGCTCGCGGGGGCACCGCAGGCGCTGGGGCGAGAAGCGGAACGGGGCCCGCGGCGGGGCGCGGCCCAACGCGGGCAGGAGCGGCCGCTCGGCGCGCAGCGCGGCGCTCAGCCCCGACAGCAGCAACATCCCCTGGGCCCGGCCGGCGCCGGGAGGCGGGGACAGTTCACTTCCGGGTCAGCCGGGACTAGAGACGGCGACTTCCACTCGGAGACAGCAGCACAACGCACTACCAGGCGGGAACCGCGACCGCCAAGCGGGGAGAGGCGTGGCGCCACGCCTTCGACTCTGCTCCCTGATTGGCTCTAGAGCCTCTGCCGTCATCTCTGTCTCAGCCAATCGAAGCCTGCGCGGCTCGGCCGCGGCGTTGGCCGTCACTGTTTCTTGGCGGCGGGGAGGAGGCGCGGTTCCGTGAGACTGCTCTGGGCTGACCGCGGCCGGGCAGGTGGGTGCTGCCTGTGGGCCGCGGGAGCGCGGCGCTGTCTCTCCTCCCTTCCGCCCTCCTTCCTTCTCGTCAGCCGCGGTGCCCGGGCTTTGGCTGGGGAGCGGCGACAGGCCGGATGCCCACCCGGAGGCAGAGCAGGAAGGGCAGCGGCAGGGCCGGCTTGAGGTGTATGTGAGCAGAGCAGGCGGCAGCTCAAACACCATGTATCTGGGTCCATGCAGGCGGTTTTCCTTAAAGGCTTCTGGGGATAACTGCTCTTATGGTCTGGTTTAGTACCCCCGAGGTGTTGGGGCTTAAAGCCCACTGTGTGGAAATGGGAGGCTCCTCCCTAGCTTGCTCCTGCGACCACATGGCTGAGGGCGAGCAAAACTCAGGGGCCTCAGAACCCCAAGCCTCTGGGCTTGGGCCTGCCAGTAGGACACCCACCAAAAGCCTGGAAATATCTGAAGCTCCTGGTGGGGCTGGAGGATGTTTGCCAGTTGTGTGAGTCAGTCCAAAACCGTAAGTGGCCCTACATTTGAACTTGGTTTGGCTGATTTGGCTTGGAACACAAAACATTTCTTAATTTTTTTAAAGCACCTGTGCAAAGCCCTTGAGCTGCTTGTCTGCTGCTTTTGGTTGTATCGTCCCTCATGGTTTCGGCAAAGCCACTCTGGGCCGGGCTGCGAGCACCTGGGACGTGTTGGACTGGCAGCTGGCAGCAGTCCTTGCTGTGACTTACTCTGCATTGAGGTGATGCTTCCCTTGCTTCTGCTATCCCTGTGTGTCCTGCCCTCCCTAGGTGGGGTCTGATGTTGTTATCAGCTAAAGCAGGGCCTGCCTGGTTTTTTACGGATTCTGTGTTCTTTCCTCTTCCTTTTTCTGGCCCTTTTCTACTTAAGCTATTTACTCACAAGAATTCAAAATAGCTCGTTGTTTTCTGCTATACTGAAACAGGATTTTCCTTTGTACGTTAGTCCCAAATGTGAAATTAACTTCTCTTTTTAAACTTAGTGTTATTTTTCCATACAGATTTACTATTAGTATGTTGGATTCATATAGTAGTTTTTTGCTAATCATTCCCAGTGAAGCTAAAACAAACACAATGTTAAATTAATCTAGTGTACAGTAAGATCTTTCCCAGTAGCCATTAATCTCTCCAAGGCTTCAAGAAAATACATGATACCAATAAGCAGAAACTGCATCCAGCTTGGCTGGCAAGGCTCTGCAGCCCAGAACTACAGTTGTGTTAGCAAAACTGTAAGTGACTTTTGCCAGCACTTGGCAGCTGGCAGAAGATGTGTTGCCCCCTCTCTGCCTTTTGGAGGTTGTCCTGGTGCCTTCCAAGGTTACACATTGTACTCTGACAGCACAGCTGCTGAACTTGATCTGCTCAGAGCTACAAGAAATGTATGGATGTGTGCATCTTTGGTGGGAAACTACTGTCTGGTCCCAGATATTCTGGTTAGCAGAGCCAGACAGAAATCTCCCCTTGGGTTGTCAAAGCTGAGAACATTTGCTGTGATGTTCTAGTTTCTCAAGCCTCTTCTAGACCAGGTTTTGAATGTTGTTCAGGCTCTTAGCATACCTTAGCCTAGACAAGGCTTCTGTCTGCTCATATGAGTTGAGCAGAATGCTAAAGTAGGGACAGGCCTGGCATATCTGAGACTGTTTTCTTCTCTATTATCTAATCTAGGTCTCCATACTATGTTCTTCAGCTTGGTATCTAATAACAACTTGCTTCTTGTTTCCTGCTGTTGAGGTTCTTTGCTTTTCTCCTGTGTTTCTTATTTGTCATGCGCATATGCATTGCTCTGCTGGTCAGTGGCCTTTTTGCCATTCAACTTGTAAACTGGAGAGGACTACATTGGCATCAGTGAGCTCACAAAACATACTTTACATTTATCAGTGTAATTAATGAGAGGCTCTGGCTGTGTCCATCAGATGAGCTAAACATGGTAGGTGGAATAAGCCAAGAAAAAGGGATATTTTCACTTCTGCATACTGTGTCACATTGATTTTGTTAACAGGTTGTCTGTGTGGGGAGATTTCAAAATAGCTGTTCTGCCTTCATCTTTCTGAAGTAGCTCCCTCATGTGGACACTTATTCTGAGATAAGTGGCTTCTGTTTCAGAGTAGCATCCAGAGGAGGGAGTTGTTCTGCAGTGGCTAAGTCTTATACCAGAATATTTATGCCACTTAATTTTCACTGCATAGACAGTTATTGTAAATCAGTTTTTATCATTTAAGTTCACATCTTATTTGGGCATTTGCTGTGAAACAAAAGTAACTATAAGGGACTTGCATATTCTTACACCAAAATAACCATGTATGCAAGCCCTTACCAGCATGCAGAGAAATCTTCAAATCTAGTCTTAACTGAAGAGAGCTTTTATTTAGTACCATGCAAAGTGTTTAAGTGGTTTAGGAACTTAAGGCCTTGTCTACATGTGAGATTATTAAGGAACCTTATGTATTATGCCCAAAGTCCCATTTTCAGAAATGATTAAATACTTGGGAGTCGAAGTCTCATTGAAAGGAAATAGACTTTTAGTCCCTTAAGCATCAAAGTTACTTTGAAAAATGGGACATAGCTTCTTTAGCCAATATAGCTGTACTGGTAGAACTATGCTGGTATTCCCCATTAGTGGAAACACAGTTTAAGAATAGATATGCTAGTATAACTTATTCTAACTATATTTATATCATTTTTGTCAGTTTAGCTATGTCAGTTGTGGGTATGAATTTCCCTATTCTGTCTTCTAATCAATAAAACTATGCTAGCAAAATTTTAATTGTAACCTGTGCCTTAAGCATCTAATCCTTCTTTAAAAATTTGCCCTGACTGATTAGTCAAAATGGTAAGAGGTTCACTTTGTGCTCTACAGCCTTTGCATTTTGAAATTTGTAACCCCAAGTGGAAGCATGAGTGAATTTCGTATTCATCATGATGTCAATGAGCTGCTGAGCCTGTTGCGTGTTCATGGAGGAGAAGGAGCTGAAGTATACATAGACCTTCTGCAAAAGAACAGAACTCCTTATGTTACCACAACTGTCTCTGCACACAGTGCCAAGGTAAGCTAACCTTGACTTGCTCTAGGCCGCAATAATAACTGAAATAAGTCTTAATTAGAGGTTGGTCTTCCGAAAGTTTCTACTCTCACTGAAGTCACTGCAGAAATTTCATTGACTCTAGTAATAGCAGAATCAAGTGTAAAGAAAGAAATTCAAAGCTAAGGACCCATTCAAGTTAGTAGAAGAACAAAGGGTATCCTGCCCTGTTGCTGCTTTGCAGTATGTCTGACAGGAAATGAAGCTGAGGTGAGGCTGGAAATGGGGAGAAAAGGTGATCTGGTCTCAACCTGCAGTAGAAGAGGAAGGAAAAGTAAGATCATATTTCAGGAAGGGAGGGGAGGGGGTTTTGCTTTCTGTTCTCAGAAGATTTGTTCAAATAAGAGGAATTTGCTACAGCAAAGAAATTCATGGCTTGGTATCTGCCGGTGGTTGGATTTTGCCTTTCACTAAAATAAAAAGGGTTCCGATTTTGAGGAATAAAATAAAAACTAGATGTTCTGTCAAAAACATTTAATAAAAATCCAGCTTTTTTCACTTACGCACTTTTGGCATCCTGTAACATGAGGGCAGGCAATTATTTCAGCTGAAGGCCTGCTGAATGAGTTTTGGTGAGCAGCAGACCTAGCAGTAATCTTTCCTCATCTCCCCACAAAACTCTGTCTTGTACTGTGGCTGGAACCTGCTAGCAGTGCAGTAGGTTTCTTGGTGCTTCCCTCAAGTTACTCTACTATTGTGCTATTGCTGTGCAACTAGAATAGCAAAGGGACTTCCTATTTATGGGCTCTTGCTGCTTGCCTATTCCTTTATAGCTAGCCCCACTCTTGACTGCCTGAGCACACTTAACCTATTTTCCTCTCTAAGTAACAGGAGCCATAGGCTCTCTGTTGCATGTCCCATGTGTTTGGGGAGGAGCCTGAAACTTGTGAGGACCAACCAGGTTAAAAGTGGCAGAAAATTGCTTTTTGTATGTGTGTGATGGGGCTTGTTGAAAGTTCAGTCACTGTATCTTAAAGTTCAAGACTTCCCACATGGCATTACATGTGACCAAGGCTCCATTGAACTTTATGCATCTTCTGCTACATGAAACTGTAACGTCAGACATGACACACAGAACTGGAAAGAGCCTCCTGGGTTATTGAACCTCAGTATTTGCATACAGCCATTTACACAAAGATTCTTAAAAATCCCTGCTTTAAACCTTCACACATGACTACAAAGCACAACTAGAAACACTTTACAGCAGGGTAGCCAAACTGCAGCATCTCTGTGTCCTGTGGGAGGCTGGCTGGGGGAAGCACAGGGCAGGGAACTAAAGCAAAGTAAGTGAATGTGCAGGGGAATGGAGTGAAACTCTGGGATGTTGTACATGGTTAAAAATAGAGGATGTAAGAGCACATATCCTGCCATTGCAGTGACAGGTAACTAATTGATTAATATATGTGCTCAGTAGATAATAGGACAATGTCTCATGCAGCAGAGAAAGGCAGAACAACCCAGTGTTGTTGCTAATATGACCAAAGAGGGGGAAAAAAAATCTTTTCTTAGCTCAAATTTGGTGATTGCTGTAAGTCTGAGCAAGTAATAAGACATTCTAGCCAGGAATTTTTGAGTTTTTTTAAGCACGTGGGTATTTGAGAAAGTAACAGCAATTTTGAAATAAAACCACTGTGTGTGCAATAAGTGGAAAAGTGCACAATATCAGGGAACACTTGGGGTGGTGGCAGCATTGAAAATGATCATTGCATGCACAATGGTTTTATTTTGATATTGCCATTACTTTCTGAAATGCCGTCATATGAGCAGAAATGCCAGCACTCCCAATCAGAAATACAGACTGTGCTCCCTGCCTGATCTGCTCCTTTGCTTTGTGCTTTCTGTCTGGTCTGCTCTGTTTTCTGCTGCCTGCCCTATCTGACACTGTTCTTCAAATACAGATTAGAAGAAAGTGTGTGAGTGTGTGCAGGCAGGGAGTGTGTGTGTGTGTTCGTAGGCTGAGTCCTACATGCACACTCCATCATGAACATGCAGCTATATCCCCCTCACACTGCCATACATGCAGACCCCCCACAAGCCCCATCCCTCCCACACCCCACATATCCACACACGTATTCCTCCGTGCTTTCTCACCCCACACCCACACATCCACAACCCCCCACAAACCTATACCCACGCCCCACAATATACAAGAGTAAGACTTCATTTTAAGCTATTGTGTAATCCACTCTATGTGCACTGCACAAATGCATTTAAATCAGGACAAAAATATTTTTTGAAACCAAATTAATGAATGCTGTAGATATTCACTTTTTAGAATATAATTTCTTATTTTTCTGGTTCAGAGTTGGCAAAACCTCTTGCTGAAAGACGTACTTCCGGGGGCAAGGGGAGGGACTTCTGGTGGCAAAGGTCAGGGGTTAGGGGGTGGGACTTTCAGTCGCAAGATGGCGACCAGGGGCGTGGCATCTATCAAGGGGCAGGGCTACCAATGTGGCCCTCGACAGCTTGCCAAAACTTGGTAGGTGGCACTCCACCCAAAATAATTGCCTGCCCCTGGTGTAAGGACATAGACAGGCAAGGTTTTTTGGGTAGATGTGATATTTTTTATTAGATCAACTGAATAGTCGGAAAAAAGTTCTTTGCAAGCTTCTGGGTGCAATCACCCTTCTTAAGGCATGTCTTTGATGTTTTAAGACTGCAGGGTAGCTTGCAAAGGACTTGTTTCCAACTACTCAGTTGGTCTAATAAAAGATATCACATCTACCCAAAGAACATTGCCTAGTTGGGTTTTATTAACCAGAGTGTCACTTGCAAAGCAAGGGAAGTGATTCTTCTGCTCTGTTCAGCAGTGGTAAGGCCTCGCCTGGAGTACTGTGTCCAGTTTTCAAGAAGGATGTGGACAGGTTGGAGAAAGTCTAATGGAAAGCGGCAAAAATGATTAGAGGCCTGGGAAGCATGACTTGCTGAGAAAAGATGAAAGAGCTAAGGTTATTTAGTTTGGAGAAGGGAAGAGTGAAGGAGGGATTTGGTAACAGCTGTCAGATACTTGAAGGGAAGTTACAGAGAGGATGGAATTAGGCTTTTTTTTTTTCCTGTGGCCATAGGGGACAGGATTAGGAATAATGGCCTCAAGATTCAAAGGTGAAATGTAGGTTGGAGATTATAGGAGTAGCTTTCTGATTCTGAGGTTGGTCAAGCATTGACCTATCACCTGGACAAGGGAGAAGAGATTGATGTCATATATCTTGACTTCAAAAAAGCTTTTGATCTGGTATCCCATGATCACCTCTTGGCCAAACTGCCCAGTTGTGGCCTTGGCTCCACCACGATCCGCTGGCTGGGAAATTGGCTCTGTGTTTGGACCCAGAGGGTTGTGATTGATGGCAGTCACTCATCGTGGTGCCCTGTGACCAGTGGGGTCCCTCAAGGCTCTGTCCTGGGACCCATACTGTTCAACATCTTCATTAACGATGTGGACATTGGAGTCAGGAGTGGACTGGCCAAGTTCGCCGATGACACCAAACTTTGGGGCAAAGCATCCACGCCAGAAGATAGGCGGGTGATCCAGGCTGACCTGGACAAGCTCAGCAAATGGGCAGACGAGAACCTGATGGTGTTTAACACCGAAAAATGCAAGGTTCTCCACCTTGGGAGGAAAAACCTGCAGCACCCTTATAGGCTCGGCAGTGCTACGTTGGTTAGCACTACAGAAGAAAGAGACTTGGGGGTCATCATTGACCACAAGATGAACATGAGCCTCCAATGCGATGCTGCAGCTAGTAAAGCAACCAAAATGCTGGCGTGCATCCATAGATGCTTCTCGAGGAAATCCCGGGACGTCATTCTCCCCTTGTACTCGGCCTTGGTGAGGCCGCAGCTGGAGTACTGCGTCCAGTTTTGGGCTCCACAATTCAAAAAGGATGTGGAGAAGCTTGAGAGAGTCCAGAGGAGAGCCACGCGCATGATCAGAGGTCAGGAAAACAGATCTTACGATGACAGGCTGAGAGCCACGGGACTCTTTAGCCTGGAAAAGCGCAGGCTCAGGGGTGATCTGATGGCCACCTATAAGTTTATCGGGGTGACCACCAGGATCTGGGGGAACGTCTGTTCACCAGAGCGCGCCAAGGGATGACGAGGTCGAACGGTCACAAACTCCTGCAAGACCGTTTCAGGCTGGACATAAGGAAGAATTTCTTTACTGTCCGAGCCCCCAAGGTCTGGAACAGTCTGCCAGCGGAGGTGGTTCAAGCACCTACATTGAACACCTTCAAGAGTAAATTGGATGCTTATCTTGCTGGGATCCTATGACCCCAGCTGACTTCCTGCCCTTTGGGCAGGGGGCTGGACTCGATGATCTCCCGAGGTCCCTTCCAGCCCTGATGTCTATGAAATCTATGAAACAGGCTGTTTCAGAAGGTTCAGACAGGTTGGAGAAAGTCTAATGGAGAGCAGCAAAAATGATTAGAGGCCTGGGAAGCATGACTTGCTGAGAAAAGATGAAAGAGCTAAGGTTATTTAGTTTGGAGAAGGGAAGAGTGAAGGAGGGATTTGGTAACAGCTGTCAAATACTTGTGGAATCTCCATTCTTGGACGTTTTCGGGGGCAATTTAGACAGACACTTGCCTAGAATGGTTTATTTAGGGGTATACCTACTTTGAGCAGGGGGCTGAATTAAATGAACTCATGAGGTCCCTCCACAGATGCATCATGAGCAGGTCCAAAGAGGTGATCCTCCCCCTCTATGCGGCACTGGTCAGGCCGCAGCTGGAGTACTGCATCCAGTTCTGGGCGCTGCACTTCAGGAGGGATGTGGACAACATTGAGAGGGTCCAAAGGAGGGCCACTCACATGATCCGGGGGCAGCAAGGCAGACCCTACCAGGAGAGACTACGGAACCTGAACTGAGAGGGGATCCGGTGTCCGTCTATAAACTTACCAAGGGGGACCAGCAGGGAATGGGAGAGACCCTGTTCCCCCGAGCACTACCAGGAGTAACTAGGAATAATGGCTGTAAGTTGGCTGAGAGTAGATTCAGGCTGGACATCAGGAGCACTACTTCACAGTCAGGGCAGCTAGGATCTGGAACCAACTTCCAAGGGAAGTGGTGCTCGCTCCTACCCTGGGGGTCTTCAAAAGAAAGCTAGATAATTACCTTGCTGGGGTTGTTTGACCCCAGCATTCTTTCCAGCCCATGGCGGGGGTCAGACTTGATGATCTGCTCATGTCCCTTCTGACCCTACCAACTATGAAACCCTGTGATGCTAAAATCCACAGCCTTAGCTGTGGCTGATATCTGATGCTTCAGAGAAGGATGGAAAGAGAGAAAACCCAAGTAGCATGCATGAAGGAAAAAAGTATTTTATACTCTATAGTTAAATAGATCCTGCTCATGCTTGTGTAAGAGAAAGAAAGAACAAAATAGCTTTTGGCCTAAGGAAAGCCAGCAATCTAAGTTCTCACATCTGAGCAGTAATTGATCTCTGCATTTCACAGTTATGCTCTTGAGGAAGGTTTCATAACCCTGTCATTCCTCCACTGAGAGAAACTGGAATGGAACCCAAATTTCTTATGTGGTCCTAAGTGTCATTAACTTAGCCACAATGCCTTTTAGAAGGTATATGCGAGTTCTTGGCAGTTTTTGGTTACTTGTACATCTGAGTTTTGGTGCAGTGCTATGATTACATGCTGGTTTTTCTGTAGACTGAGTTTGAATGGTCTTTGCAAAGTTTACTCCCCAAGAATTAAGTTATTTACAGATACCCTGGTTGAGATCTGATATTTCTTTTTTTTTTTTCTTTTAAAAAGTGTTGATGTGAAACTTTTCCCCCCTCTAAAATCATAGGAGTTAATGCTTAAATTTGCATTATTAAAATGTGGTGATTTACAGGTTAAGATAGCAGAATTTTCTCGAACTCCTGAAGACTTTTTAAAGAAATATGATGAGTTGAAATCCAAAAATACAAGAAATCTAGATTCTTTGGTGTATCTCCTATCAAAACTCACAGAAGACAAAGAGGTATTGTTTATTTCCACGTTACCATGGGCTTGAGCTAGAGTACTTGGTCATAGCAGCAGTAACTATACTGATAGAGCATCCTCTTACAACACTGTTCAAAAAAATGTCTGAACCAACGTACTTGCACTCTGTATTATCCCTTGGTAATATATGTACTAGTTAAGATTGTGAGGGCAGGCATTTCTCCCATTATCTTCACGTACTCATAATTTCTAGGGAATTTCTCTTTATTTTTTTAGAATAAATTATTCAAGACATTTTGACTTAAATGAAGTTGTAAAAACATTCCATTTATGCTCTGAGAAGATATTAATGTGTCTCTTTTGAATGATTGTAAAATTGAAACAATAAGAAAGTTTTAACTATGTTTAAATTGCTCTGAAGTGCTTAAGCACTTGAGTGTAGGGTTTTTTGTGAAGAGAAAATTAAGAATAAAAATTAAACGCTTGCATATCTCTGCATCGAGCAATTTGTATTGCAAGTCTTAATTATTCTTGTTTTAAATATTGCTCTTGGAGCAGTTATTTGCACATTACAAGTTCCATGCTGCTGGAATTCATGATGGATACAGCTTTTCACTGGACACCATATACATTTAGGTTTTTTAAAATGAGTTAAAATATGTTCTGCATTTTCAATTATCTGACAATTGTCATCTTACAGTCTCATTTTTAAAATGTTTTTCATTATTCCGATTTGAAAAATTCACAAGTGCTGCCCCCCTTTCTGCCTTATTCCCTAGTCACTTTATCAGAGTAACAATACTCTGAAGAAAATGCTGTCAGGCACAAAGTAAACTCACAGGAAAATAATTCACTCCCCAGCCCCACTGGAAATCTGTTACCCTTTTAAGGGGTTACTTGTAACAATAACAGGTGAAAAGATTTAGGCAGTTGACCCTACTTTCAGATATATTCTTTCTGCTGTTATGTGCTTACAGACACTCCAGTATTTGCAGCAGAATGCTAAGGAGCGGGCAGATCTTGCAGCAAATGCCACTGCTGGTAGCAGCAGCAGCTTCATCATTCCAGCAACCACTTCCAAGATCTCTATGCAGGAGCTTGAAGAGTTACGCAGACAGCTTGGGAGTATGGCCACCAACTCTAGTGTACAGCAGGTATTTTCCTTTCCCTGGGCTAAGGACACAAGACTACCCTCACATTTATGTACTGTGGGGCTTTCATCACTTGCCTTTTGCTGTCTTGCAGCATATCTGACAAGAAGAGTGGTTATTCTAAATTTACTTTAAGCTATGCTACTGTGTACTACATTAAATCCCTGTGTGAACACTTCCATTTGGAATTCAAGTAAATTTAATTCAATTTTGTTTAATTCATTACCAAAGTGAAGTAAGTTGGATCCTTCCTTATTTGAATTAAGCTAAACCAAATAAAGCCAAATCTAATTCTGAATGAAAGGGCATTAACAGACATTGGGGGGAAAATGCACTCCACTGGAAGCAGCAGCACGTTATTTTAACTGAGCTCTGCAGTGTTTGTAGAGACTGAGCACTTTAGTTGGGCTTTTTGGTGCTTTTAGCTAAAGCTGATTCAATCAGCAATTAGATAAACATGCCTAAAAAGCCCCACTAAAGCTCCTGTTCTCTACAGCCGTTGGGAAAGCTGAGTGCAACTAATGCGCTGCCTCTTTTGGGTATGCACTGGGGTCGGTGCAGGAGCATGCCAAGTTTAAAGGAAGTGCCAGTTTTCTTTGTTTCCATGTCTGCAAGCAGCCTAAGTGTCT
This sequence comes from Crocodylus siamensis, assembly GCF_052110815.1. Classification (NCBI taxonomy): domain Eukaryota; kingdom Metazoa; phylum Chordata; order Crocodylia; family Crocodylidae; genus Crocodylus; species Crocodylus siamensis. The sequence goes on along the minus strand of NC_143401.1, from coordinate 23,430,049 downwards.
ACACAAGGGTTTACTGCACTTTGTTTCACTATCAGGTTGTATCCTCATTTTATTTGGTTTAATTTTCAAAAGTGTTCCCACATGTAAAGGCACATCTACAAGCCTCAGGAATACAGAAATCCAGAATCAGAGCTCATACTGTGCCCTCAAACTACTCAACACTTAATATGTAGTGCAAGCTCCTTTCCTGGTGTCCTTGCACTATAGCAAAGTCAGAAGTCACAATGTGCTTTCTTATTGGAGTTGTTAGTGGCCACTAAGCCAGTGCATATGCTAGGGGTTTCTGAGATTGTTCACTGTTGAATAGTGCCATATGTTTACCAGTCTTAGGGGAGCCGTTCATTTGAATAGAAAATGCCATGAATTACCTACAGTATGCAGTTCAGATGTTGAGTATTTGTAAATTAACAACTTATTCTTTTCACAATGTAGAAGGTGGGGTTTCTTTATGTATTATGTTGCAGATCTCAACTCTGTGAATTTGTAACTAGTGAAAAATAACGTTTTAAATAATCAGCTTGTTGGGAACACTGGGCAAACCTACTTAAAATGACAAAGTTCAACAATATCTTAAGTGGTATTAGCTGATCTCACTTAGTTGTGAAAGGAAACCTGCCTTTCTGTCTGTTCTCTTAACTGAGCCATAGAGCTGATGAGTGTGAGAGAAAAATCAGGCTATTGTTTTTTTACTCAGGGAAAATAATACGCTTCTACAATTCTAAAAACAGCCCTGCAGTCCAGTCACCAACAATAAAAGCAGTAGCAGGAGAGTATACAATCCTACATGATATTTCTGAAAAGTCAATTCTCCAAGCCTTTTCCTTGGATTGCTTAGTTTGAGAATTGTATTTGATGCCTGGCTTGAAATGCTAAGGCAGGGGCGGGCAATTATTTTGGGTGGAGGGCTGCTTACTGAGTTTTGGCAAACCATTGAGGGCTGCATGACAGGCAGCCAGGGGCAGATAAATATTAATTTTCTAAATTTTGAGGAGGCCCCGTGGACTAGATAGAATGGCCTGGCAGGCCACATCTGGCCTGCGGGCCGCATTTTGTCCACCCCTGTGCTAAGGCATAAAAAGCATTTTGAGCCTTTAAAGAAATTTCTGTTTCCTTGCTGGCAGCCTCTGGAGCTTACACGAAAGATCCTTCGAGACAAGCAAAACAAGAAGAATTCTGGACAGCCTATTCCAGTATTTCCAGCCTGGGTATATGAGCGACCTGCACTCATTGGGGATTTCTTAATTGGCTCCAGTTTAGGCACTGACACAACATTGCCTATAGGTATGTGTCACAGGGGCAAAATTGATTTGAGCATTTTTACAATACATTTGTTCTACAACAGTCTTAAAATTTTACTGCATATTCTTGATTGGGAAATGTCTGAGTTCTAAGTAACTCCGTAATGGAAGAAACTGAGTCAGAGACGAGCTCTAAACCTTTGTTTATTCATATTTATCAGTGAATTGAGCCCTAAAACTTGATGGGATACTACAGATGGATTGGTATGATAACACAGTGAGTTTGACGAAAAATTATTAAACGTGTTCTAGTATCCATTCATAAGGTATTTCAAACCATTGAGAAATGTGTTGAAAGGAGGTATTATTGTTTGAGTTATGTATTCTGCAACACAAGTGTAATAGGCATTTATTAGTAGAAGGGCTGAGGTCATGTGTAGGAGATGCGTTTTTCAAATCAGGGGGAAAAAATCTTTTATTACTTCAGCTTTTTTTCCCTTTATTGCTATTGTTTCCTTATAACCTTCCTATAGGAAGGTCATGCCAATCTATGCAGCCAGAGCATTTGGAATACTGTCATTGCACCCATAGCAGTAAGGGAACCAGCCTCTACTTATGTCTGTGTTAAATCTTCAGAGCTAGTTGTGACTAGCAATGGATTGTGTATGTATTTTCTGTGGATTTGTTGAAATGTCATTTATTTGTTCTGACCCTTACTCCCCCTCCCCCAAAAAACAGGGTTGAAGTGTTGCTCTTGCCCTGTGTAATGCTTTGCATTTCATGTCTTAGCGGTTGTGATTTGTGCAGTGTTCATGGTAAATTTCAAAATACTTTGATAATCTGCTTTTGCAAAAAGGTTTGGTTACATCGGTCTGAGAGACTGTCCCAAGATGATATGTTTGGATGGTCCTACTTTGTGTCAAAAACTCGCACAAAGACTTGGCTTAAACAGGGGCTTGTAGCAGAGACCTACCTTGTTTGGCTCTGACCCAGATTGGTGTCTCAGTTTCATTTCTGCTTGCGGGAGTAACTTGGCCTTCCAGTTAAATTACAGTCCAAAGAAAACCCAGATTTTTTTAATGCCATACTGCTGGACATTCCTCACAGTGTCTTAGCTTTTTTCAAAAGGAAAATCTGAATCTTGTACTCTTGTGACCTCTATGTTCCATCTGAACATGGAGGTTGAAACTGGCATAGGTGAGGCTGAGCCCCAACTTCCAAGAACAGGGACTGTCAATTTTCTAAATCATCTTATAAAGAACCAAAAAGGATTCTACATTTAATTGTTTGGCATTGGTCTCTTTTGGGTGAGTTCCATTTAGTTCTCCAGAATTGATGTATGGTTGCTTCGCACTGCAGTATTCCATTTTGGTTTGTTACATTAGAGGGGTTTTGTGGCACTTGGCGTTTTTTCTTCTGTGTTTGAAATATTTCAACTCTATGGGGAAAAATATGACAAGAACTGGACCTTTCCAGGCCCAGTGCAGTTAAATTAGTATCTGTGATCCAGATGGGAAGGTCAGAGAAGCAAAACAAATGTAAACTTGTTCTTCTGCTCTCCTGGCCTTGGATGTCAGGTGAGTCCTTATGTCTTCATTTTATGTATATGAATATATATGCACTAAAAGCAGGCAGGCAAGAAGCCCACCTGCCAAATAAATGGAGTGGCACCAAGAATAGCTCTGTAATGTGTTCATATATTTTAATTTTTGTCTTCTGTTATCAAACAGGCACGTTGCCATTAGCGTCTCAAGAGTCCATGATTGTGGAGGACTTGCTCTATGTTTTAATTGGTGTGGATGGAAGACATATCACAGCACAGCCTCTTATAGGCCGACAGAATCGAGCTTTCTTAGTGGACCCCAATTTGGACATGTCAGTTAAAGAACTGGTGACCAGGATTCTTCCTGTAGCTGCAAGTTACTCCACTGTGACCAGGTACCAGATTCTCATTTGTTTTTTCTGTAACAGGATAAATCTATCTGCCTGTGAGGGTCTGGTGCACAGCTTGGAGTGACAAAATCTGCATTTATGATGTGCAGCTGTTGGTTTTTTGTTTTTTTTTTTGAGACTGCTGCATAGTTTAGAAACTGCCCAAGTTGAAACCCATAGTAGATTTCATAGATCTAGGGTCAGAAAGGACCTATTAGATCACCAAGTCCAACCCCCTGCTCTGGGCAGGGAAGAGCGCTGGGGTCAAGTAACCCCAGCCAAGTGCTTGTCTAATCTCTTTTTGAACACCTCCAAGGTAGGGGAAATCACCACCTCCCTTGGAAGCCCATTCCATATTTTGGCAACCCTTACCATTAAAGAATTTCTTCCTGATGTCCGATCTAAATCTATTTTCTTTCAGTTTATGGCTGTCATTTCCTAGTAACCTTGAGGGACACCCTGATAAACAGTATTCCCTGCTGACCCCCCCCTCCCCCCGATGAGTCTATAGACAGCCACAAGATCACCACTCAGCCTTCTCCTGTGGAGGCTGAAGAGATTCAGGTCTCTTGATCTGTCTTCATAGAATCTTACCTGCAGGCCCTCAACCATATGAGAAGCCCTCCTCTGAACCCTTTCCAAGTTATCCACATCCCTCTTGAAGTGCAGTGCCCAAAAATGATGCAGTACTCCAGCTGTGGCTTCACCAGTGCCACATAGAAGGGAACTATCATCTCCCTACACCTCATGATGCATCTACTAATGCAAGACAGTGTGCAGCTTCCCTTACTTATTACCTTGTCACATTAGCGACTCATATATTCATTTTTGTGTAGACTATGACTCCGGGATCCCTTTCTGCTGCTGTGCTACTTAGAATGGTACTTCCCGGTGTATAAGTGTATTAGTGATTCTTTCTCCCCAGGTACAGCACTTTGCACTTATCTTTGTTAAATTGCATCCTATTCTGATCCGCCTACTTCCCCAGACTATCTAAATCCATCTGAATTCACTCCCTACCCTCTAGCGTATTTACTGTACCCCATAGTTTGGTGTTGTCTGTGAATTTGGACAGAGTGCTTTCTACACCCTTGTCCAAATCACTGTTGAAGATATTGGACAGTACTGGTCCAAGGACAGAGCCTCGGGGAACACCACTGTCCACACCTCTCCAGGTAGAAACTGACCCATCCACAACCACTCTCTGGGTACATCCCCTAAGCCAGTTTTCCACCCACCTGGCTGTGAAAAATCCACCTTTAGAAACCCATTAGAATTAATCTAATATTATAAAAGCCTTTGTCTGTCTATAACACTTTATTCGCACTCTGGTTGCCCCAGCAGCCAATGGACACGTGGCAGAGTGTTGCCATGACAGCAGGGACTGAGGGGCTGGAGCGGGGAGGGGGGCAAGGCCAGTTTCCTGCTGGCCTGGTTTCCCTTGCCCCCCCCCCCCCCGGCCTGCTCCTTTGGAGGCAGGGGGGATGAAGGGGACCGGAGTGCTGCCATGGCAGAGGGGGGTAGACAAGGCCAGAGGCACTTGCCTTGCGACCCCTTCCCCCCCCCCCCCCGAGTTCTTTGGAGGCAGTGGGGGTGCAGGGTACTGGCTGCACAGTGCTGGCCTCACCTCACCCCACACAGTGGAGTACCATAACAGTGGGGACTGGGGCTGGAATTGGGGGGGTGATGCCAGTGCTGCTGGCCTCATGCCACCCCCCCTGCTCCTTGGAGCCAGGGGCCAGAGCACAGTGCCCCCCCCCCCCCGCCACAATAACAGCTGGTGGGGAGGGGTAGGCATCAGGGAAGAGGGAAGGGAGGGCAGGTGACTGGTGGAAGGGGAGGGTGAGTGACGAGTAGCTGTGCCCCGGCATGACCACTGCTACTACAACTGCTGTCACAGGCCCTGGCCCAAAGAGGGGAGAGGGAGAACAGCCCCAGCCTCGTCCCAAAACCAAATGCATACAAACCTGCCAAGGAAGACTCCTTGCAGTGTAATAGTATTTATATTTACAATACTGGCATGTGCAGTGGCAATGCACATATTATAGCAACTCTTGGGGTGCTCCTCTTTTATACAGAAAAGGTGGAGTAGTTACCTACAGGTAGGGTGGCCATCGTAAGTTGAGGACTTTTCTTGCCTTTTTCTGTCTTAACATTGGGGTGGGCACTACCAAGCCCGTCTGATGCATATTTTTCAATGACCCAAAGCTGTTCCTGCTTGCTAGTCAGGAAGAGTGGCCAGCAGGATAGAGAAGACTGTTTACCCTATTTCTTGAGGGTCAGGTGATTTATTTAAGAAGGGGGCTCCCAAAATTAATTGCTCAGTGAAGCACCCCTGTGGCTGTAAATGAGATTGAGGAATGCTAATACCCGTAGCTAATACAATTAAGCTAAGTTGTCATTATAAAGATGAATTTTTCCTTTAGAGCAGGGGCGGGCAACTATTTTGGGTGGAGGGCCGCTTACCCAGTTTTGGCAGGCTGTGGAGGGCTGCATGGGTAGCCCTGCCCTGCTCCCTGGTCACCATCTTGGGACCAATGTCCCAGGGCCAGCACCAGTGTGGCCCAGATGAGAGCGCAGGTTGGCAGGAGTCTGTGGAGCCGGGCTGGCCAGCAGGGAGAGGGGGGAGCTGGCTTGGCTTCATAGAGCCCCTGCTGGCTCAGACCCTATACCCCTGCTGCCCTGCTCTGGGCCCTGCCGGCGCTGGTCTTGGGGCACCGGTGCGGGCCCCATGGTACAGGTGGGGGGCAGTACACAGCCCTGACCCCCTGCTTGCCAGCAGGCAAGTAGCTGGTGCTGAGCACAGGGAAAAGCGGCCCCTCGCCCACCCCATGACTTGTACTCCCTGCTGCAGCTGCTCGCAGCCCATGCGGGGCTGTCCGGAGCAGGCACAGGCAGCCCCACATGGGCTGCAAGTGGCTGAAGTGTGAGGTACTGGCCATGCGGCGAGCAAGGGGCCACTTGGCACCAGCTTGTAACCTGCCCCCACTGACAGCCTGGCAGTGGGGCTGGGCTACAAGGTGGTGCTGAGCGCAGGGGGGAGGGGGGAAGCAGCCCCTTGCCTGCCCCATGCCCAGTGCCCCATGCTGCAGCCGCTTGCAGCTGTCCTGGGGCTGCCTGTGCCTGCTCCGGATAGCCCCGTGTGGGCTGCAAGCACCTGCAGCAGGGAGTGCCGGCCATGGGGTGGGTGAGGGGCCGCTTTTCTCCGTGCAGGGAAGGAGCCCAGGGAAAAGCTGAGCACGGGGTGTGGAAAAGCGTCCCCTCCCCTGCTCCATGGTTGGTGCTCCCTGCTGCAGCTGCTTGCAGCCTGCAAGGCTGTCGGGCACAGGCAGCCCCACGTGGGCTGCAAGCAGCTGCAGCACGGGGCACCAGCTGTGGGATGGGGAAGGGGCCATTTTCAACCTGTCTAGTCCCAGCACTTTTTAAGAACTTGTTCTTCCTTATGTCCCATATCTGGCACAAGAGGGAAATCAGAGAACCAGGTTGTTACCCTTGTTCCCCAACTCCTAAAGGTTACCTTTAACCCTTAGGCATTATTACAGCTTTCTGTGTAAAATGTCCTGACCAGTGGCTTCTTAGTAGCCATCTGATGGTTGTTCGTGCTTCCTAGTACAGGCAGTCCTCCCACTTGTGATTTTCAGGAACCAATTGTGTCCTAAGTCGAAACATTGTAACTTGGAACCAATTTTCTCATAAGAAACAATGTTATAAATGGGGGATTGGTTCCTGAACCAAGGCCCGATACCCTGTTTTCACCAAAAATAACCCAGAATTTTGTACTCAATCATAGATGAGTAATATAGCTACATTAATGTATTTATATTGTAAATAGCAATCATAGTGATTTGGAAGGACTTCTTTGAGGTGACTTTGCTGGACTTTTTGTAAGGCTCTCGGTTGGACTTTTTGAAGGGTTCTTGGCTGGAGTCTTCTCAGGAGTTTTGGCTGCAGGTTTTTCTGGAGTTTTGGCTGCTTTTTTAAAGAAAGTGTCCAAGGAAGTTTGGACGGATGGTCTCCAGGGAGATGAGCAATGTAGCAAACTTGTTTGGTGGCATGGCGTTGCATCAGATTAAGTGTTCTAATCTGAAACTGATGTCATAAAGTTGAACAGGGTAAGTGCAAAACATTGTAAGTCAAGGACTGTATGTAACTAACATTCAAGTAGCTATTCGTAGTTTCATAGTAGATAGGGGTCAGAAGGGACCTAAACAGATCATCTAGTCTGACCCCGTGCCACTGGCCAGAGCACACGCTGGGATCACATGACCCCAGACAAGTGTTCATCCAACCTCTTTTTGAATTTACCCAAGGTAGGAGCGAGGACCACTTCCCTAGGAAGTTGGTTCCAGATCCTAGCCACACTAACAGTGAAATAGTGCCTCCTAATTTCTAACCTGAACCTATTCTCCAGCAGCTTCTGGCCATTGTTCTTTGTCACCCCAGATGCTGCTGGGGGGAATAGGACCCTTCCTATTTGCTGCTGATCTCCCCTAACGAGTTTGTAGGCAGCCACCAAATCCCCCCTCAGCCTCCGTTTGCTGAGGTTGAACAGGTTTAGGTCCCTCAGCCTCTCCTCATAGGGCCTGCCTTGTTGCCCTCCAACCAAGCGGGTGGCCCTCCTCTGAACCCTCTCAAAGCAGGCCACATCCTTCTTAAAGTGCGATGCCCAGAACTGGACGCAGTATTCCAATTAAGGCTGGACCCATGTCGCGTAGAGGGGGAGTATCACCTCTCTGGACCAGCTTGAGATGCATCTTTGGATGCACAAGGTGCGGTTGGCTTTGCTGGCTGCGGTCTGGCATTGACGGCTCATGTTCATCTTGGAGTCAGTAATGACTCCAAGATCCCTTTCCGCCTCTGTGCTCTTAAGGGGGGAACTCCTCAGCTTGTATGTATGCTGTGGATTCCTTCTCCCCAGGTGCAGCACCCTGCATTTATCTACAATGAAGCCCATCCTATTACCATCTGCCCATTTCTGTAGTCTGTCTAAATCTAATTGGAGCCTCTCTCTCCTTGAGCGTGCCTACCTCGCTCCACATCTGGGTATCAGCAGCAAACTTGGACAGTGTGTTTTCCACTCCCTCGTCCAAGTCGCTGATGAAGATGTTGAACAGTGTAGGCCCCAGGGCTGAGCCCTTGGGGATCCCACTATTCACATCCCACCAGGTTGAGTACAACCCGTCCACCACCACTCTCTGGGTGCCCCATCAGCCAATCTTTGACCCATCCAACTGTGTAGGCATCAATGCCACAGTTGCTCAATTTATTAATGAGAATGGGGTGAGAGACAGTGTCAAAGGCCTTCTTAAATTCCAGAAAGACTACGTCCACGGTGACACCATCATCCTGGGATTTAGTTACCTGGTCATAAAAGGCCATCAGGTTGGTCCAGGCAGGACCTGCCTTTGATGAACCCATGCTGATTTCCCCTGGGCATGATCTCCCCTGCTGGATCCTTCACAGATGTGATCCTTGATAATTTTTTCAAGGATTTTCCCCAAGACCGATGTGACGCTTATGGACCTATAGTTTCCTGGGTCCTCCTTTCTCCATTTCTTATAAATGGGGACCACATTAGCTAGTTTCCAATATCTGGGCTATTCACTTATACATAATCCGTTCACTTAGGGGACCAGTCCAATATATCATATTTTATCACTTTACACTTACCGTTGCAATGCAGTTTTTAATGATGGTCCGGGGTGTAACTTCATTTTACAGGGAGTACATTCCTGAAGGGTTCTAAAGTCTAAAATGTAAAATACAAAATGCCATGGTAAAGTTGAGACAGATGAAATATAAAAATGCACTGTGAGGAAGTAAGGATCAAAGGCTACTGGAGACAGTAACCTAACTGGAGTTAGGTTAGCACCAGGATATATTTGCAGTCTTTGAAGTGGATATTTTAGTTCTTTTGTTTTCTTTAGTGACACTTAGCTCAATTGATATGTAGATGTAGTTTGTAGGTTTCTCCTACAGAAAGCCACTTCAGCTTTCTGGCTTGCTCTGAGCCTTGCCACACCCATGCAATGAGTCTGCTAGATCTCTGCCAATACTAAGACGGAGAAAGAAATGCACAAAATGGGGGGTGCAGGCAAGAAGGGGCTTCTTGTTACAGGAACAGTGCTTAGATGAGGCCAGCACTGCAGTTTGAATTGTTTGCTATCTGAACGTTCCTCTGAGCTCTGACTAGAGGGATTGAGATGAATGGTTAACTACTTGGTACTCCCTTTAGTCTGGTCACTGAGGGAATTGAGTATATATGGTTTTGGACCCTCCGATCTCTGTCTAGGCATTTTTTTTAAATTGAACCAACATCTGGGTTTTTGCTCTGTTTTGCTGCTAGGAGTGGGGAGAGGGTGTTTGGAGGTAGGGTGCGTACACATGTGGAGAGCACACAGCTAGACAGGGTGGTGGGAGCAGTCTTGGCAGCTGGAAAGGATGTGGATGAATTGGAGAGATTCTAGCAGAGGGGAACAAAAATGGTGAAGAGGCTGGGGCACATGACTTCTGAGAACAGGCTGAGGGAACTGGGCTTACGTAGTCAAAAGAAGAGGAGACTGATAGATGATTTAATAGCAGCTTTCAGCTACCTGAAGTGGGGTTCAAGAGAGGATGGGACTAGACTGTTCTTGATGATGGCAGTTGACTGAACACAGAGCAACAGTCTTAAGCTGCAGAAAGGGAAGTTTAGGTTAGATCTTAGGAAGAATGTTCTCACTTGGAGGGTAGTAAAACACTGGGACATGTTACCCAGAGAGGTGGTGGAATCTCCTTCCTTGGAGGTTTTTAAGACCTGGCTAGACAAAACTTTGGCTGAGATGATCTAGCTGGGGCTGGTCCTGCTTTGAGCAGCAAGTTGGACCAGATGACCTCCTGAGATTCTTTCCAACCCTAATTTTCTATGATTTCTAAGTCTGTGGGGGTTGGAGGGCCAGGGCTTGGGGACTGTCTGGGGGGAGGGGGGAGATGGGTGTGTGAGGAGGATGGGTGTCTGCTGGTGCAGGGGGATGCTGTCTAGATGGTGGGATGTGCCAGGGCAGGCAGGGTGGTGGGGGAACCTGCTCCTCCAGGAGAGGAAGGGGACAGGGAGCACTTTGAGGACAGCAGGGAGCTCCGTGGCCAGGCCAGCAGCACAGGGACCAGTGCCCTTACTCTTGGGTCTGGGCTGGCCAGGAGACGATGCCTGTGGGGAGTGTGGCCAAGCCACCTGCAACAGCGCTGGATCCCCAGCTGAGGCGGGGGGTGGGGAGGTGTTCCACAAGCATCCCCTCTTTCCTCCTGTCCACCCCAGGGCTGGATTCATTCCGCTGCCACCTGCACGAGTTGGAGTCAATGCATTTCGGCTCAGTCAGGACAGGGGCTGCTGGGGGGGCCCTTCTAGCAGGGCTTGGGGAGAGCAGGAGCCTGAGAGTCAGGAGTGAGGGGCAGCAGCAGGGACGGGGGAGCTGCAGGTTGGGAGTGAAGGACACTAACAAGGCCAGGGGGCTGTGGGTATGGAGTGAAGTATCCCCCTGACAGGTGTCCTTTTTTTTGGAACTGGTAGCCCTAGATAGGTTGTTCACATGTCTAGGGTCCTAAGTGATTCAAATGTGTCAAACTTGCTCCACCTTTAACACTTATTCATTTAGGGATAAAATTGGGCCGGGGGGTGGGGGGGAGAGTTATGGCATTTAAATCATTCTCCGCTAGTTCACACAACAATTGGAATGTACCAGCTGCTGCCTTTTTGAACAAAGGGCTCAGTTTGAGCAGCATGTTTCTGCACAACATGCTTCTGCTTCCTGGGGCCTCTTTGGTTGTTGCCTTAATTACTGTTAAGGTAACAACCTGCCAGCTAGAATTGGAAGCTTGTGTCATTAGCAGTTTACTAGCCTACCAAATGTCTTTTCCTAAGTTAGAGATTGGGGAAATAAGGAAGCTAAAGGGAGACATTTTCCTTGAAATTGAAAAAAATTCTCTGAATATTTTTACTTACTGTTTTTTTGCAAATAACCCTGTAGGTTTTTGTAACTGGGATCAGAGGAAAACAAGCCTAGAGGTATTTTTACTTTGTTTCATATGGAATCAGGAGAGGGGAAAACTAAAAACGTTGGTTATTTTAAATGCTGAAAACTGCCAGGCAGACTCAAGCTACAGGGGCACTGAATATTTTTCCTTGAAACATACACCTGCCTTGAATTAAAGCAGACAGTGTGCCATCTAGCTTGCTGCTTTCTCTTCATGTTTCTGTACTGTCCTGTAAATATAGTTGCTGCCTTTGCAAACAGTATTTTATTCTGCTTCTCCCAGGTTTATTGAAGAGAAATCTTCCTTTGAATATGGACAAGTAAATCATGCCTTGGCAGCAGCAATGAGAACCCTCATCAAAGAGTACATGATCCTTATCACCCAGCTGGAACATCTCCAAAGACAAGGCCTTCTGTCACTACAGAAATTGTGGTTTTATATCCAGCCTACAATGAGGACCATGGAGATTCTTGCTTCTCTTGGTAAATATGCCATACTGTCTAACTGTTGTTAGAGGTGCACCAATAAAGATTTTTTGGGCCGATATCGATGGCTGATTATTAACAAGCCATATCAGCTGATACCGATTCCATATGCATCCCGGCAGCTTGGAGAGCAGTGTCCGACTGGTAAGTCTGTGGGGGAAATGGGGCAAGGGAAGGGAAGGGGCAGGGGGGTGCAGATTGAGGCTCCCACAGTGAAGGGAGGGGGTGGGGTGGGGCTTGGGGCTGAGCTTGGTGCTGCTCAGCTGGTGTGGGGCAGGGCGCGGGATGGAGCTGTGAGCGGCTTGTGTGGTGGAGGGGGAGGAGGCAGGGGTGGCTCCTGCTGCTGGCGCGTGCTGGGGGAGGCACAGAGGGACAATTGTCCCCCCGATTTGTGTGCAGGGTGAGGGTGAACTGCGGCTGTGAGCTGGAACTGGGAGCAGCGTGGGGCTCTTCTTGGCAGGGGGGTTGCATATGGGGCTAGCAGTAGCAGGGCTGGGGTGGGAGGGGAGGGGAGAGGAGTTGCGTAGTGGACTGTGGCCATGCCAGAATTCACCATAGCCCCCCTCCCCAACCGGCCCTCCCAGCACCCCACCACCTGCCCCGTGTGTAGCTCCAGCCCAGCCCCCCAGCTCTAGGAAGATCCCAGTGCTGCTTCCGACCCTAGCTCACAGCAGCAGCCCCACGCACAGATCCAGGGGGTACATGCCCCACCTTCCTGCCCTGGGGTGCGCCAACAGCAGGAGTGGCCTCCTCACCCCCCTTCACCGTGCCTCCAGACAAGCTGCTTGCAGCTCTGTCTTGTGCCCTGTCCCAACTGGGCAGCACCTACCTCTGCCCCACAACAACCCTCCCCTCCTTCCCCTTGGCCCTTTTTTCCCCACAGACTTACCAGCTGGACACTGCTGTCCAAGCTGCCGGGCTGTGCACATGCATGCAGCATTTATCAGTGACATTACTGGCCACATCAGCCAAAAAAGCTGATTGCTGATGTCAGTTTTGCTTTTATTAGTGCTGATACCTCCAATTGCTTACTTCTGGTGTGCTTGGCGTGTGGTTCCAAAAATGATATTCATGTTACATATCACAGTCTGCTTCTGTGCAGTATGAGCTTTAAAGAAGATTTTAACTGCCAAAACTCTAATTTTGAGACTCCAGCAGAGGAAGTAACAGTAATTATTTAATTATGTTCATGCTAATAACTTAATCTGTCACTGGCTTTGGTAATGATACTTTTTTAAGGCTAAGTCAAACTTTTCATTTTGGGAGTTTTAAACTTCTTTTAATCTAATAAAAAGTTTTCTGACAAAACAAAGATTTGTTCTTTACTGTCTCTGAATATTGGGTGGGGGAGCTCTGCAGCTTCAGATAGACACTTATTGTCTTAATGCAGTCAATTCCTGACATTCTCCTGTTTCTAGAATGCTGAGACTAACATACTAAATTCAGGTCCCATTGCTCTGAAATATGCGGTGGTATTGTATTCATCCTTCTGTGCTTCATAACCCAAACATTTGTCCCAAAGTTCAGTACAATTTTTTTTTCTTTTTTTTTTCTTTATTTAAAATAAAAACCATTGCTAGCATAGCTGCACCATGCTAGCAAGTTTGGTAGTATAGTTCTTCCTTTCAGGCACATTTCTTAGCTCCCTATGCAAATTAATATATTTGATTTTTTTTTTTCACGCTTCTGGCTAATCGTGGTTTGCACTTGCCCAGCCTCTTTAATCAAACATAGCTATTATCCATATTTTATTTTTGGCCTAGCTAAATGTATACATACAAAGTGATTTGGATGAGAAGCTCTATGTACTTACTAATGTAAAAGGTAAGCCTCTAGCACTTCAGAGAACTAGGTTCTCTGCCTGGTTTCATAACTAACTTCTTATGTAACCATTAGCAAGTCACTTAAGCATGTTACTCCTCAGTTACCCATCTGGAGAACATACCTGTGTACATTTCTCATAGGCCTGAGAAACATTTTGAATTCTGATCCTGCAACTGCTTGTGTGTGCACTTGGGACTTTGGGAGTGATTTTTTCTTTTTTATTTCCTTGGCTCATTTAATTTCCTTTCAGGTCACTTTTAAGGATTAGTAGCCAGCTGGTATGTCTCTCTCCTTAGCCGAGAACCACCCAGTAGGAGTGGGCGCTTCTTTTGAAAGTGAGGGACATGTTGCATTCTTTTCAACAACTTAGTTAAGAACCCAAACTCCTAACCTAAAAGCTACTGTTTAATCAACTTTTTAACCCTTTCCATAGCAAGATGCTTGGGTGAATTGTCAAGAGTTTTCTTTCAGAAGCCTTTTGTCTATTTAAGCCGTGATAACCTACCAAAATGACTAACTGGGTTTTGTGAGAGAAGGAAGAATTTTTGTGGGTGAGGTCTTTTTATTGGACCAATCGCATGGACCATGCAGTTGGTCCAGTAAAAGATACCACCCACAAGAATTCTTCTTTCTCTCATACACTTGATTACCTTTTTTGAACTGCATGGATCAAAATGACCATCTCCCACAACAATTCTGACCTCTTGCATATTTCCTGGATCATCATGGCTTCAACTTTACTTCAACATTGGGTATAGTCAGATGTAAAAATTGTACCAGTATCATATGATATATATATTAGTTGTTACATTAGCAATAAAAGTATAGCAAAATTATAACTTTAACCCTCTCTGATTCAATTTAGCTCACTTACGATGTGAAGTTCTAATCTGTTAAGTCTGTGAGAATTTATAGAGAAATAAATGAAGCTTGGTAACTTCTCTTCCCTTTTAAAGCGATTAAAAGTGATGTCTGCCTAGAGTTTTACCATTACAGCAATATGTGAATTTAAATGAAAAGCCCTGCATCTTAAATGTTTTGTTCTGTTTTGTTTTGAATCATAGCCACTTCTGTGGATAAGGGTGAGTGTGTGGGAGGATCAACCCTGAGTTTGCTCCATGATAGGACTTTCAATTACACAGGAGACAGCCAAGCACAGGAGCTATGTCTGTATTTAACCAAGGCAGCCAGTGTGCCTTATTTTGAAATTTTGGAGAAGTGGATCTATAGAGGAATCATCAATGATCCATACAGGTACAGAAATAATGGGGAAAAGCTAAGAAGTCTTGCTGCTTTTGTTTTATTTGTTTGTGTATTATAGTGCTATTTTTGTTTTACTCCAATTCAGTAAAGATATTACTGAATAGTAGAGCACGGCCAGATGAGTGCTGGGGGAAAGTGGGGTGTGGGGCTGGACCTGGGCTCCTTTTCTCTCCACCCCCATCTGTCTTGATGGGCAATTTGCTAGTAGGTTTATATTATCAGGATTCCAAATTAGTTGTGATTCAGACAAAGTATTACATTTCCTGGCTTTAGTGTAAATAATTTTTTGCATCGTTTTTATAGATAACAGATACATACTTACATACATACATACATTCCATTATGCATTTTTTAATGAAACTTGGAAAACATTAATTTTAGAGTCCTGGGAAAAATATGGTTTGGCATATAGGTTGTTTAGAGATCAATGAATGTGCTTTCTTTGTGGTGAGAAAGTACATTAAGATAAATCCTAACCTTTTCATTAATGCCATGAGCTGAATTAAACATAACCCGTATTGATCCTTCTAAAATTCTGTAGTTACAGCTGAAGAAAACAGGTGAGCACAAAGGCTCACCATTGCTGCCATTTTTGTTGCCATGACTAAAGACTAATTGGGCTCCTCTTTGAAATGCTTTTCAAAATGTCGGCTTGAAGTCTTATGGGTTCCCATTTCTGATAAATTGTTACCACTTTAACGTCAAATAAAACAAGGAGACTATTTATAGTCTTATATCTAAATATGTGCTTTAATCTTAGTGAGTTCATGGTGGAAGAACATGAGCTGCAAAAGGAGAAGATCCAAGAGGATTATAATGACAAGTATTGGGATCAGAGATATACTGTTGTTCAGCAACAGATTCCATCATTCCTACAGAAAATGGCTGACAAAATCCTTAGCACAGGTATGTTACTATGACTTCGAATTTACATATGGACCTAGGAGATACATTCTCTAACAATATAAAGACAATTTGTCAGCGATTGTACATTACTTTAACATTTGTTTTCATGGTTGTATTAAACTATGCTACCATTTTAGTACATTTGAGTTGCAGCAGTACAATAATGAAAGGCAGTTGTAGGTGTAATCGTGAAAACTTCAGTTTCATATCATCGGCAGTTATGTTTTGGGTCTATAATCTGGAGGTTGTAAGACCCTGTGGAAATTGTTCACATTTTTATTATATGGAGAGTGCAGTATGCCAAGACGTACTCCTTCAAGAGTAGGAAGATAGGCTTATGTTTAGGATGCAGAACTTAAGACTCCTAAGTCATTCAGCCATTTTGAAGATTTTACCCTTTCACTTGAAAATTTTGGCCTAAATATTTGGTGAGGCAACAAAGATGTCATTAATACTAGATAAAATAAACGGTGACTTCTACTTCCTTTTGCTTTTAGGAAAATATTTAAATGTTGTCCGAGAATGTGGTCGTGATGTTACCTGCCCTGTGGCTAAAGAGGTCATCTATACCTTGAAAGAGCGAGCATATGTGGAACAAATAGAAAAAGCTTATAATTATGCAAGCAAAGTTCTTCTGGATTTCCTAATGGAGGAGAAAGAGCTTGTGGCTCACTTGAGGTGTGATTTTATTTTCCTATATTTCATAGCTTTCATAGACATTAGGGCTGGAAGGGACCTCGCGAGATCTAGTCCAGCCCCCTGCCCGAGTGACAGGAAGTCAGCTGGGGTCATAGGATCCCAGCAAGGTAAGCATCCAAATTTCTCTTGAAGGTGTTCAATGTAGGTGCTTGAACCACCTCTGATGGCAAGCTATTCCAGACCTTGGGGGCTCGGACAGTAAAGAAATTTTTCCTTATGTCCAGCCTGAAATGGTCTTGCAGTAGTTTAATGACCGTTCAACCTTGTCATCCCTTGGGGCCCTCTGATGAACAAACGTTTCCCCAGATACTGATGGTCACCCCTGATAAACTTATAGGTGGCCATCAGATCACCCCTGAGCCTACGCTTTTCCAGGCTGAAGTCCCATAGTTCTCAGCCTGTCATCGTAGGTCTGTTTTCCTGATGTGGCTCTTCTCTGGACTCTCTCAAACTTCTCCACATCCTTTTTGAATTGTGGGGCCCAAAACTGGATGCAATACTCCAGCTGCAGCTTCACCAAGGCCAAGTACAATGAGAGAATGATGTCCCGGGATTTGCTTGAGAAGCATCTATGGATGCAAGCCAGCGTTTTGCTTGCTTTACTAGCTGCAGCATTGCATTGAAGGCTCATGTTCATCTTGTGGTCAATGATGGCCCCCAAGTCTCTTTCTTCCATAGTGCTAGCCAGCATAGCACTGCTGAGCCTATCAGGATGCTGCAGGTTTTTCCTCCCAAGGTGGAGAACCTTGTATTTTTCAGTGTTAAACACCATCAGGTTCTTGTCCGCCTATTTGCTGAACCTATCCAGGTCAGCCTGGATCGCCGTCTTGTCTTCAGGTGTGAATGCTTTGCCCCAGAGTTTGGTGTCATCAGTGAACTTAGCCAGTCCGCTCCTGACTCCAATGTCCACATCATTAATAAAGATGTTGAACAATATGGGTCCAAGGACAGAGCCTTGGGGGACCCCCCTGGTCACAGGGCACCACGATGATAGACTTCTGTCAACCACCACCCTCTGGGTCTGACCACGGAGCCAATTTCCCAGCCAGCGGATCGTGGTGGACCCAAAGACACAGTTGGCCAGTTTCACCAAGAGGTGATCATGGGATACCAGATGGAAGGATTTTTTGAAGTCAAGATATATGATGTCAATCTCTTCTCCCTTGTCCAGGTGATAGGTCACCTGGTCGTAAAAGGAAATGAGATTGGTCAAGCAAGACCTACCCACAACAAACCTGTGCTGGCTATCCCTCAGGATGTTGGTGTTGGCCAGTCCATTAAGGATGGCCTCTTTAATAAACTTTTCTAAGACCTTCCCTGGGATAGAGGTCAGGCTGATGGGCCTGTAGTTTGCCGGATCCACTTTCCTTCCTTTCTTAAAGATAGGCACCACATTGACCTTTTTTCCAGTCTTCGGGCACTACACCGGAGTGCCAGTTCTCAAAGATCCATGCCAGAGGCTGGGCTATGATGCTTGTCAGCTCCTTGAGTACCCTGGGGTGTGGATTGTCAGGGCCAGCTGACTTGAATGTATCCAGCCTCTCAAGGTGTTCCTTCATGTGGTCAGCACTGATGGAGGGCAGGGGATCTCCCTCACCTGGACCTCCCTGTCCTGTGATGAGCACGGGCGTCCCATTGGACTGATGAAAGACCGACACAAAGTACCCATTTAATAGGTTGTCTTTTTCCTGGGCGTCAGTTGCCAGTTATCCCATCTGGTTTAGCAGGGGTCCACTGTTGACCTTGCTTTTCCTCTGGCTGCCCACATATCTGAAAAAGGACTTTTTATTGTCCCTGATGCTCAAAGCTAGTTGGAGTTCAGTTGCAGCCTTGGCTTTCCTGGTTTGCTCCCTGCAGGACCGGACCAGCACAGAATATTCCTCCTTGGAGGTGAATCCCATCCTTCACCCTTTGTAGGCCTTTCTTTTTAGCCTCAGGAGGTCTGCTAGATCCCTGGAGAGTCGGGGGGGCTGCTGTGCCCTCTTGCTGCCTTTCCGCCAAGATGGAATAGACTTAGCTTGTGCATTGAGGATCGCTCCCTTGAGGAGCAACCATTCCTCCTGAACTCCCTTCCCTCTAGGGTCGTCGTCCCTTAGGGCCTGACTGACCAGTGTCCTGACCTTGTCAAAGTTGGCTTTACTGAAGTCAGGGACTTCAGTGTTGCTCACTGGCTTGCCAGCTTTCTGGCGGATGGTGAAGGTGATCAGCTCATGTTTGCATTTACCCAGCTTCCCATCGATCACTAGGTAGCTGATTAAGTCATCCCCAGTTGCCAGTACCAAGTCAAGCAGCACTTTACCTCTCGTTGGCCCGTAACATATATATGTTAAATATAAATATTCTAATAATGAAGCAGTGTTCTTCTCATTTTCAGGTTTTTTTGCAAGGTTTGCAGCCTCTAACACAAGCTGTGCTCGCATTTTTTCTTTACTATTTGGTGAGATCACATTTTCAGACTAGACTACTGTAATTCAATCTGTGTAGTACTAAGTGGAACCACCATAGGAAACCCAAAGATCTCCTTTCAAGTAAAAGTCCACACACATTCTTTCTTGTAGGTATATCTCATGCCCTGTGGTTGACCAGAGACTTTCTGCCTTAGCAATATCTCTACAGCATGCCCTAATCCTGCTTCTCCCTTGTGTCTCTATGCTGCAGATATAAAAGGGTGGTGCATACTTCCTGCTCAGTTTCTCTCAGCTGCTTGCTTAGTTGGAGTTTTCATGTGTCTTTCTGGTTTTAGCTTCAAGTAGCACTTATCTTGTATCTACCCCTTCTTTTTTGAGCTTTCCTAGAACCTATCCATCCCAGCAATGTGTACAAGAGTTCCCTTTTTACCTTCTTAGGGAGCCCAAAGACTCTTAAGACCTTTTTATTGGCTCCAGCTACCCCTCTCCCCTTCCTTTTGTGCCAGAGGTGATGCCACAAGGAGGCCATGTTTAGTGGTCTTTCTCCCTCTTACTTTGGGGCAGACTAATGTTCTTCTTTGCAAAATGGGGTCATAGACCAAGTCAAGACTAAGAAGTGTCTCTTATTTTGCATTTATGTGGGGTTGCTCAGCTGAGGTTCTTTCTAGATTTCTTTCATGATGATATAATTTTGCATGCATGTATAATTCCTGCATCTCTGATCTTGAAAATCTCTCTCAAGGTAAGACAGGACTGGGCCTAAGCATTACTAACAGCCCTGTACTATAGTCAGGTTTTGCATCAAGGTCTTCTGTCTCTACTGGTAAGAGATCCTGTTGTGTTGCCTTTGGTCTTAACCCTGTTAACACAGAGAAGAGGGAGCATTCTCCATCCAGAGCTCCACTCCCTCCATCTCACAGCCTGGATTCCAGATGGGTTTCTTGGGTAGAATGAGGATTTTCAGCCTAAGTCAGGGACATTCTTATCCACAACAGAAAGGTGTTTAGGAGGCATACCTACTTGGTGAAGTGGACTGGGTTTTCATTCTAGTGCAGGCCAAGTCTACCATACTAGACCAGTAGTTCTCAATCTTTTGATAGTTAAGGGACCCCTTGATAACTCTTGGAATTTAGTGACACCTCATTTAAAAGCTGATTTTTTACAGTGCTTACCTTGCAAGAGGCAAGGATTTCTTGAATGATATCTTCTATTGGACCAGTGATGTGGTTAGGATAAAGTTAGACACACTCTTGAAGGCAAGACACTCTTTATCAGGTCTCTGATCACAGTGCTTACCTTCTCGTACTCTGTTGCACCCTTAAAAGGATCTCATGGGGTGGCAGAGAGGGCAACAGTGGGGAGGACTTGGTTGGCAGGGAGGAGTGCATGGTGCTCTGTATTGGCAGGAGCTGCTCTTCAGTGTAAATTGGGAAGCTTGGGAGTGGGTCTTTAAACCTCCTGAAGGAGGCAACTGGCCCTGCATCCGTGCAGTGGGTGGGAGGGGGGTGACTATGGCCACTGGAGGCACAGAGGCTGGTGCCAAGTGAGTAGGGCGGGGGGAGGATCCTGCCATGCCCCACTCTTTCTGCTGTCCTCCCCATTCCCTGCCCATGGTCTGTACCCAAGGGAGCAAACAGAGCCCCTGCATCTACCGCTGTTCCTCTGGAGACTTGAATGCCAGTGACCAGAGCCACCATTCTCCCCCTCCCCCAGCCCCTTTCACCAGCTCCAGGAGCAGGGAAAAGAGCTCATCTGAGATGCCATGGCTCCACGTGTCTACCTGCCTGCCCACAGCTGAACATACCACTCGGAGTGTGGGAGCAATTGGTGTAGTGGCTGCTGGGGGACAGGGGGCTGTGCTTTCTGGCTCAGTTCATTCCTGTTCTTCCCCCTACCCATCTTCCTGGAGCTGGTGGGAGGGGCCACAGAGAATGATAAAACAGGGGTGTTGGTTGTCCATGGGATACTGGAGTGGGTGTGGGGTACCCGACGTATGGAGGAGCCAGTGCTTACCTGACAACAGGGGCTGGGAGCCACAGCACCCTTCAAAAGAAATCGCAGTACCCCAGTATGTTGCAGCAGTATAACTGAGAATCGCAGTATTAGCCTATTAATTGATCCTGAAGCATCAATCCCCTTTCCTTGATCTTGATTAAGGTTTACCTGGCAGCTGTCATGGTTTTCTTTCCTTTAGTTTCAATGGTCAGCAATATTTTTTTTCTCACTCAACAGACATTAACATTTCTCAAGGGCTTCTCTGGAGTTGTGCTGTCCCCCCCCCTGTTAGGGACCCGTTGCACAGTATCACCTGAACCTGAGGAGGGCACAATTTGAGCCCATGGAAACCTGTGAAAAATGGGCTTCCTGGTAGTGATTACATTGGCAAGAAGGATGGGTAAAATCCAAACTTTCTTAACAAATGCTGCTTTTATTTTATTGGATGTCCATGAGGACATGGTCAGAGTACCTGCCCAGAATTATTATTGACTTTCATTTGAGACAGCCGATCAGCTTGGTATTGTTCTACCTGAAACTCCATTCCTTATGAGCAGAAGGCAAAGACCTTCCATTTATTACCTTCATATGACCAAGGTGTTTAGAAGATCTCTGGGTTTTGGGGGGTTTTTTATTTTGGGGGAGGGGTGGTTTGTTTTTTCCAGCAGATTCCAGGCTACTGCCATAGCACACCTGCCTAATATCTCCATAAATGATAGCTGGACGGCAGGCATCTGGAGCTCTGTCTATACCTGCACAAAGCATTATGTTGTCATGGAATTGTAAAGAGCTGATGCTCTGATTGGCAGAGCAGTCCTGAAATTGCTGGTTGCTTTAAAGGAGCTCTAAGATCCTCACCCATAATTGTAGGCATGGCTTTGGGTGGACAATTTCTGCAAAGAGAAAGCTAAAGTTATTTACTATACCTGGAGTCCACTTGATGTAGACTCTACATCCATGTTTGAATTCTGTGCTTCTTCACGTCTTCCTTATAGGACTCTATGGCTGAGGGAAGCTGAGGAGCAGGAAGTGTGCACCACCCTTTATCCCCTCAGCACAGGAGCATGAGGAGAGCCAGAGCTAGAATATGTTCTACAGATACTTTACGGGGCGGGGGGCGGAATCTGTGGTCAAAGCATAGTACATGTGACACACCACCTATTTTAAGTAATAGGTACATGTATAACATAGCTCAAAACTCCAGCTACTGGAAATCGACTATGTTTTGGTGCACAACACCGTAGGTCAAGTTATTTGACAAAAACTAAATGTAAGCATTTATGCTTTTTCTGAATTCCACTAGCTCATTTACTTTAGAATTTAGTGTTTTCCTCCTAACTCATATACTTAGCCTGGCTGTCTTTTTTTTGTTGTCTAGGATAGCTGTGCTGCACCTTCAGTCAGTAATGGAGTATCTATTTTTTTTAAATAAGTCGCAGCATGCAAACGGATCTTGAATATGATAATAGGGAGAAAACACAACTCTTTGCCTCAGAACAGTGTTTATTGCGACTGAATGATGTCTAAGTAAGCTAATGATTCTGGTTGCATGTCATGTAGAAGAGCACAGTGAATGAAGCCTGCATGTTTACTGGGAGTTGATTGCTCTTACTTTTCTTCTCCCCCACCCCCATCCTTTTTTCCTAGATTTAGTATTACAGAAATTAGCTTAACCTATTTAATAAACATGTATTCTTCTTTATTTCCATGTTGTTGAGCAGGTCTATAAAACACTACTTCCTAATGGACCAGGGAGATTTCTTTGTCCATTTCATGGATCTCACTGAAGAAGAACTTAAAAAGCCTGTAGATGATATTATACCTACTAGATTAGAAGCTTTGCTTGAATTAGCACTGAGAATGAGCACTGCCAACACGGACCCTTTTAAAGATGATTTAAAGGTGAGAAGCAGGGTAACTTTGCACCTTTTAGACTAATTAAATATATATATATATATATATCATGAGATTTGAGAGCTTGGCTCACTTCATCAGATGCTGTGAAAAGACATGCACAAATCAGCTTATCAAATAGTGATTTGAATACAAAAAACATGCAAGGGAGAGGGGAGTACTAGGAAAGGCAAACAAGTTCATTTTAAAGGTGAGAGTCAATATAAGCAGAAAATAATCTGCAACTGAGCTAGCTCAAATTTTAGAAAACTGCATATATCTTCAAGAGCAAAACAAAGAATTCAAGAACACAGAGATGACAGCCCCAAAACATTTTCCAAGATAAACTCTTTTCTACTGAGATTAAAGCTATACAATAATGATGGAAGAGGCATGAAAATGGTATCCATCTGGGAGCTCCAGTCATCTAGGAACTTGGGTATAGCCATCCTCAGCAAGCCATTGAGCTGGTTGCTGTATAAACATAGCAGTCCTACAAAATGGGTATTTCTGGATGATTCATAACTCTTTTAAGCCCACAGTTGAAAGTAGTACGACAGAATGTTTTAACTAAGACCATGAGTGACTGGTGTCTCCTGAGTCAGGGGCCAGTCAGCACATGCGGGGCGAGGGGGGGGGTCATGGCTGATCTCACTGACTGAGAGGGGAGGGCAGGGCATCCCTGAGCAGCCGATTGCACCAACCCGAAAGCGTGAGCAGGAGATCCAGAAGTGCCAGCGGTACTTCTCCAGGCACCCCCACTCCTCAGCCAGTGCTTCCACATGCTCCCCTGGCTATCACCTAAGTGGGGAGCGCTGACTGTCAGGGGGTGCACCAGTGCTCTCAGGAGGTGCACGTGCACCCCCTACACATTGCCACTGACTAAGAGTTGGTTTCTGAATTTCAGTAGTACCTGTCTTTCTTGATGATAATCAAGTTTATTACCCAAAGGTTCACCAGAAGTGGGGCCCTGCTGTGCAAGCAACAGTAGAAACAGAGTAGCAGATGGTCCTTGCCCTGAAAAGCTCATAATGCAAATAAACCAGATAAACATAGGGTTGGGGAAAAGATGGAATACTACACAAGCCGAATCAGTGGCATGATGGGAAAAAAAATGGTTGGACATCATGGAACTACCATTCACTTACCATTTTGTTAAAAAATGTTGGCGTGAATGCCTTGAGCGCCTCTCGAACATGCTTTTTTTCATGTTTAGATATTTGGTAGTAATGGATTCAACAAGAGAGAGAGATCTTTAGCGCCTTTTTTTAAAGCCCTTTTGAAGAGGCCAATAGTTAATCTCTCTACAGAACATGAAAGTGACCCTTTTCCATCTGCTCATGCAGACAAAGTCACTAGAACTGATGATGAGGATTAGCATCTGTATACTAGATACTGTACTAGATATTCATTGTCATTTTGGGCATTTATTTCCATAAGGTCTTCAAATCCATATTAATTTGGGTATGGTATGCTTAGGCCAGCTGTACTGCTATATATGTCTGCAGCTAATCAGTGCTAGAAAGTGCACTGTCTACAGTATCATTTTCCTGTTCTTTTTTCCTTTACAGATTGACCTTATGCCCCATGACCTCATTACACAGCTCTTGCGAGTTCTGGCTATTGAAACTAAACAAGAAAAGTCTATTATCAATGCAGATCCTACAGAGCTCACTCTTAGTGGTCTGGAAGCTTTCTCTTTTGATTATATTGTCAAATGGCCTCTATCCCTCATTATAAACAGGTAAAGTATTAATACTTGAAAGAAAAGGCTTAGCAACTTTTGCAAAGAATTTACAGTGGTAGAGACCAACAGAACATCTGAATGCCTTGAATACTAGTTACAGATATGCAGGGGTGGGAGGAGGGCAGCACTGAGATCATCTAGGTGTATTTGTTCTGCTCCTTAAATGCTCATACTAAACTTCAGTGTGGACTGTTGCCCAGTTGGAAGTTAAATTACCATAATATCCGATGCACACTTAGAATTTCAAGCTTCTGTTCTGAGTTGTATAAAAATGTATAACATAGCTAGCCAATAGTGTTGAAGTGATGGTTATACCCATGATAGTCCAGGAAATGATGTGAGACAAGAATTTTTGTGTTTGTCATTGTTTATTGGACAAACTGCATGGTTTAAGGAGACTTAGAAAAGTTTTTTGTGGTATCACAGTACTTTTCTTTGAGTCTCTAGGAGAGAAGCAGAATGGCCGAGCTAAGTAGCAGGTAAAACTCCAAATGAATTATACATGTTGGCCCAGAATGTGCTATACTTCATCCAGTGCATAAAATGCCCTTATTGAAACTATGTGGGTGAAACCAGAAAAACTGTACACCAGAATGAATGATCACTAAAAAAGATAAAAGACAAACACCAGAGCACAGGTTAGAGAACATTTTTCACAGAAAAATCACTCCCTGTATGACCTCACTGTTCTTGTTCTCAAAGGAAATTTATAAAATGCCTTCAAGACAGTCCTGTGAACAAAAATTCATTAGCCTATTGGACACTAAGAACTATGGGCACTGATTTTGATCTGTTGTAATTTACCTGATGCTGGCTAATCTCTGAACTTTGCAAGTGATAATGACCGTCCTGTATGATCTTCATCAAGTTTTTATTTGGTCTCTCTTGTCTTTTGACTACCTGATAATTTCTCTTGTATCCTGTTTTTATTCCCATATGGAGTTTTACACAAGTTTGTGTTCTCTCTGCTCTGTTCTGTTGTCTGCTGCTCTCTGAGACTTGAAGGGTACTGTAATATCTGAAAACTCATCTAAATCTATCCCAACTATACAGTTGGTCTAATAAAACTTATCACCCACAAAAATATTTTCTCTAACCTAGCTGGAGCATTACTAACATCTTCCTTTGCTTTAAGCTTGTCTAAGCATTTTCAGTCTATCAGTCATCTAGTTGATACTTACTTAAAACAGCCAGAAGCATTTGCCTTTCAAGCTGAAATACTCTTAGATCAGGTCTCTACATGAATGCCACTTCTTGCTTGAAAGTCTGAGCAAATGAAACCACCTTTTTCAAATAAGAAAAACATTCTTTTCCTAGTATAAAATTGTAGGAGAACAGTTTGGAGAACAGTGTTCTAGTATCCTGGTGGAAATTGCTTGTTTCATTCTGTCAAGTTTTAAAAATTGCACTTATTCACAGCAGTCTATTCCAGGTCTTCATCAGCAAATGTTAGCAATCCTGCACGTGACAGGGTAAACAGATGGGATTGCTGCTCTTTCAGTATCACGGAATTAGATGAGGTTACCCACTTAACAGTGATCCATTGTTAAATGACTGTTATTTTTTTTTTCCCTTTACTCTGACTCTTGCCTCTTTAGAAATAAGTTTGTATAAAACATTTTATTCTCCTAAGCTTGACTTCTTTAACTATCGGTTATCCCTCAACTTACTTTTAGAAAGGAGACTAGATCCATGCTCCCAGGGTATATAGCGTTGGACACTAGGGGTGCCTATACACAAGCATGAAGGCTACTCCAGCGTACAGTGCATTGGAGCAGACTTGATTAATCAAGCCTGCTGGAGTATAGCAGTTTTCACACTCCAGCAACCTCTTGTGTCTCATGTATCAGCATCCCTGTGCTTAAAAATGGTGGTGGGGATGCTTGAACTAAAGCTTGTTGAATGAGAATATCTACTTTAGAAAAGCAGATATTCCATGAGTTTGCCCCACTTCTCTGATAAACTCTACAGAGCAGAGATACAAAAATTTAAAGCCATACAGAAAGAGCCATACCTGGTAGCTGGTGCACAATATTCAGTACCTGGAAGTATAAATAACTACCACACATCTTCAGTGCATTAACTGCAGGCAAAGAAATGTCAAAACCATGTATGGTCACAGTTCTTCCTTTTTCAATCTTGGCAAACTGTTCAGGCATAAATACTAATTTTTAGGATAGTTACTGTAGTCTTTGTGTTTTCTAGGATGTTTAGTATGGTCTCCACCTAGGAGTGAATATGATTTTTCCAAACTGTTTGAAAAGCATGAGGCCATT
This sequence comes from Crocodylus siamensis, assembly GCF_052110815.1. Taxonomy (NCBI): domain Eukaryota; kingdom Metazoa; phylum Chordata; order Crocodylia; family Crocodylidae; genus Crocodylus; species Crocodylus siamensis. Next base: position 23,403,373 of record NC_143401.1, on the reverse strand, counting down.
CATAGTGGGGTGGAATTGGAGAAAAGGGTGCAGAAAAGCAGTTTCCCAGCTAGTACAGTTCCAGTTGCAGTGTGTTTTCTGTTCGTCGCATATATCAGTTGTTTTAGTGGTGAGATGTGCATCTTTGGTATGACATTAGTACAGGGGTGGGCAGTTGTTTGGGCCTGAGGACTGCATGAGGAGTTTTGATGAGCTGTGACTGGCTGAGTCACCTGCCCACCCCCCCCACCCCCATGTACAGCAACTTTCCAAACTCCCTATGGGGCTTTGGTAGGTGAGGCTCAGTGTTTGCAACAGGATACGTGTTATCTGCTCTTTGCATGCCCTGCCCTGTGCCGGGGGGAGGTGGCAGGGCTGTATGGTGGTGTGTGGAGGGGATGTGTTTGCATGTGGAGGCTGTCTGGGAGGCAGGGAGCATGTGCAGCACAGCTTGCCTGGTCGACAGCTGCCCTTGCAGCGCTCCACGTTGGGTCAAGCCCCACCCAGGGCAACCCGCGCTGTGCTCCTGCCCATACCTGCCAGCCCCAGCCCTAGCCCCAGTGTGCAGCTTCTGGTGGGCCTGTTGCCAGCACGGCTGCAGCCTGCTGGGCTCACATTGTAACTGAAGGCAAGGGGAGCACAGCAGCACTTGGCTGGCTGCAGCTGCACCAAGAACAGCTCTACCAGAAGTTGCACACTGGCTGGGGCCCGGGCTGGCAGGGCTGTTCTGCTCTACTTGTCTCCAGCTGCGGCTGCTGCTCCTGCTCCTGCCCTGCCTGGCTGTTCTGAGCAGCAAGGTGGAAGCTTCAGCTGGAGCTCTGGCTCTAGGCTGCCTTCCACCTGCTCCACTCACCTGCAAGTGGCTGCTTATCATGCTGAATGGGCAGAGCTGGTGGAAGGCAGCTGAGAGCTAGAGCCAGAGCTCAAGCTGTCCAGCTAAAGCCTTCCCTCCCCCCATGCTGTCCCCCAAACTTGGAGCTGTATAGCTGCAGCTGGAGGCAAGGGGAGCAGGACAGCCCTGCCAGTCAAGTCCCTGGCCAGTGTACAGCTTCCAGAATAGCCCCACTGCAGCTGCAGGCAAGGGGATGATATGGCCAGTGCACAGCTTCGAGTGGGACTGTTCACAGTACAGCTGTGGCCTACTGGGTGCTGCTGTATTCCCTCACCTCCAGCAGCCACTCCTACTCCCACTCCTGCTATTGCTGCGCCACTTCAGGCAGCTGGGCAGGCAGGCAGGAAGCTTTAGCCTGGCGGCTTCTGCTGGGGGAGAGGGAAACGAGGAGCATCTGACTGGCTGCCGTTACACTGGGAACAGTTCACCAGAAGCTGGCTGGAGCCTAGGCCAATGGGAGCGTGGGCGCCCTGGTGGGAGGGGGCGAGGCTTGGCCCCATGTGGAGCACTAGGAGGGCAGACCTAGGCTGGCCTGTGGGCTGTATTTTGCCCACCCCGACATAGTAGATGCCTTTGTCTTTCTTTTTCTTGCTTTAGCAGTTTTGTGTTGGATGTCATTTGACACTCACCACAGTGTAGTTTTTGTTTACTAGTTAGAAGGTAGTTTGTTCTGTACTTTTTTCCTTTCTTTTTTTCTTTCCAGGAAAGCTTTAACACGGTACCAGATGCTTTTCAGACATATGTTTTATTGTAAGCACGTGGAAAGACAGCTGTGCAATGTTTGGATCAGCAATAAGACTGCTAAGCAATACTCATTGCATTCAGCTAAATGGTATGGCCTTGTCCCTCCAGCAGAACAGCTGGAAAGTCGGTTGTTGTTCCTGATTACATGCTTTAAATGCTCCTTTGGTCTAACCAAATCATTTTATGTTTCTGACAGGCTTGAGAACATGCTGCAGTTTGAAGCAGCATTTTGATATCTCATAAAAGGCCTTCTAATTAGTTCAATTGATTTCTCGGTTAAGTTTTCTTTAATGTTAATTTGGTGCTAACACAGTACTGTATTGATAGTCCTAAAGATTAGGTTTCTAGGCATCCAACTGACTGTTGCCACTTCTCAGCTGGCTTGCTTTTTACTTTTCTTTCAGGTTTGCTGGTGCTTTCACACTGCGACAACGGATGTTGAATTTTGTACAGAATATCCAATATTACATGATGTTTGAAGTGATGGAGCCGACGTGGCATATCCTTGAGAAAAACCTGAAGTCGGTGAGTTTCCAGATTTGGCTTAGAGCAGGAGTTCCAAGTGACTGAACTAACATATTTCACCTTTTAGTTTGAGGGGAAAAAAGTGATTTCAGTTACTGCAAGTGAATATTAAATGTTAACTGTTCTACAAAAGCTTGCCACACTTCTTTATTTTTTGTCAGGGGAAGAGGTAAGATTAATTTTAAAAAGTTGCTCCTCCAGTGAGCTACCCTACTTTCATTATCGGTGCTGAACATGTTAATTCAACCTCAGATGTACGTAAACAGCATTGTTTCATGTAGATACACCTTAAGCGATATTGCTTTTACCACATTGGAACACTGATGACTTCTGCATCATTAGGTAGTGTGTAAGTAGTGGCTGGATTCAACATGCCAAGAGAACAATGGGGAAGGAAAAATGGAGGAAACTTCTGCATGATGGAAAGAGTTCTAGAGTGTTGGGATACAAGGATGTACTCATGAACCCCTGAGTCTGTCACTTGCCTTGCTTTCTGATAGGGGCAACAACTAATGATCTCTCCAGAACCCCTAAGCCTCTTTGCTCCACTCTTTCTGAGAGTCCATAGGACCAAACTCTTGGGTCAGAGAGACTGTGATATATTACTGTTACTTATTTAAATTGGGTATCAGGAAAAAAACTTTTTTCACTGTTAAAACAATGAGGCAGTGGAATAGACTTTTTAGGGAAGTTGTGGATTTTGTCATTACTTGAGATACTCAAGAAGAGATTGGACAGCCACTGGTTAGGGATTATCTGGGCATAGCTATGCCTGTGGTCCACTACGGGTGTTTCCTATGCTTCTGGGCTTTGCTGGTTATGTGGGGCTGGGAGGGATATGTCAGGGGGTTTTTTTGGGGTTTTTTTTTGTTTTTTGTTTTTTGTTTTTTTTTTAAGACTTCCTTAGGCATTGGGTGTAGGCTGTAGCCAAGGCTGGGGATTTTGAATCAAGTGTGCCAGTGCTCCTGCTGAGACTTCAGGACAGCAGTTCCTGACTAGAGGGTCTTGCTCTTCCACTCAGGGTCAAACTGATTGCCATATTTGGGGTCAGGAAGAAATTTTACCCCATGGTCAGGGTGTTACTGACTCTGGGGATTTTCACCTTCCCCTGTGGGGGGGGGCATGGCCCTCTTCCTAAAATCTCTTGAGCGTCTAGTAACAATTTTTACAGCAGTAGGATGTCGATTGCCATTTTACCTGTGACAGGTTAGGGTGTTATGTTTTGGGTTCTATTAGGGTTGATTCTCTAGTTTTGCCAGACAGTTGGACAATGGATTTGTACAGGATGGTTTGGATGGGGATAATCCTGCCTCAGGCAAGGGGTGTTGGACTAGATGACCTGTGGAGGTCCCTTCTAGCTCTACTTTTCTATGATTCTATGATCACTTATGAAATAGAATCATCCCAGCCTTTAATTCCCTACCAGAGTCTTTTGATGCACTTCTGCAGTCCAGGCATGTCAAGCTCACATGAAGTCCTGAGCCACATCCAGACTGTGAGACTTTGCAGGCTGGATCCAGCTCAGTGCTTTGCTGTGACCACATCAGCAAGGAGTCCAGCAATAGCAGCAGCAGATCAGGAGGTGGCAAGGGGTCTAGCAGCAGGAATCCAGGATTGGGGGTGGGTTTAGGGGTTTGGGTCTAGGATTGGCTGCAGCAATGAGCCTTATTGACCTGTCTACAACCATGGCCAGCGTGGCCAAAGAGTCCTGCATTCTGGAGAGCCCATGTTCCCCAACTTCCAGTGGCTGGCTGGCAACCCTTGGTCTGGATAGAGAGGCTCTGCAGGCCACATTCTGCCCATGGGCCAGATGTTTGACACCTCTTCTTCTTTAAAATAACTGGTAATGAGAATTTAGACTTCTGCAACTTCAGAGGCAAATCTCCTCTAGACTTCAGTCAGGCCGGGATTTCACTCCTGGGTAGCAGGATAGCTCTGATTCTTTGCCCCAGTTCTGTGGTATACTTGGACTGCAAGATCAGTTTTGCTATGAATTTGTATCTCTAACTTTTAGACATGTGAGCAAAGGACAGTCCTCTCACTGTGATGCAGTGCTTTATGCCAGTCTTTCATTTTTTAAAGCTCATTCTCATGAGACTGCTTAAAGAAAAGGCCCCCTTTTTCTGAAAGAAATATCAGAACTGACCTTTCCATCTTCTCAGAAAAATGGGTCTACCCCTATTCTGTAGGAAAGGTGGTGCTGTTGGTCCCCTGTTATAGCTGACAATGGGCAGCAGATGCCCTGAGTGTATTTACTATAATGCTCTTACTCCTCCCATGGCTAGTTTTGGGTTCTCAGACTTTGTTCATCCCACATCAGTGTGTGCTTAAGATGACGTGCATTATATGTAAAGCACTGTAAGCTTCTTAATGTCTTGGTGCAATTTTAATTTCTTTTGTCCATTAATTTGACTGACTTACCAGTGATATTTTAAATCTCTACAAGTGGGTGAGAAGGAACTTGTTGGTATGTAGCTTACTGTTGTTGTGTTTCTCTGTAACAGGCATCCAATATTGATGATGTCTTGAGCCATCATACAAGCTTCCTGGATAACTGCCTAAAGGACTGCATGCTAACAAATCCTGAGCTGCTGAAGATCTTCTCCAAGCTGATGTCCGTCTGTGTCATGTTCACAAACTGTATGCAAGTAAGCAGCCTCCCTGCATTCACCTGGCTGCTGACAGTTGTTTAGTGTGCCGCTCCTTTCTTAGAGTACATATCTTTTGACCCATTCCTCTTTTTGCCTGCTGAAATGCTTTGCCTCTTTGAACAGGAAGAGGCACTCTAACTGAAGAGTTGAGATTTCAAACATCTTCCTCACTTACATCCTTTATTTTGAAGTTATAGGGAATAGTTGCTGTTCCTCCAGCTTGTGGGCACTGAGGATTGTTTAATGATCAATTTTAAGATGGTTCTTGCAGCTGTATCCACATCACCTCCAGGTGCAGAGTTTATCACCTGGGGGTTTATCACCAGAGTTTATCACCCTGGCTCCCCAGAGAGCCACGTGACCAGAGCCACTGGGCGCATGAGACAGGGAAGGGGGTGGGGAGCACTTCAGTCTCCGGCTCCAGCAAGAGACGCACGGGCAGAAGCCTATTGCACCCCCATGAGCCCAGGGATCCCCAGGACCCCTGACGAGCTCCGGCCTACCCAGAGGTAAGCAGGGGCCTGTGGTGGGAGGGATGTAGCCCAGCTGCAGGGGAGCTGAGGAGGGTCCTCCTAACCAGGATCAAGAGCTTGACCAGGAATTTGCCAAAGAACTGGTTGAGGCTGCATGTTCCCAGTGCATGGTTGTTATGGGAGATTTCAACTACCCAGACATGTCGTGGGAAGAGCACTCGGCCAAATCCGAATGGTCGTAAAGCTGCCTCGTGCTTGGATGAGCTCTGTCTGACTCAAGAAGTCTATAGACTAATGAGAGACAAAGTGCTGCTTGACATGGTACTGGCAACAGGGGATGATTTAATCAGCAACCTAATGATCAAAGGGAAGCTGGGAGACAGTGACCACGCGCTGATCACCTTCACCATTCACTGTAAAGTTGGCTAGTCAGTCAGCAATGCAGAAGTCCTCGACTTCAGAAAAGCTGACTTTGACAAGCTCAGGAGGCTTGTTGGCGAGGCCCTAGGGGCCACGACCTGAAGAGGAGGGGAGTTCAGGAAGAGTGGTTGCTCCTCAAGGGAGCGATCCTGGAAGCAAAAGCAATGTCTATCCCATCTCGGAGGAAGGGCAGCAAAAGGGCGCACAAGAGTCCCCTTGGCTCTGCAGGGAACTTGTGGACCTCCTGTGTCTAAAAAGAAAAACCTATAAAGGATGGAAGACTGAATCCGCCTCAAAGGAGGAGTATTCTGCACTGGTCCAGATCTGTAGGGAGCAAACCAGGAAAGCCAAGGCTGTGACTGAACTTCAACTGGCTACACATATCAAAAATAATAAAAAGTCCTTTTTTAGATATTTGGGGAGCCCAAGGAAAAACAAGGGTAACATTGGACCCCTGCTAAACCATATGTGACAACTGACGCCCAGGAAAAAGCCAACCTGCTTAATGGGTATTTTGCATTGGTTTTTCACCAGCCCCAAGAAATGGCCAGGGTGAGGGAGAATTGTTACCCTTCATCAGTGTAGACCATGTGAAGGAACACCTTGAGAGGCTGGACACCTTCAAGTCACCTGGCCCAGACAGCTTACACCCCAGGGTATTTAAGGAGCATCATAGCTTGGCCACTGGCACAGATCTTCGAGAACTCCTGGCGCTCAGGTGAAGTACCCAAAGATTGGAAGAAGGCCAATGTGGTGCCTAGCTTCAAGAAAGGGAGGAAAGTAGATCTGGGAAACTACAGGCCCATCAGCCTGACCTCCATCCTGGGGAAGTTCTTGGGAAAAATTATCAAAGAGACAGTTCTTGACAAACTGGGATAGCCAGCATGGGTTTTTTGCCTGGCCAATCTCATCTCCTTCTATGACTAGGTGACATATCACTGGGAAAAGGGAGAAGAGATTGACATCATATATCTTGATTTTTAAAAAAGCCTTCGATCTGGTGTCCTATGATCTCCTCATGGAAAAATTGGCCAACTGCGGCCTCAGCTATATCTCAGTCTGGCTATGGAATTGGCTCTGAAATCGGACCCAGAGAGTGGTAGTCAACAGAAGTAAATCATCGTGGTGCGCCATGACCAGTGGGGTACCCCAAGGCTCCATCCTTGGGCCTATACTTTTTAACATCTTTATTAATGATGTGGACATCGGTATCAAAAGTGGACTGGCCAAGTTTGCCAATGCCACCAAACTTTGGGGTTAAGCGTCAACACCTGAGGACAGGAGGGTGGTCCAGGCCAACCTAGACAGGCTCAGAAAATGGGTGGACATAAACCTGATGGCATTCAATGCCGAAAAATGCAAGGTACTCCACGTTGGAAAAAAAACTCTGCAGCACACTTACAGGCTCGGCAGTGGTACTCTTGCTAGCACCATGGTCAAAAGGAACTTTGGGGGTCATGATTCACCACAAGATGAATATGAGCCACCAATGCCATGTCGCAGCTGGTAAAGCGAGCAAAACTCTGGCTTGCATCCATAGATTCTGCTTAAGCAGATCCCAGGATGTCATCCTCCACTGTACTCGGCCTTGGTGAGGCTGCAGCTGGAATACTGCATCCAATACTAGGCTCCACAATTTAAAATGGATGTGGAGAAGCTTGAGAGTGTGCAGAGGAGAGCCACGCACATGATCAGATGCCAGGAGAACAGGCCTTTATGTTGAGAGGCTGAGAGTGGTGGGACTCTTCAGCCTGGAAAAGTGCAGGCTCAGGGGGGACTTAGTGGCTGCCTATATGTACATAAGGGGTGTACATCAGGATCTAGGGGAACACCTGTTCACCAGAGTGCCCCAAGGGATGACAAGGTCAAACTATCAAATATTTCTCCAAGACTGTTTCAGGCTGGACATAAGGAAGAACTTCTTTACTGTCCGAGCCTCCAAGACCTGGAACAGACTGCTTCCAGAGATGCTGCAAGCACCTACTGTGGGCTCCTTTTAAGAGACATTTGGACATTTATCTTGCTGGGATCCTTTGACTCCAGCTGACTTCCTGCCCCTGGGGAGGGGGCTGGACTTGATCTTCTGAGGTCCCTTCCAGCCCTAATGTCTATGAAATTGGAAGTCTCATTTCATTTTATTTGTAGTGGTTGAAAGCGTCATCAAATTAAAAGCACCTTTACTCAGCCCTGTGTTTCATATTGATTTTTCCTGTTTCTGTGAGCAGCTTGACTGCCTCTTGTTACTGTTCGGTGCCATAGCTGATTTGGCACAGAGATGATTAAATCATAAAGTTTTAGGAAGGGGTTGACTCTCTCTCCCTTCAACGTCTTCTCAAAAATATAGATGGAGTTTAGTACAGATAGGCATATAGCATGTGTTGGGTTGTGCATTATGCAGGCTTTTCAGGCATCTTTGCCCTTGTATCAGTTGTAAAATGTGTACCCTTTGCCATTCAGTTGCCCTCTTCCCCCAAAGTTCTACCAGTGCACTTCAGTTCTGACCAGCAGCTATTCTTAAACTTCCAGTCTTAGGTCCCCTATGCAACTTTACTACTAACGTTCAATCCTGACCTGTTAAAACTGGAGTTCCTTGGAAAATGCTAGTCTGTATTAGCAATATGCGATACCAGCTTTCTCTGATGCTTAAATATGGATCAGTATCCATGTTCCTCTTGCCTGTTGAGAGGCTTGTTTGAATCATTGGCCTCTATGGCTTGCCTGAATGGGAAGCTAATTTCATGCTACTTGGTGAGTGTAGAGATGTGGTGTTAACTTTATTGATGTTTTCCTGTCTTTCCAATTCTGTTTTTCCCCAGAGGTTCACCCAGAGCATGAAACTGGATAATGAGATGGAGCGGCACACTTTGGAGCATGGCACAATGCTGGGCCCACCAACAGACCAGGAGCGTGCTGAGGAGTCTGCAAAGAAGAAGCTGACTAATAAAGTAAGATGCCAACTTTTCAGAACAGGACTACATATATTCTTAATTTTTTCTGTCTGCCTTCTGGACCATGCTTGTGGATTCAGTGGTTTTTTGGGTTTTTTTTCCAACTTGTCCATTATATTGAGAGAGCCATAGGACAAAAAAAAAAGATTGCTTGCTGTTCTTCTTGGGGAATGTGTGTGTGTGCGGGGGGGGGGTGTTTGGAGATGAGGGAGACTATGTGCTCCCAAAACTAACAAAATGGGCTCCTTTAACCATGAACTCAAAAGCTTTGGTAAATATGTAAAACATCAAGCAGAATGCAATTTCACACTGATAGAGGGTCCCAAAGTCTTATTCCTCAATAAATCCAAATCAAAAGTGCTCAGTTTTCAAGTGAAGTAATATCATTTCTAACTGTCAGTATGGCAGACTCAGCCTATCAGTCAAACCTGTGAGAGAGTCAAATCAGGCAGATTGACACCTTTAAGCTTTCAGCAGCAATGAAGTGTCTCCTTTGTCTTGAGGACCCTAAAAGTAGTTGAACAGAATCCAGCTCTGTCTTAATCTGTCTTGATCTGTCAGTCAGTCCAAATTTAAGAAAAAAACAAACAACTAGACACTTATTTAGTCATTAAAGTCAGCAGAATCGCCGTTCAGTACCTCCATGGAGCAATTGTGTTGGAAAATTGAGGTTTATGTCTTAAACAAGGAAACTGTTTTCTTTAGGAGCTGGAAGCTTGGGACCACATGGAGCAGGAGTGGGATTCCTCTCCTCAGTTTCATTCCTCAATCCCTGCTGCGAGGTCAACAGCTATTTGTTTAACCCTCTTATAGGTGCTGCTGAATTAAGGCTCTTACCATGTCAGTGTGTACAGCTAGGCTGCATCTGTTACAGGATTAACTCTGTAGCTGTTGTAGTACAAGTGTCTCCCACAGGGGTTGGGGAGTGATGCTGATGAGAGGACTCTGCTTCTGCTCTGCATGGCTGGAGCCTGCAGTCCCTGCACAGTGGTAAGTAGAACTGCCTGTTTCTCAACCCTCCAACACCCCCTTTTTCTCTGTTTTAGCAAGAAAAAAAATGGGGACATGTGGTATGCACATAAATATGGTGGTTCTGAGCTGAACTGTCTTGCTGCACTACGGGCATGTGTGTGGGTGTTCAGTGTGGCTCAGGTCTTGGGTTCTTTCCCATTTGCAATGTAGCATCTTGACTGTGGACTCTGAGCTTCTTCCCAGCCCATCTATTTTAGAGCTGGGACACTTATGCTTTATCCATATTTCCTCTGCCAAATAACTCCTCACATAAGCCATCTAACTAACAGCCTTTTAGTCTTCTGCCAGACTGAAACACCACTCTTGCAAAGAGGCACTAGGTGGCACTCCAGAGCAATATAATCTAAACCAGTGGTTCACTGCATTTTTAGATTCAGGGCACCCCTCCAGAAGTGTTTTGTGTGTGTGTTTTAATTTGATAGTGTCCTGGTTGAGAACCACTGTTGTGCTGTCTTAGCTTATCTTGGTGGTTCTCAACCAGGTTCCTCTTGTCACCATAGCCAGGTGGAATTGCACCATGTGCCATATCCAGAACCAACGTGAGAAGGGCTGTGGCAGATATACCTATTCTTGCTGTAGCCTTTCCTGGTCTGACCCTGCACACTCCTCCTGAAAACAGGAACACGGGCAGATGAAACTACCCCCTGCACCTCTTTCTTGGAGGAGCATGCAGGGTTGGACTGGGAACGGCTGTGGTGAAGCAGGCAGGAGCATCTGCTTTTAGGTTTATCAGTCCTTCTGGTCAAGTTCTTCATGAGGTGCACATGGTAGTTTCAACTGGTTGCAGTAGAGGTGGCAATGCTGAGGCACCCAAGTTGGGAACCCATGATCTAAGTATTCCAATAACTTAGACCACAGTAGCAGGATACTCCTGGCTTATGTTTGTTGTATGTTGACCCCTAGTACTTGATGACAAGACACCAACAGGATGTATCTGATGGTAGTGCCTGTGCTCAGATAACACAGAGATTAGTTCCCAAAAGGCTATCACTTGGAGTTGATAAATGCTCTTTGTTTTAATGCACTTTATTATTGAGAAGGGAGGTGTTGTCAGGCATTCTCTGGAGGCAAAAGAACATGAGTTCAGCAGGTCTGACTGACGTTCTGGGGTTGTGTCCAAAGACAGCCAAGCAAAATTATTGCAGTTACCCCTTGGGCCTCATGTCTGCTCCATGTTCAGAAATATGTTGAATGAGTGGGTATCTTGCACATCTTCAGGGAGCCTATAGCAAGTCATAATTGCTTATCCTGTTATATGATAATACATGAGAAAATGTATTTCGGGGCGGAAGAGTTTTGAAATGTTATGGCAGTGTTTTTTCCATTAGAAACAGTAGGTTGAAAAAAGGAAGGGAATAGTTGCTGATCCAAAGTATTTTGTATACTAGGTAAAACTGAGGAGGCTTTCTAATTTTGTTTGGCTTCCATTTGATAGCTCTTAGCAGAACATGCAGATACCCTCCATTTGACATCTGGCTTCGAGGCAACTATCAGCAAATTTGACAGCAATTTCTCAACGCATCTCTTAGACCTTCTGGATAAGCTGAGTGTTTACAGCACCAATGACTGTGAACACAGTATGCTGAATATAATCTACAGGTGAGATCATGGTAGCTAGGAAAGTGTCTGCATTGCCTGAAATGCAACGAAAAGTACTGGAATGCTTTCCTTTTGCCTTTTTGAGGCATTCTGTAAGCTCATCATCCAGCCACACTGGTCTGTCGTCATTCTTCCTGTGATTCCTTCATGTTGGAACAGTTTCTTGTTGGACTGCCAATACTGTGCTCCTTAGAAGCTCCCTCATGTGTGCCTTTTATCCTTCATAATTTTTATTTAAAAAAAAAATTGGCAAACTGATTTTTCAGAAATTCTAGTCAATATGCCTCCCAGAACTATAATTTACTTCTGTTAAGACTTTCACGGATATGGCTGTTGTGAACCATAAAGAATGGTAACTGGTTTAATCACAAGCTTCTCCAGCTTACATATCTTGATTCCTCTGGAATTCTGGGAACTTTTGATTTGTGGAGCTTGTTAACAGTTCCCCTTCTGTTTTCACACATCTTGAGCCATTAATAGGAAAACTGACTACTGTTTGCTTTCCCTCAGGTTGGACTTCAATGGGTTCTACACTGAGCGCCTGGAGCATATGTCTGCAGAAAGGAGTCAGAAAGCAGCTCCTCCAGCAATTCTGCTTCCTAAGGCTGCTGTGCCTGCCCAGTAAATCTCTTTGCCTGTTGCATGTTTCAGATGCTTCACTTTTCACTTAAGCAGAGTAAAATAAATTTAGCAAGTTTAATATCTTTTAACTAACAATTTAATCTCCATGCATGCTATAAAACAAGAGGTATCTAAGAGTGAAGTCATTTCACTTTCTGACATGTGAGCATGTGAACGATTTTGTCCCTTCTGAGCTAGTTTTGTTAATATTTTTTAAACGGATATTAAAACTGTGTGGATGTGTACATTTGTTGCATGTGATATAAAGAAATAAAGGTCAGAATTATTTGGTCTCTATTACCAGAATTTAAAGTTTAGCTTAGTCATTTTACTGACTGAAACTTGGACTGATTCATGGAGTTTTGCAACTTTGTGATTCTGTATTTGAAGGTGGCCAGATTTTGTGACAGGCCATTGACTTAGTTTCTGATCAGAAGGCCATTTTCTCAGTGTCTGGCTGAAGGTGGAGCAGGGATGCAAGACGTGTGTCTGAGGCACAACCCCAAAAGCAAGGAGTAACACTTCTAGATTGGGAGGAGTGACCTGGAGTAAGAGGAGTGATTGCATCAGCCCTCCTTGTCACTCCTTAGATCTGTATATAGGCGACCTTCGCTATTCATGAGGGATACGTTCCCATGATCCCCGCAAATGGCAAAATCCGCCTTATGAGGAGAGGTTGAGAGGTATGGGACTTGGTGGCAGCCTATAAGTACATAAGGGGTGTGCACCAGGATCTGGGAGAACTCTTGGGGCGCCCTGGTGAACAGATGAAGATAAGGTCTAACAGTCACAAACTGCTGGAAGATTGTTTTAGACTGGACATAAGGAAAAACTTGTTTACCGTCTGATTCTCCAGTCTGGAATAGACTCTCCCCAGAAGTGGTGCTAGCACCTACTCTGAACATGTTCAAGATGCGTTTGGACGATTATCTTGCTGGGGTGATCTGACCCCAGATGACTTTCCTGCCTTTTGGGCAGGGGCTGGACCCAACGATCCCGTGAGGTCCCTTCCAGCCCTAATGTCTATGAAATCTTTGAAATCTAGAATGTTGTTCCACAGCAGGAGTTCAGACGCACCTTATGATATCCAAGAACTGTTAGTCCTTTTTATCCCATATGGATTTTTGGCCTTTGGGCTACCAGACATGGACATCTGAATGACCACACATTGTTCCAGGAAAAAAATGTTTTTTCCTGGGCAAGCACAACATCTGTTCCTAGCCTTAGTACATTAACTGCTTTGTTTATCTCTTCAACTCATCTTTGTCTCTCTCAGCTGTGCCCCTCTATTCATCCTCTTTTTTTATCCTTTGTTGTTCCTTTCTATTTAGTATCTCTGCTCTCTTCAAATCCATTCATAGCATCTGACAAAGTAGGCTGTAGCCTATGAAAGTTCTTTCCTCTGAATTAGTTTATAATTTGCCACATTGCCTTAGCTTCTCCCTAACTTCAGACTAACATGGCTAACTACCTCTCTATAGCATAATGGTTAGGGTGCTCAGTTCAGAGGGGAGTATTTTGGTTCAGTCCCTTATCCAATTCTCTAGGACCACCCCATCCTTTGCAAGTTTTCTAAGGTAAGAGACAATTTTTCAGTGATTGCTTCAACTGGCTTTTGAAATGCACTAGGCCAGTGGTCTCCAAACTTCCTAAAATCACTGAACCCTTTTTTATCACTTCTGTTTTGAAACCACTTCGCCTATCCTGTGAGCTGACATAGTTCACCTGGTGAACTATCTCAGCAATGGGAGCACAACGTCTCTGGGCCCACTGTACCATTATTCCTAGTGTCTGTGGAACCCTTGATGATCCATCATGGGACTTGAGGTTTGAAAACCGCTTCACTAGGACAAACTCCATCAGGCCCTACTGTCTTGAATACACTTCATCTTATCTAAATCTTCGGTAAGCTGGTCATATAGTAAGCTTACCATTTTGGCCTGCACTCCTATCCCTTTCCTAAAATTAGTTTCATTAAATATCTGGTCACAAATAACATTTCTTGTGAAGATCGAAACACAGAAAGCATTAAATACTTTGGTCTTCTTTGCAATCTCTATTATTTGCTCTCTGTCCCCATTTAAATAAGATACTTGTATTTGGGGGAGGATCCAGGGGATGCAACAGTGTCCACCCATGTACAGCTCCAGCCAGAGCCCAGCGTGTGTAGTGAAATCTGAGCTCACCAGCTAATCAGCACAGGGTCTGGCCAGAGGCCCTGTTTTCATGCAACTCCAGAACTCAGGGTGAGCATCATCATTCGTCCTGTTTTTTCCCTGCTGCTAAATTCAGTGGGTGGAGGGAGGGAGACCTCTTTTTGCACCACAGCCTTTCTGATATTATCCCCACTTGTTTGTGCTGTTCCATAGTTAATGCCCTTGTTTCCATTATACTATTCTTTGTTGTTTTTCAGTTCATGGAAAGGCTCCTGACACAGGCATAATGATTCTTATCTTTCTTTTCGTGGGGATAATTTGCCTTGCCTATAGTTGCTTTCAGTAACTGCCAGCCCTTCTGCATTCCTTCATCCTTTTAGATTATTTTCCCAAAAGAGCATATCTACCAGTTCCTGAGCTCTGTTGAAGTCTGCGTATTTGAAGTCCAGTATCTTTATTCGCCACTTTCATTACCTGCTTTTCTTAGAATAGTGAGCACTCATCTTTTCATGATCAGTTTCACCCAGGCCACCTTCCAACTACTCCTTTCCACTAGTCAGAATTAAATTTCAAATAGCTGTTCTTTTAGTAATTTCCTTCCTTTAAAACAAGAATTTGACTCAGCCAACAGATCCCTAGAACTTGATTAACACTGGCTGTTCTGATTTCTGGGTAATATAAATGCTCCTACTGCCATAACATCTTGCCTTTTGGATGTTACTTTTGCTCAAAACAATATTCATATGCTTCCTTGTTCTATGCAGGTGGTCTATAGCAACTGATTGAGATGGCAACACCTTGTTCTTTTTCTCAGAGACATTCAGCAAGTCTGTGCCTTACCCCTTTCTTGAATTTGGGGCAAGTATACACATTCTTTATAAACAATGCAATACCTCCTTCTCTTTTTCCTGTCAGTCCTTCCTGAAGAAATTATACCCATTTATATCAGTATTCATGTCCTGTGATTTGTCCCAAGTCCTTGTAATGCCAACTTTGTCACAGTTTTTTAATTGTTAGGTTTATTCCCCATCCTTCTGGCATTAGTATATGAATATTCTGAGGGTTTGGAAGTTTCTGCCCCCATCACTTTTCCTTCTTTCTTTGTGATCTTGTCATTTCTCATTTTCCACCCCTCCCCATCTTTGATCAGGTCACTTGTTTGATTTAGCTGCAAGGTTTTGTTTTATTCCATCATCCTACTTCAAACCTAGTTTAATGCCTTCCTCATCAGCTTAGTTATTTGGTACCATATCATGCTTCTTCCTTCTCATCAAATGGATCCCATGTCTTCCCAATGGTCCTTCTTTGCAGAATGGCATTGCATGGTCAAGGGAATTGAAACTATGCCCTATCCATGCATTCATCTCCAGGGTGCATGTGTCCCAACCTGGCCCTTTATGCTTCATGTGGAAAACTTGAAGGAAACATTACCCGAACCCCAATTCTTCTACCTACTCTCTTAGAGCCTCACAGTCCTTTGTAATCAGGTTGTGTCACTGGTATCTAGAATGCTGTAGTGATCAGAGGGCCAAATGTATTGGATTTTAGTGAGAGGCAAGGATTTCTTGAGGTAATCTCTTTTACTGGGATAAAGTTAGACAGGCTTTTGAATTTAGTTACAGACAGACAAACACCTCTCAGGATTAGGATAGCCTTCACTTCATGCCTCAGATTCTTGTTTCTCCTGGGATGATGCTAGGGCAGGTCAGCAGATGGATGTTTCTGTCTCTGACCTCACAGAAGAGAATCTGACTACTTGCTTCTCTCCTCCACCTGGGGTGGTAGCCACAGCCTTCCTATCTTTGGAGAAATGTGATTCCTCCTCACCCCAACTGCCTAGGGTCTACTCTTTTCTCTGTCCCAGATGGTAATTTACCTGGCAATTATGACTGCTAACTGTTAAACTTGAAAATTACAGTCTGCTGCAGTAAGTAGCCAGCAGCAAGTCTCCTCCATGCAAAACAGCTGGTTCTTCTTCCCTCTGAGGTATCACTATCCCCACCTCAAGCCAACTGGCTTTCTTCATCCTGAATTTCTGTATGTATCCTGCTGATGAAGTCCTTCTTATCTTGGATGGCTCACAGCTGAGCCACCTCCTCTATCTCACTTATCTGTTTCCTGAGGGTTTCAATCACTAAAGGAAGGTCATGCTGAGTGGCACCTCCCTCCAGACTTCCATTATCTGAAATATGCAATCCTAGCAAGTCAAGTCCAGGGCCCAGGTGAAGGCCTCCAGCACAAGAAAGCTCTGTCTCACTAGGCTCCCCTCTAGGTTCAGGTGGAGCAGCATTTATGAGGTAGCGTTTCCAACCTTCTGTATGTTCTTTCTTGTGTGGTACTTCTAACAGCATAAAATTAAAGAAGAAAATGCCTCTTTTTCTTTGCATAAACTCTCTTGATCTCTCCAGCCATACATCTACAACTCACACCAGCATGGAGCAGAATATATGACTTCCCACACATCAACACTCAAGGTAGCCCATTCCTCCCCTTCAGGATGCTGGTTGATCCAGCCTTACCCTTCTCTTGTCCCAGGAAGTTCTCCTATCTGAATAATGTGATTTTTGGCACTGGAGAGATGAGCACATTCAGCCATTTCCTCTGTAGAAAGGTGACTGCACACTCTCTTCCAGGGCTATCGCCAGCACAGCAGTATTGAACTTTGTGAGCATGAGGTCTCTTGTTTGTTTGTTTGTTTGTTTGTTTATTTTCTCAGTGCTGTTGTTCCTTATTACACATAGCTTCATTTCCTCTATGCAATGTTGAATCTAGTAAATAGAGGTGTTGCAGGGCAGTTCCACATTTTGTGCATCAACAGGATACACGGCTGTGCAATCTGTTATGCTACTGTTGGCAGATGTAAGCTGAGGCAGCAGTTAATTTAGCTCTCTCCCTACCAAAAGCTGCACCAAGGCCTGCTGCACCCATCACTCCCTCCTCAGTCAGACTGCTGCCGGTGAAAATAGGTACAGCTGCAGTAGAGTCAGCAGTATTACACTCTTTCACAGTGGGTTTGGCTTTAGCCCAAGTCAAGGTCAGTTTCTGAAACTTTGTGCTTGAGCTCTCTGCAGTGTAAGGAAGGTCATTCTGTAAATCAAAGTGCCACCTTGGATTTGGTATCCTATGCTAAGTTTAACCTGAGCTTCCACACAAGCCCCTTGCCCTCAGCAACTCCTGCTCACTTTCCAGAGTGAAATCCTCTGCACGGGTGAGTTTCTTGGGGAGTGGGGAGCCTCCCTTCAGCCAGGACTGAGCATGTAACTTTCCTTGTTATGCCAGAATTCCTCCAAGATTTTAGGAGCTTGTTGGCAGCAAATTAGTTGGAAACTGTTCTCTGTGTAATATTTGGTTAGAAGGTCAGGGCTTCCGGGGGGTCTGGGAAATGGCAGATATAGCCTTTGTCACCTAGGTTTCAGTTGCAAGGCTTTGAAAATTGGGGCACGGTGACACAATGGTTAAGGAACTTGCAATGGACTCAGAAGCATGAGCTCATGACTCTTTAGGCTAATTTCAATAACTACTTGTAAATAGTTACCAACTGCTCATTCAGGCTGGGGAGCAAAGACACCTGGATGTGATGCTAGCCATATGATGTTCCTGTGTGCCACTGGCTACAGAAACTGATATGCTTTATCTATTAGGCCCAGGATGGACTTGCAACAACACAAATGCAGCAGCATTTAATAGGGCTTGTCCATAGATTTCTTTAAATACTGCACTAATATTCCAGAGAGAGCCATATGCAGGATTTTGTCATCTGAACATACAGCATTGTACTTGGCTAAACAACCAGCAGTGGTACATTTATTTTTAGTGTGGCATCCTGTGACACTGAACATGTCACACAAGAAAGGCACCTGGAGAATCTTGCAAGCACAGTATTTTGGGCCCCTCTGCATCAGACAAAATCCAATCACTCCCATTATATGACAATTGCTGTGATTAATTAAATAAACATTTTTTTACTCACAGCTATAGACTTCAACAGTATGGCATCTATTATTAGTATGGTAAAACAAGGGTAAAGTTATTACCCCATAAGCAACTCATTGCCACAAGTGGCAACAGTGTGTTTCAGGTAGAGTTATCTACCAGTGTCAGAAAAGTCATGTTACCAATCTGGAAAGTAGTGTGTGTAGCAGTCATAATGAAATCCAAGGTGGCTGCCATAAATTTACATTTTTCTCAATAATTAAGCCCCCACCAGGGTTAGGAAATTAATTCCAATGACAAAACCAACATTGTATGAACAGAGGAGATCAATATAATATTTCCATTGTGGTAGCCATATTGGATTCCAAAATGGCTGCCACATTTCCAGTTTTGTTCGTTATTAGATACCCTCTGTTACAGTGGAGCAGATAGCATTACTGAGTGCAGCAAAGCACAGGAGGTATGACTCTGAATCTACAAGATTTATCATACGTCTCAAAGTAGGTGTGCAGTCAACGATTAGCCAAAGTACATCTGCTGAAATTGTGCGAATAAATGAGGCACTCATTCAGTGCAGGACAGGTGTTGAATTCAACACTTGTTATGGCAGTATTCCTGACGGGTTGTCATGCTGTGTTGATCCGACACTGCAACAGTCCTAAAGCCTCAATTAGCAGTTTTTGCTGAAATTCTTTTATACACAAAGGATATATTGAGAGACTGTTAAGAAAGTCACACAGGGTAAGAAGGTGAAAAGGAAACCCTACCAACAACGTTAAGTGAAGGACACACTAAGACATCAAGCAGATTATTTACTCCAGCAGTTCACTGCAGGATGTGCATATTCTACCAGAAACGTTTCTAATAAGGGACTGAGTCAAGTGTTGATGTATGAATCAGCCAATGCAATACACAAGCTGGCAGAGAAGACTGAAGTGTTGCATTGCTGAATTGGTGCTGAATTTGGCCCACAGAAGACTCCATTTCACAGCAGCCCCTGCCCACCTTACTGCAGCCAGTATCCATGGAGACCCCAGGAAGGGCAGGGCCATGACGGCTCAGGGCCAGAGTTTCCATGGAGACCAGTTCAAGCAGCGCTGGCAGGGCAGTGGTGACAGTGTGGACCAAAGCCAAGGTAAAGTCACAATCTGCTGCCTGCAGGCCCCTGCCCCTGCCTGGGGCATGTGGGCAGTGAATTGTGGCTCCAGACCATGCTGTCACTATTGCAGAACCCTGACCCCAGCCCTGGAGCCAGTTCCCTATCCATTACCGTCTGTGAGGTGCATTACTATCCTCAATACAGGTAGGAGGAACAATGGAAGCAACAAGCATTTCATACCCATTTGCATGTGAAGATTGTGCCAAGGCTATATTTTTCTCTCGTGAAGCAAGAGCATGGCATCAGGTGATTTGATGAACCAGATGCTGGTTTCACACCAGAAAATGTGCACAGTCTGATAGAGAGTGATTTAGTAGAAGGTGGTGAACATCCTCCGACCACAATGAAGCAAGTTCAAACTTACTACAGGACAGCCGTTCAGTATCAGCACCAAAGGAAAGGAGTGGAAAATTTGCATATCTTCTGAACTGTGTCAACTGGTAAAACCATACAAACAGTTGGAACTTCACATATAAATAATGAGGAAGCCATTGGCCTGCAGTTCAGAGAAGAGTTTTTGGATGCACAAAACGTCCTATGCTCTTCTCAAGATTAAAGTAGATTTGAAAGTTATAGCTGGCATGAAGGGATGCAGCAACTTGAGTAAAGAGCAAACCTAAAAATATATTCCTGATAGCCTTGACACACTGATTCATTTGATTTTGGAAGATGACAGTTATGACTTAAAACAATCTAAGTCATGTGCAAGATAAGAATCTAGATGGAGACGTACTGAATGTCAGGATTTGGTTTACCTGCGATCAAGAGGCAAAAAGCTAATTTCAAAACGTTGGGTTAGGCTTGCTGATGCTTAGGCAGCTAGATCTAAGAAGCTGTTACAAAGTGTCCAATGTTGCTGAATGTAGCATACCATAGGACACAGTTTGTCACACCAAGACTATGGTTGCTGAGAGAAACTTAAAGGAATTTTGGGAACATTGAGTTGTTATCTCAAGGAATCTCGTTCCCAGTTGTTTTGTTCAGCTTTCATTGGACAATATTGACATCTTGGAGAAGACATTCGATGGAAAACAAATGTTTCATGCAATGCAAATTGCAGCATTTCAGAAAGGACAATTGAAAGCAATTGAGATTCGAAGAAAATCACATAATAGGAAAGAAAAGAACCTTTAAAGATGTACCACCTGAATTTAAAAAAGTAATTCTGGTGATGTTGACCTGTAACAAGTCACTGAAACCACTTGTTCATAATATGGGTAGTAACAAGAATGAAAAGCTCAACAACACAGCTGTTCAACAGATGTATCCATAGTAGCTATGCTGACAATATCAGTCAACAGCCAAGAGCTATACCAGGGTGGGTAGTGTTTAACCAGTTTCTTTCTGATGATACTTCACTATCGTTAATTGTTGGATTTTGTCCCATATGGCCTGCACCATCATCTGAGTGCAACACAATTTGAATTGTCATCATGTGATGTAAAACATTTGCAGGACACCTGGGACAACAGCACACAGTCATAACATATGTTCAAGCATTGTATTGCAAAGCAAATTAACTTGTGTGCACTTAGCCAGAAGAGACTGAAGGAGTAAACATTCAGCTGGGAGACTTCCATATCATCACGGCTGACTTAACAACAATTGGTCAGCATTTTGATGCTTCAGGACTTGAAGACTGTTGGACAAAAAGCTGCACTGGGACATAGTGTCACAGTTCTGTTACCCTCAGGGCACAGCTCCTGGCATGGGCCTGTTGCACAACATCTGGCCTCAAGAGCTGCTTCTTGTCACCGTGGAGCCAGTCTCCCCATGGAGCTGCACAAAGGAGCTGGACATGTAACAGTTTAGCTGCCATGTCTGAGGCCAAGGCCTGACCCCTTGATGGCTATCATTCCAGTTGACATAAGGAACTGAACCAGGGGTCCCCACAGGTGTATGGACAAGCCCTTGAGCCAGACCCAGACCTTCCAGCTAGGCCTAGCACAGAAGTGCCCCCTTTGTAAATGGGGTCCAGATCCCATGCTAAGCAGTGGAACACTGCACCATCTCCAAGACAGTGCCCTGCCCTCTGAGCAGCCAGCAGCTTCTGTCCCTTGGGAGGAGGACATTTACCTTGACCTCCATGTCCTACATCAGGGGCAGGCAATCATCTTGGGTGCAGGGCCACTTACTGAGCTTTGGCAAGCTGTCGAGGGCCACAACGGTAGCCCCGCCCCTCGACAGGTGCTCTGCTCCCTGCTCGCCATCTTGGGGCTGGAAATTGTACCCCCAGCCCCTGATTTTTCCCACCAGAAGTCCCTACTCTTTCTCCCTGGAAGTACTCCTTTCAGTGAGGGGGTTGGTCATCTCAGAACCAGAAAAATACTAAATTAGGTTCTAAAAATCAAACATCTACTACAACATTCATTCATTCGATTTAAAAAAATATTTTTGTCCTGATTTTCATGTGTTTGTGTAGTGTACATAGAGGTGATTGCACAATAGCTTAAAATGGAGTCTTACTCTTATATTGTAGGAGGAGGGGAGGTATAGGTAGGTGGATGTAGGTTTGTGGGGGAGGGTGTGTGGATGTGTGGGGTGTGGATATGAGGTTTGTAGGGGGCTGTGAGTGTGGGAGGAAGGTGACTGAGGAGGGTTGTGGTATGTGTGGAGGGGGGAGGGTTTGCCTACAGCCCCCCCTCCCCCCCTGCAGCAGACAAAGGCCCCTGCCAGTGCTCCAAGCCCAGGCTCCACACTTCTGCCACTTCTGGTCCCAGTGTGGGCCCCATGCTCCTGCTCTCCACCACTGCCCTCCCCTCCCTCCCCCACTCACCACTCCAACACCATGTCCCAGCTGCACATCTGAGACAGCAGGACCTAGCATGAGCTGGCCTGGCCTGGCTACCACTGCACAGAGCCAGCTGAGAATTGCAGAGGGCAAGCTGGCTCCTGCCAAGTCCTGCAGCCAGGAACCATGTGGTGCTGGAGTGGGGGCTGGGGGTGGAGAGAAATGGAGGTAGGCAGGAAAGCAGGTAAATGGTGGCAGTAAGCTGCAGTGAGCAGGAGTGTGTCAACAGCTGGGCAGGAGTTGGTGCCGACCTAGTGTGAGGTGACAGGGCAATTGCCTGTGGTCCTCCCCTGCCTCCTCTCAGCCCCCACCTTCTTATCTGAATTTCCCTCTCTGGTGGAGGGAGGCAAGAACAGTTCCAGGGACCCAGGCCAGAAGCCTCTGAGGCTTCCAGCGGGGGCCTGGAGCAGGGCCAGGCTGACCTTGCTGCTGTGGCTGCTGGGTCCTACTGCTCCTGGTGCCTTGTCATCTGTGACAGGCAGCCAGGGGCAGATAAATATTTATTTTCTAAATTTTTTAGGGGCTCCACAGACTGGATAGAATGACTTGGCAGGCCAGATCCAGCCCGTCCCTGCCCTAGATCCTACCAGGCCACTCCTGTTGGAAGAGGTGCTCTGAGTTGTTCTGGATGCCAGGACCCTGCTCCCCACCACTAGGATAAGAAGCCCACACTTCAATCTAGAGGTGATACCTTTCCTGCTCTGTTCTCCAAGAGCTGCTGTCCTTTACATGAGGGCATTTGGAGAGATGGTGGTTAGGAAGTCTATGAATTACATGGGGTTAATGCACTCACTGAGTATCACTCAATGAATCCCTGTGCATAATGGGGCCTCTGAGGCAGCAGCAAGGAAGAGAGGTAAACATTGGTCCTGAGCAATAGTGCTGTTGGGTGCAGCCCAGGATAGAAAATGACCCTGCAGCAAACTGCACAAGTTTCTGGAGCTTCTCCTATATACAGTGCTTGGCCTTACAGTTTGGGCCAATACAGTCTGTACTGCATAGATCATACCTGTACTTGCAGAGCCCCAAAGGACTTTTCACTCCTCTGTCCACCATGTCATAGCATGTTGAGCATGCAGACTCACTTCCTGGAAGGCACCGCTGACCAATGACTGCATTTTTCTTTGCTCATATCCTGTGCCAACTAGAAAATATTGGGCCCACGCAGCTGTTTGCAGTCATCATGTGGAGTAGACAGATCTAAACCACAAACAGCAGAGAAGTTAGTAAAGGCTGCAGTCCAGGAAGTGAATGCATTTCCTGTGTGTAATGCCAGGCTTACATGGGAAATGCATTCACTTCTTGGACTGCTAACTTGCCCCCAGAACAGTAGAGAGAGAGAGCCTCCAAGCTCTGAGCCAGGCATTCTGCAGGCAGAGAAGGATGCATGGGTTGGCCTCCTTGGCAGTAGGAGTTTCATGTTGCTTTTTGAACTGATACCAAGCCACTTTAGTTGTAAAAAGCCAGAGACAAATTATGAACAACCAATACCATCATAGCTTCATCTAATCAATGAAAAAACTGCCTCTGGATGACTGAGGGTTCAATCCATGCTGCTGCAAAATATATGGGTAGAGAGAGTCTGTCCATAGCCCTCTGTGATTTAGATGTTTGATCTACCAAACAGTCTTCTATGCAATCTTGCATTCTTGCTGAGGTACCTACTCAGGCCTCCCCTTCAGCATCAAGTAACTTAGAGCCATGGTGACCCAATACGATCTGCCCCATTTAAAATCTGGCACAAAATCCAGAATCAGGCCAGTTTGTTGCTGTTGCTTCAGGGACTGAGCCCTTTCCTGGAGACCCTGCCCATGCATGTATTATCTTCATGACCATTGCTTTCAGCTTTCATCTGCCAATTGCTACCTGCTTTCTTCTGTTCTCAACTGCTGACTGCTACCCATCTTTTTCTACTCTTATCCACCAAACCATCCACATAAGCCTATCATCCCAGCAGCTGCAGTGGTAAATTGTTAGCCTCACAGTAGCATAGGGAGAGGTAAAAAGGCAACAAATCTTTAACCCACCCCCCTCTCACAGGAACTAGGATGTGTGCAACATCCTGCTGATTCAGGTGGCTGCCCAGGGCTCTCAGGGGGAGAGCAGCAGGGCAGAGTAAAGGCCAAAGACCTTTAAAAGAAGGCCAGGGGTATGAACCACCACTTAAGTAATAAGAGTGCTGTGTGTCCCTACTGCATGGCATTTTGCATTCTTTTGGTGGGGCCAGTTTGTAGCCAACTTCAGCTGGGACTTTCCTTCATGCTACTGATGCAGTGCTCAGATCAATGAGTGAAAGAATTCCAAAGACTGCCAGAAATGTGAGTAGTTACCTAAGCTTCAGAGAGCCCAGAGAACCCTGTGGACTTAGGCACATGCAGAGCATTCATGCAGCTCCTGCCTTTTCCTGAGCAGCTGTCTTCAATCTGGCCGCCTCCTTCCACCCCTTGTGCATTGATTCACTGTTTGATTCTGAGGCGAGCCAGGCAGTAACATCTTGGGAATGTGGGGCACCTATACACATGCTGGATGTCTGCTCTGATGCATGCTAATTGGCAGACTCAATTAAATCAAGTTTGCTGCAGCATATTAACTAAATGCACTCCAGCAGCCTCCACATCTTGTCTGTTCAGCATCCCCACACTTCAAAATGGCAGCTGGAGCACTTGTAACTAATGCTTATTGAACAAGTTTTAGTTTAAATGCCCCCGCCACCATTTTGAAGTGCTGGACACTGAATACAATGACACTGTGGGTGCTTTAATTAGAGTGGCTCTGGGAGCCACTGTAATTAATTCAAGCGCCCCCCTCCCCCTTCACCCCAAAGCACATGTATAGATGCCAGCGTTGCCCAGACACATCCAGCCAAGGTAAAAACAACAGAAATGTTAAATGTCAGAAAAAGACAGCTAAAGTAATAGATGGGGGAGGGAACAGGCAGGGAACCAAATATGTGAGATGTCACCTTTACTCCAATAAGGGCACCTCAGTGATATATGCTACAAACCCACTGTGAGAGCACAGAGTAGAGCCTGCATCTGCATCTGCATCTGCATCTTGGGGAGCATTCAGGAGGCAAAGGTTACTTGCTGTCACCGTCTAGATGATAGAAATGTGGAGGCAGCAGGGTCAACATTTGCTTTTCGTCTGCTGCTTTGTTCTCTTACACTGAGATTGCAGGACACAATTATCCATATTTAGATCTTCTCTTCTACCCAAGTCTTCAGTATACCTGCTAACATCAAGACTGCTCTGACACAGTTCTGCTTTCCTGGAAAAGTCCCCTTTTGGCATAGTATTTTCCATATTTGGTCACTGTACAACAATAATCATGTTTTGGGGAAGTTTGAATAAAACCTCTCTAATGGCTTTGGAATTTGGACATCATTCAGAAATGCTTTCTTCATTTAAAGCCTTGTTAAAATTAACAGGGTTGTAGTTTGTAGCCATGTTGGTCTAAGAACATATGCAGATAAGGTTCTTGGGTAGATGTGATATACCTTTTATTAGACCAACTAAATAGTTAGAAAAATTGTTCTTTGCAAACTTTCAGGGACAAACACTCTTCTTCAGACAGACTCTCTATATGCCTGAAGAAGGATGTTTGTTCCTGAAAGCTTGCAAAAAACTATCAAAATTAACATGCATGATTCTGATCTACCACTACTACTGCAATATAGCACCTAGGAACCCAGTTGAAGAATAAATCCAGTGTGACAGGGTCCAAAAAGAACTTCACAATAACTTCATAGACTACAAGAAAGCTTTTGATGGGGTGTGGGACAAAGCACTTTGGCTCATAGTGAAGAAGCATAACATCAGGAGATCCCTGATCATACAAAGAGAAGAACTTTTTACGGCAATGCAAGTTGTAGAGTGCTGATCGGCAACAACATTGTTGAATGGTTTGCGACTTCAGTAGGAGTGCGCCAATGTTGCCCACTCTCACCATGCCTTTTCAACCTCTTCTTTGAGCAAAACATGTCAGATGCCTTAGAGAATTTCACAGGAACTGTATCAATTGGAGGGCAGAAGATCAACAACCTGTGCTTTCCTGATGACCTCTAACTGATAGCAGGGACATCTGAAGAGCTTCAAGAACTTACAGAAATGCTAGACAAAACTGCGAAGAGCCATGAAGTAGAAATTAGCACTGAAAAAACCAAACTGATAACCTCCAAGATCACCAACAGCAATGTTGTTGTGAAGATTGGCAATGAAAAACTTTAAACTTGTTACTTTTTCTAGTATCTGGGAGCCACCATCACAGAAGACTTAACATCTGAGAAGGAAGTCACGACCAGAATAGCCACTGCCACCAGCCAACTAATAAAGCTAAAGAAAATCTGAACAAACACCAATATTACACACAAGGTCATATTATATCTGCTGCATGCTGTGGTCATCTCTATGAAGCTTTATGGTTTTGAGGCATGGACACTTAATAAGAAGTTAGAAAACAGAATTGAGGCATTTGAAATGTGCTGCTTTAGGAGACCTGCAGCATGTCTCATATGCTGAACACTGAACCAATGAGTCTGTCAAGCAGGAACTCAGTCAGAAAATTGGAATCCAAGAACTGTTGTTGGAAATTGCAGCTTCCTCCATCACACGATTGTTTGGACACACCATAAGAAGACTGGACACCCTTGCCAGCACCATAATGCAGAGTGCAGTGGGGGAAGAGAGAAAAAGACCCAAGAAGAGCTGGGGAACCAATCTGAAGGATTGGACAGAGCTTCAACTGATAGAGTGCATAAAGCTAGCCAAACACAGGGCAGAGCAGGGGAGTTGTTGCATCCAAGGTGCTCCAGTGGTTGCGGTGGCCTTGGGACTGACCTGACCTGACCTACAGAGGCAACTTGGCCTAAGTAAAGCAGTTATCTTTTAGGCATTGCAGTGCCATAGAACCACTTGGGGAGGGGGGGAGGGAATTCAGGGTGTGCAGTGGTGCACTTGCACCCTGTCCCCCTCTTGATTCCTAGTCCATCCAAATTTTAAAACCAACTGCTTGGTAATGGCAGCAGAATTTCTATTCAGGAAGCACCGAGGGAATCAATTGACTTGATACATCATCGTAATCTACTTGATTCCTTCTAAAATCTTCATTGGATAGGGTTTAATGACCCTCTCCTTTTTAATGGTCTTCAGTGATTTCAGTAATCAAGCTCTACTTTTTCCTGCAATTCAGCTGTCTCCTAGCTGTTCCCAGTAATGTAGCTCCTATTTCATAGTTATGCAAACTGTTTTTAACTCTAGTTAGAAACATTAATTCAGGTACAGAAATGTTAACACAGGTGAATATTAAACGAGGTGTGGAAATAAGTTTGAGTGCTCAAGGCTAGATTTTATTTTATGAATCTGAATAAAAGGTACACATTTAATTCTAATGACTACAGAGCTAATGAAACAACTTATTTTGATTATTTTTGCTTAGTTTGTTGTGTTTTTATATATAAGACAGGGTATAGCAAATAAATGAATAGTCCAATAAAATTTGTTTGGGGTTGTTTGGGGGGTTTTTTTGCTTCAATCTTAAACTGAATAATGTAGCCCTAGGCCTCTAGTTTATTATTAAAGCTGCTAATTTCTTTTTAACTGGAGAAAAATGTGTGTTGCATTATATGTGATGGTGTACCACATTAACTGTACCTCCCTTTTAGTTCTGCCCATGGAACTGCTACAGGTGCTGGTAGTGAGTACCCAGCCCAACTGCAACTTTCTGATCCCCATTCTCACTAATACTGAGTTCAGTAAGGATCTATACCTGCCCTTTACTGAAATAAGAGTGGTGGTACCCTGACTGGGAATGCCTGGGGGGGGGGTGTAGGAAGTGGGGCTTTCAGGATCCCTGCTTTTGAGTTGCCATTGGGCAGGTTTTGCTGTATCCTGTGGTAATCTGGTGGTGAAGAGGTGTCCAGGTATGTGCAGGGATGGTAGGGTGCTGCCTGGATGCCTGCTTTTGGGTGCTCAGGGGCTCAAGGGACAGGTCTTTGCTGCTCTTAAGGAGTTGGCCAATTTCCTTACACTGGTGGCAATCTTTTGACAGCTTCCTGGAGTTTCAAGCCCCCAAGGCATACAGCAGCAGGAGTCCAGGCTGCACCCCCTGGATGCCTACCACAAATAAGCTGGTTCGTTGCCACCAAAGAAGAAAATTGAATAACTCTTTAAAAGCAGGGGAAAACTGCCCCTAGAGCCCCCAGCAAGGGACACAGCAGTCAAATGCAGGAAATAGAGGTTACGTTACTAGAGTTCTTGCTACATACCAAAGCAGCCAGTTGCCACCTGGGGGCTGGGCTGAGGGAGTGAGGAGAAGTCCAGTGTGGGATGCCTGGAGCATCAATGAGACACTAGTCACAGAAGACTTGGTACCTGCATGTAACACTGTTTAACCAATCTAAGTATTACCGTGTTTCCCCGAAAATAAGACATACCCATAAAATAAGCCGTAGCAGGATTTCTACGTATTTGCGCAATATAAGCCATATCCCGAAAATAAGATATAGTGATAGGCGTGGCTAAGTGTACCGGCGCGAAGCGGTAAATAAGACGGGCAGCCCTTCTCATTTGCCCCATCGTGACAGCCGGCCCGGTGTGAGGTCCGCGTCCCGACTTTGACCGCGGCCGCCCCCGCCCCCGCGCGGCCATGCTGTGGGAGCGCGTGCGGCGCCTGTCTGTGGAGCTGGACCGCCCGGCCGAGGCCCCGCCCCCGGCCCCGCCCCCGGCCCCGCCCGTGCTCCCTTGTCACAGGCGGCACCTACCTACCTACGTTCCAGAAGAAGACTACTTAATTGTATTTGAATAAATGTAGACTGTTGTACTATACTTAATAAAAATAAGACATCCCCTGAAAATAAGCCATAGTGTGTCTTCTTGAGGAAAAATAAATATAAGACAGTGTCTTATTTTCGGGGAAACACGGTATGTCTGTCTGTACCTTGCATTTCATGCTTCAAGCTAGAGAAGAGAACTGGAGACTCCTGTTGGCTGTCTTCTCTCACAACCTCTGCCTAAGCTCCTTAGGGCAAATATTTACCTCTTAGCCTAGCATTGGTGTCCTTGTTTGTCAGTCCCAAAACAGCCGACCTTGCCTCACAATACAGGCTGAGACAGAGACATCTACTTTGGTTAGTCTATAAGGTGCAGATCTATCCTGCCTTTGGCAGACGATTGCCCAGGAGTCTTTTTGACGTAGAATTCTCTCAGCAGCCTGTTTTTCTTCATCCATCTTTGTAGGATATAGTAATAGGGTGACATCTGTGCATCTTTAAAGCGTGATCCAATTCCTGTGCTCCTACACTTTATTTAGATAACTCACAGTTGGTCCAAACAGTACTTTAGTTGCCCACTAGGTGAAATCAAATTCTGCCCCCATTGGGGATGTCCAGACAAGTGCACATGTGCGGTTTATGGCACCTTAAAGGCTTTTGAAGCACCACAAAATGCATGCAGCACATGGGGAAAAAGTTCTCTGCACTGTGTATCTGCAACACAGAGCCAAAATTAGATACTGGAAAATCCCTGTATCTAAAAAAAAATGGTGTTAAAAAAAAAGCAAAAAAAATAAAAAGCAGGGTGGCACATGTGGCTGCAGCATGTGCTGCCCAGAACTAGAGCCTGGCTGGCCAACGCCACACTCCAGCTGCCTGCCAAGCTTCACATGGCTGGATTGCTACCGCTGCAGCCCAGAGAGGATCCCAGGTAATGCTGCTAGGGCCAATCAAGGTGCTGGACCCAGCCTTCCCTACCCTACCCAGGGCAATTTGCCACATTCCACAACACATATGCAGGAGCATTCCCTGGGGACAAGTAGCAGCGGCACAACTATGTGCCACTGCTGTTTGTCCTTGGCGAATGCACATGCATGCTTGTCTGGATGCGCCTACTCTCCAGGCCTGGCAGAATTTCATTCTCTTTCCTTTAGAATATTTTGGGTTGCCAAATGGGAGGTGAGAAAGTACTATTTCTTAGATGTTGTGTAGGTAATTCTGAGTAGTGGGAACAGACCTTGCCAGAATGCACTAGCTGCATCCAGCAAGGGACATATTTGCCATAAAATAAACTTGGAAACAAGATCATCCAAAGTGGAAAAA
This sequence comes from Crocodylus siamensis, assembly GCF_052110815.1. Classification (NCBI taxonomy): domain Eukaryota; kingdom Metazoa; phylum Chordata; order Crocodylia; family Crocodylidae; genus Crocodylus; species Crocodylus siamensis. The sequence continues at coordinate 23,373,360 of NC_143401.1, read as the reverse complement.
TACACCTTTCCCTCCTTGCTGCCTCGCTAAGCAAGTCAAAGTATATGTGAAATAAACAGTTTGGAAACAGTGCATATATTAGGGGAAAATTCTGAAATCAGTGACATTTTTTAACAATGCAAAAATCGTCCTTATATTCGTTTTGTCAATGAAAAATATTCTAAAAGAAAATTGGGAAAAAATATTTAAGGAACATTATGTAGTTTTCGGTAGGAAAATATCCAATTTTCTTATTCTTTTATTTTCTTTACTATAGGAAAAAATAGAGAATTGTTAATATAAAGATTTTTTCCCATAAAAAATTAATGATTTTTTTTCAAAATTGCAAAAGATTTTTAAAATGTGTTCTGGAAAATTTTGTTAAATATGGGGAAATGACTAAATAAAACATTTCAGTTAAAATTTTGTTCTGATTAAAAAGACATGTTCCATTAAAAAAATCTATGGAAAATGTTTGGTCACTACTCTTAATTACCTCTGCTTGTGTATACTACCTGGGTACCCAGGACGCATTAGCAAGAGACCTGTTCTCTAAAAGGATCAGAACTTCACCATGTTATTATCTTATCTCAAAGGCACAAAGGAACATTTGTCCCACATTATGTTGAGTTTTGTTTTGCCCTTTGCCACATATTTGGAACCTGTCACATTGGCATAGGAGAGCTGACTACTATTGTAAGTTTATTGCTTCCCTTCTTGGATCTGACAAAGAATGTCTTACATTTGAAAGCTTGTCTAACTTTATCCCAATGACAGTTGGTTCAATAAAAGATATCACCCTAAAAAATCCTTGCCTCCCACCCCCTTTGACAAATTTGGGCAGTCATCTGGAGACAGGATGATCATCTGACGAATGTCATCCAAAATTGTGAGAGACTGATGGAGGATCCAGCTGCCCAACAGGAAGGCCAGGGGGACATGGTGGACTGAGAAAGTTGCAAAGAGGCAACTGACCAGTGCTTGACTAGTTTTCCTTCTGCAGCAGGAAGTGTAGCAACATCTGACTATTTTTCCTGCCAAGTAAGACTTTGTACCACATTTGTAATTTACAGTGAAAAATTCACCAAATGTAAGTGTGTAATTTCAGGTTTCTGAAAATGGTTGTACCACATCCATTTTTCTTCTCCACACAAATATCAGCCTATGTCCCAAACCACTAGACTCTTCCCTGTTATGGTTGCTCTGTAGCATTCATTGACTGTAGGCTGTGTCAACAAACCCTGTAGCTGTGGACCTGGTCGTTGCTCAGAGCTTGAAGCCCAGGTTTTCTTTCACTACTTTGCTTCAATTTACCACTCTGTACCTTCACTCTGCAGCTGATTCTGGTAAACAGCATAAAACCATCATCCTGGTCATGGCCTTCATGGAGGTAATCTAACAGCCTATGTACCAGCTAGATGAGTCAGCAGTATCCCTTGTAAAATGAGTCTACGAGCAACAGAGCAGCACTAGATCCTCTTGGCTGATGCTGTATAATGACCTTGTCTGGGGTGGACATAATTTTGAATAGAAAAGTCATGGAAACAGAGCTAACAATGTTAGCCTAACATGCCCAGCAAAGGTTTGTTACTAGCCCTGCTTCAAGTTGCTGCAAAAGCAACCTAAGGTTCTCTGACAAATGCAGAGAAGAGCTCCATCCTGTCCACTGCTGTCATCTCCTTGGCCATGTTTGGACCAGAGCACAGGGAAAGCCTAAGGATGAAGATTCCAGGGCTCAGGTGACAGCACCGCGAAGTCTGGAGTAGACAGGGCTTCAGGTTGAGTCACTTTTGGGAGCCTGTCTGGGGTTGTCTACAGCATGGTGGCAGTATGTCCTCATCAGTGTGGACCTGAGCACATTCCACCTATGCCCTGTCCTGCAAACTCCATACCAGTCCTACCAAGGTGCTCTCAGCATACGGAATTGTGCCAGTGATGGTGTTCAGGGGTGTCCATCTGAGTGCTTGAGAGTAGACACAGGTGATAAGCCTGGGGTAGCTTCACCAGCAAATTTCTATGCTGGGAGTGTGACAGTTGGCATAGGTAGACTGTGAGTGAACAGAAAGGATGTGCTCAAGTCTGTAATTGCCTGGACTACCCCTACAATAACAACCTCCAGGAAGCTGTGGAGTTATAGATAACACCTCACTGCCAGTTTTCATGAAAAGTCCTCTTCACAATCATTGCTCCCTAGCTCCGTCTTTTTTCCAACATGACACAATACCACTGTACTGATTATACGACCAGCTGCGGGCCATTATGAGAGGCCCCTGAGCTGCATGGTCCAGCTGTGCACTAAAAGAACTTGCAGAACTTGTGAGGATGGTGCTTGAGGTTCTGAGGTTTTCCAAAGGACAGCCCTAGTGTATAGAAGAAATCAAGCTGTGCTGTTAGCTGAGACATTGCTGCAGACCATCCATCTGTTGTCTCAAGATAGTGATGTTAATTATGAGAGTGACAAGAGTCCCCATTGCCATGGCAACTGTCTGTAACTAAAAGATACTAAAAGAGAATTTGTGAGAAGCATCTAGGCTCACCCTGGGCTGGCAGTTCCTTGCACGTGCAGGTGTGTGGACCTGAAACAGTTACAAGCACCCACCTTGTAAAGCTGGACCTCTGTTAATCATATACTCATCTCCAAGCCTAAGAATAAATAGGAAAGCGCTATCTCAGTTATTTTTTCAAGCCCCTCTTCTCTCTCAGAAAAGGTTCTAGATTCTCCCCAAAGATTGCTGCCCAGATTGACAGCTGTGGAATGTAAGGCACAGGATGACGTGTCATAAATATGGAGCTATAGAGTAATATAAGGCATAGACAGAGCCTGGGGCTATGAGTGAGCCAAGAACAATGATGACGGAACCTGGGGCTGGAGCTTAGGGTGAGCCAGGGCTGGTAAAGAGAGACAATTAGCTGGGTTAGTCTGAAGTCAGGCAGAAGGTAGGGCAGGGGTGGCACTTTGGAGATTAATTATTTCAGAGAGGAATGAGCTTTCATAAGCAACAGCCTACTTTATTAGAGAACAAGTGCAAATCAGTGCTTGAAAACCAGAAAGGAGCTATACAAGCTGTGGAAGCAAGGGTATATGACTAAGAATGTCTATGAAGTAATAGAAGAAGCATGCAGGGATAATATCAGAAAGGCTAAGGTGGAAAATGAGTTCCTATTAGCAAGGCAACAAAGAAAAGTTCTATAAATAAGATCAATGAAGGCCATCTAAAGATCTTGGTAAGAGAAAGACAAAGAAAGAAAGCAAACAGCACATGAAACAGTGAAGGTTGAAAGGATTCCATGCCTGTCTTATGTCAGTCTTCACTAAAAGGTTAATTTCAAACAGATACTTAATTAAATTAATTTTTAAAAAGGTACGCTAGTCAGAATAGGCAAGGGAACAGCTTACCAAAGATTTAGATAGAGGTATTTAAGGCAACAAGGCCTGATGGAATTATCCCTTGAGTCTTTAAGAGCTAGTTGAATTAATCTCTGAATTGTTTATGATTTTCTTGGAGACCTTGTAGAAGACTAGGTAGATTCTAGAAGACTGAAGAAGGGCAAACATAGCACTATGTTTAAAAGGAGACTTGGGGAATTATAGATCAGTTAGTCTAATTTTAATCTCTGGAAAGATGCCGGAACAAACTATTAAATTATCAGTTTATAAGTATCTAGAGGATACTAAGTTGACAAGAAACAACAAACACAGATTTATCAGAAACAAACTCCATTTAATACTTATCTTTATGGACATAGACAATAGCACATAGAGTACACATTTATCAGTTGCAGATAATACAAAGCTGGGAGAGTTCCAAGTACTCTGGAGGACAGTGTCCAAAGTGATTTTAATGAGTTGAATAAATAGTTTAAAAGTAACAAGATGTGAAACACAAAAACAAAATGCAGAATATATAAGTGTCAGAAATATAGCAGCAAAGGAATCTGAGGGTTGTAATGGACCATAAACAGAATATAGGTCAGCAATGAGATGCTGTTACAAATGAGGAAGTGCAATTCTGGGATGTATTAGGACAGGGGTATTCAACCCCTGGCCTACAAACCACATCCGGCCTGCAGAACTATGTAATCCAGCCCATGAGTTTCCCCATGGGGCTGGAAATTTGGCAGTGTCGGAACGGCCACATTTAACATCGCCACCACTTCCCGTTTGCCAAATTTCACAGCCTCTCAGGAATAGCCCCTATAGTGGTGGGGTGCCCAACCAGGGCCTGATGCAGCTGTGCAGGACTGGGCCCCTGGTGGGCTGTTTCCATGTGGCTGGATGAGGCACTGGTTAGGCCATTTCCATTCAACTGCACTGGGCACCTACTGGGCCAGCACCATGGTTTGGACCCATGGATGGAACCTGGCCTGCAGACAGACATGGGACTGCTCATCTGGCCCACAGGCCAAAAAGGTCAGGTGCCACTAAATTAGGATGGTTGTGTGCTGGGTGCTGTGTGCTGGGTGCTAGGATGGTTGTGTGCTGGTTAAATCTCAGCTTGAGTACTGTGTCTACTTTGGGGCATCATGATTTAAGAAACACATAGACAAATTAGAGACTCCAGAGGAAAACAACAAAAAGGTGTTTAAAAAATATGACCCATAAGGAATGGTTGTGGGAACAGGATTTGTTAGGTTTAAGAAAGAAGACAGGTAGAACATAATTGTCCACTTGGGGTAGGACAAGAAGAAATCAGCTTAATTTCCAGCAGGGGTGTCAAACATAGGGCCTGCAGGCTGGATCTGCCCGTGGACCAATACAGTCCAGGTGATGGGTCTCTGGAAGGACCCCACGAGCCCTGAGGGGCACACACTGGCAACACTGCATAGGGTGCACAGGCTAGACCTGGTGCTACAGCACTGCAAGCAGAACAGGGGGTCATCCAGAGAGTGTGTTGTACATGGCACCCATGCCAGACTGGCCCTGAGCACTGCTTCTGGGGCTGGTTTGGGTCATATCCAATCTAAACCTTACTTTCCTGCAACTTCACGCCATTGGTCCTAGTCCCACTGTCTGCAGCACGAAAGAAAAGGTGTTTTTTTTTCTCTTTTTTATGGCAGTCTTTCAGGTATGTGAAGACTGCTACCATGTACCCTCTTAAGTGTTTTTTCCACAAGCTTACCTTGCCTAGCTCCTTCAGCCTCTCCTTGTATGATTCACCTTTCAAAGCCATGTATCATTTTTGGCATTGGCCTCCGGACCCTCTCTAATTTCTCTGTGACCTTTTTAAAATGTGGAGCCCAAAACTGCATACCATGTTCTAGGCCAGAACCAGTGCACAGAGCCAGTCTGGTGGAGCAACCTGATGAAGAATGGCTTGCATTCAAAAGCCTGTCTAACTCTATGCCAGCTAGACAGTTGGTCCAATTCTAATATAATAAAAGCCTTAGTCTGTCTGTCTGTCTGTAATGCTTTTGCCCAACTGTGCATGTGTGGATTGCCTGTGGCTAGGGCCAGCTGAGTTAAAACAGGAGCTCCTCCCTGGCATCTTCTCCTGCAGCCTCTGGTCGGTGGCTCCTCCGCCTCACCTCCACAGAAACAATAAAAAAATATTGCCACCAGCAGTTTACAAGCCGTGGGGCCAGCTGAGGAACAGCTGCCAGCCCTACCTCCTCCTGCAGCTTCCCATGCCATTGCTCCCACCTGCCCCACCTTCATGGAGGCTTTTTTTAACAGTGTCCTTGCTCTTTTTCAGCCCTCTGATCTTGGTCTGGTGGTGGTGGTGGTGGTGGGGGTGTTAAAAATCTGCCCAAATGTCCAGGAGTAGGAGCAGGGTGATAGGAGGCAGCAGGGAGCACACACGGACCTGCCTGCTGCCACGCGGTGCTCCCTGCTGCCCCCAGTTGCATCCCCCTCTCTCACCCCCAGAGCACAGCAAAATCCCGGACATTTAGGCAGGGCAGGGGGAATGGGGGCTGCAGCTGTGACAGGGCAGGGGGGTTGCCTGCCCCTCCAGGGGGAAAGAGGCAGGGGACAGCGAGGGGAGTGCAGGCACCGGTGCCTGTGCTTGGAGGGGCTGAACAGCCACTGCCTGGGGAGGTGGGGAAGCAGGTGGGGGACATGGCCAGGCTGCCTGCAGGGCACTTCAACCCTGTGAGGAGCATGGGGCACAAGTCTCCCTTCCGTGCTCCAGCTGTGCCAGGGCACAGCTGGAGCCCTCTGACAGGGCCGGGAGGGCAGGGGCTGAGGGGCTGGAGTGAGAGGCACCACCAGGGATGGGGGAGCGAGGGGGTACAGACAGGTCAGTTGTGAGGGGCATCGGGGTGGGGGCTGGGGATTGTGGGTTGGGACTGCTGGGGACACTGGCAGCACCAGGGGGCTGTGGGTCAGGAGTGAGGGGCACCAGCAGGGCCCGGGGGGCAGGGTAGTGCAGTTTGGTGAGTGAGGGGCACTGGCAGGGCTGGGGTCAGTGGGCTGGGAGTGAGGGGCAGCAGCAGGGCTGGGGGGGCTGTGCCTTGCCAGTGATGGGCAACAGAATGGGCAGGGGCAGAGGCACCCCTCGGTGCTGGCCACGTAAACACGTCTTTGAAATCTGTCATTCATGACAGGCAACTGGCTAGTAAAAGATATTACCCTAAGAAATCTTCGCCTCTGGCAAAATTTCCTGACTTCCTTGGTTACACCACTGTGACACTGCTATGAGTCTCGGCACACCGAGAACCGCGGATTCGGGGCCCTTGTCTCTGCCCCAAAGCCTCTCTCTGCCAGTGCCCTGGCTCTGTTGTGCCCGGTCCCAGCCGCGTGCCCGAGGCGCTGCCCCTCCGCACCGCGCCGGGCTCGGCGCCCATCCCCGCGCCTCCGGCACGGCCCGAGCGCCAGAGCCGGCTCCTGCCCCGGCCCGGGACAGCGCCGGCCTCCCCCCGCGGGCTCGGCGCCGCCCCGCCGAGTTTCCTGGGCGGGAGGAGGCTGACTCAGGCGGGGGGTGGGGGTGACTCGGGCTGCCGAGGCGCCGGTGGCTGGCGGGCAGGCAGAGGCGGCCGGCCAGGGCGGCAGCGGCCATGGCCCGGACCCTGGCGCTGCTGGCGCTGTGCGCGGCGCTGGGCGGGCGCGGTGAGTGCGCGCGGGAGACCGGCGGGTCGGGGCGCGGGGCGGCGCGGGCGCGGGCTGGCCGGGGCAGCCGCGCCTTTCTGCCGCTTCTCTAGAGCAGTCGAGGCGGAGGCTGCGGGGCGGACGTCCGTGCTGCGGCACCAAGCACCGCTGCCCGCGCCCGGCCGGGCACGTGGCAGCAGCCGGCTCGGCGGCGGCGGCGGCGGCGGCGGCCCGGAGCCCCGCGCTCGCTCCCGGCGGGTCGGGATGGTCCCGGCTGCGGCGGGCGCGGTGCGGAGCGGCGCGGAGCGGGCGCGCCCCGCTCACCGGCTGCTTTGTGCTCAGCTCGTGTCAGCGCTGGAGCCTCCCGAGCACGCGTCGCACCGCGGCGTTGCGGAGGGCTGCAGCCCAGCACTACCAGACCCAGGTCTGGACTGCAAAGCCCAGAGCGCACAAGTTAGGAAACGGCCGGCTTGCAGGTCTGAAGGACTGCGGCGCCTCCCGTGGGAAGAGGAGTCTGCCATCCTTTCTTTAGGGATGGAGGCTGCAGTAGGTTGCTTATTCCCAGCTCCTTTTTCAAAGCTAAACTATACCCCCAAAAGCTTGTTATTAATGAATTACAGATCATAAAGAGAGAGAATGTTATTAGCTATACATATATCCTAATTAATATGTAAAATAATATCCTGCATCAAGTACAGAGCCCTAAATGAAGGTCAGAATACGATGGGATTATGGGGCAAAACACTTCTTGGTCCACCCTAAACTTCCTGTCGATGCCACTGGAGGACTGTCCCGAAGAAACCTGACCACAGTCCTGCCCGGCCCAAAGCACGGGCTGACTGAGCCAGGCTGCCCACGGACAGCCCCCATGCCCACTGTACTAAGTATAATGGCTTGAAAAAGGAACTGGTTTTTGAACTAGGTTTATGGTTAGAAATCCTGTTTGGGCCACCCCATGGCATACCTCTGTGGCAGCGGGGGACTCTCCTGGACATCTCTGGCCAGGGTCTTGCCCAGCCTAAAATGCAACTTGTTTCTGCCAGCCTGCTAACTGGCAGCCCGGCATGCGTACTGTACTAATTATAATGGTTTGAATAAGGAACCGGTTTTGGCTGGGTTTATGGTTGGAAATCTTTTTTGGGCCACCCCACACTGTGCCGCTGTACCACCTGGGGACTCTCCCAGACATCTCTGGCCAGAGACTTGCCTGACCCGAAGCATGGTTTGGCCATGCCAGGGTGCCAATTTATAGCCCCCCCAGTCACTGTGCTAAGTAAAGGAGTTAGGAGTGGACTGGCCTAGTTCGCCGATGACACCAAACTTTGGGGCAAAGCATCCACGCCAGAAGATAGGCGGGTGATCCAGGCTGATCTGGACAAGCTCAGCAAATAGGCAGACGAGAACCTCATGGTGTTTAACACCGAAAAATGCAAGGTTCTCCACCTTGGGAGGAAAAACCTGCAGCTTCCTTACAGGCTCGGCAGTGCTACGTTGGTTAGCACTATAGAAGAAAGAGACTTGGGGGTCATCATTGACCACAAGATGAACATGAGCCTGCAATGCGATGCTGCGGCTAGTAAAGCGACCAAAATGCTGGCGTGCATCCATAGATGCTTCTCGAGCAAATCCCGGGACGTCACTCTCCCCTTGTACTTGGCCTTGGTGAGGCCGCAGCTGGAGTACTGCGTCCAGTTTTGGGCTCCACAATTCAAAAAGGATGTGGAGAAGCTTGAGAGAGTCCAGAGGAGAGCCACGCGCATGATCAGAGGTCAGGAAAACAGATCTTACGATGACAGGCTGAGAGCCATGGGACTCTTTAGCCTGGAAAAGCGCAGGCTCAGGGGTGATCTGATGGCCACCTATAAGTTTATCAGGGGTGACCACCAGGATCTGGGGGAACGTTTGTTCACCAGAGCGCCCCAAGGGATGACGAGGTCGAACGGTCACAAACTCCTGCAAGACCGTTTCAGGCTGGACATAAGGAAGAATTTCTTTACTGTCCGAGCCCCCAAGGTCTGGAACAGTCTGCCAGCGGAGGTGGTTCAAGCACCTACATTGAACACCTTCAAGAGTAAATTGGATGCTTATCTTGCTGGGATCCTATGACCCCAGCTGACTTCCTGCCCTTTGGGCAGGGGGCTGGACTCGATGATCTCGCGAGGTCCCTTCCAGCCCTAATGTCTATGAAATAACAACCCAAATGAGGAACTGGATTTTGAGTTTAGATTTGGTTGGGGTTTGGGCTGACCTAGAAATCCTTCTTGGGCCACCCTAAGGCAAACCTCTCTGCCACTGAGGGACTCTCCTGGACAGGGTCTTGTTTGGCCCAAAGTGCAGTTTGTTTGTGCCAGGCATCCATGTGACAGCTGCCCGGTCACAGCCACTGTACTAAGTGTATGGGCTTGAATAAGGAATTGGTTTTTGGTCTTGGATTATGGCTGGAAATCCATTTGGGCCTCCCTATACCATGACTTTGTGGCTCCAGGGGACTCTCTTGGACATCTCTGACCCAAAGCATGGTTTGGCTGTGCCAGGCTGCCTACTGTCAGTCCCCACCATCCCCAGCCACTGTCCTAAGTATACGGGTTTGAATTAGGAACTGGTTTCTGGGCTGGGATCAGAGATGGAAATGCTTCTTTGGCAACCCCACACCATGAGTCTGTGGCACTGGGGGACTCTCCTGGACATCTCTGACCAGAATTTTGCCCAACCCAAAGTGTGGCTTGGCCGTGCCAGGCTGCCAGCTGACAGCCCCCCATTCTCACTGTACTAACTGCATAGGGTTGAATAAGGAACTGGCATTCAGGCTGAGATAACAGATTGAAATCCTTTCTGGGCCACTTGACACCATGACTCTGTGGTCGGGGTTGGGGGCGGGGGAGGGGGAGGATGGAACGGGGCACTCCTGGGGGACTCTTCTGGACATCTCTAACCTGAGACTTGACGGGCCCAAAGTGCGGTTTGGTTGTGCCCGGCTGCCACCTGACATCCCTCCTCCCCCCAGTTGCTGTGCTAAGTATAAGGACCCAAAATAAGGAAAAGGATTTATAGGTATAATCCCAGCCCAAAATCCAGCACCTTATTTGGGTCTTTATATTTAGCACAGTGGCTGGGGGGCTGTCAGCTGGCAGCCTGGCATGGCCAAAGCGTGCTTTAGGCTGTGCAGATCTTTGGTCAGAGATCTCCAGAAGAGTCCCCTAGTCCCACAGAGGCATGGCGTGGGGTGGACCAAGAAAGGTTTCTATCTATAATCCCAGTCCAAAGTTCAAAATTCAAAATTCTGGATCCTTATTTGGGTCTAACATAGGACAGTGGCTGGGGGTGTGGAGGTGTAAATAGGCAGCTTGGCACAGTCAAATTGCGCTTTGGGCCAGGCAAGTCTCTGGTCAGAGATGTCCAAGAGAGTGACTTGGTGCCACAGAGTCATGGTGTGGGGTGGTACATATGGATTTCCAGCCATAATCCAAGACCAAAAGCCAATTTCTTATTCAAGCTCATACACTTAGCACAGTGGCTGGCAGGTGGGGGATGTAAATTGGCAGCCTGGCACAGCCAAACCGCGCTTTGGGCTGGGCAAATATTTGACCAGAGATGTCTGGGAGAGTCCCCAGGTGGTATAGAGGCATGGTGTGGGGTGGTCCAAAAAAGATTTCCAACCACAAACCCAGCCAAAACCGGTTCCTTATTCCAGCCCATATACTTAGTACAGTGGCTGGGGGACAGCCTGCCAGGAACAAAGTGTACTTTGGGCCAGGCAAGACCCTGGCCAGAGATGTCCAGGAGAGTCCCCCGGTGCCACAGAGGTATGCCATGGGGTGGCCCAAACAGGATTTCTAGCCGTAATGCCAGCCCAAAAACCAGTTCCTTAGTTGTGCTGTTATACTTAGTACAGTGGGCATGGGGACTGTCAGTTGGCAGCCTGGTATGGCCAAACCATGCTTTGGCCTGGGCAGGACTGTGGTCAGGGTTCTTTGGGAGAGTCTCCCAGTGGCATGGAGAGGAAGTTTGGAGTGGCCCAAGAAATATTTTGTCCCATAACCCCACTTTAATATGACCTTCATTTAGGGCTCTGTACTTGATGCAGGATATTATTTTACATATTAATTAATACATATGCATAGCTAATGAAATTCTTTCTCTTTAGGATGTGTAATTCATTAAGAACAAGCTTTTAATGGGTATAGATTAGCTTTGAAAAAGGAACTGGGAATAAGGAATAAGGACCCAGGAATAAGGAACTAGGAATAAGCAACAACCTTGATCCTCATCATGCATCAGAGGTTGCCTTAGGGGTGAAGCATTGTCTTTCTGGCATTCTTCACTTTGAAGTCAGTAACAGTGTAATGTTTCCTAGGTGGATTTTTTTTTCCTTTTAAGATCAAAATCAGATGCTCTAATTACAACTGCAGCAGGTCTCTCTTTCTAGCTATGCTTCACCATCACCAAGCACAACCTGAACATTCAGCGCTGGGTAGTGATATTTTTGTTAAGGGACTAACTACACTAGCTGATAGTCCGAAAAAGCTGCTGTCCTTCTATTGGAGTAACAGGCCCCTGGCATGAGGTCATGGCTTTTGCAAATGACTGAGGTCTGATCTGAGTCAGTTCCTACCTTAGGAGCTGGGGAGCCTCTGCCTCATCTGATGCCCTCCCAAAGAGGCAAGATGAGTTGTTGGAGTGGTCAAAGAAGCCCAGCTTGACTCTTTCTCTACCAACTAAGCAGCAGCTGCTTCAACAGCTTGCAGATGTTCCCAGTACAGCCTGCTGCCGCTGCTGCGCTGGCTGCAATGTGGACCAGCAAGCACATTAGAATATTGATATTCAGTTGTTATTTTGGCAAGCTGGCAAGTTCTTCCAAATGACAGAAGTGAGAGAGGGACAGTGGCGGTTACCAGTTTATATCCCAGCAAATTTTGACTGAACTGAATGATAAAAACAGGGTACTGCTCTAGTTTTAGAACTTTCCCCCTTGCTACAATTCAAAGCCCCACCACAAGCACTTCAAGGTTTTAAAATAAAGGGCACAAGAGTATTTCATAGTTGGAAGGTTGTAATTAGCTCACCCTATAATTTCACTGCTGATAATTTTGTCAGAAATAGTTAATTGGCTTAGGCTACTTCTCCAAATAGCCTGCCACGTGCCAAAACCCCCCAAATGTGTCTTGTGGCTTCCAAAACTTTTGGTTTTACCCCTCTCAATTTCTGAGGTGTCGCAAGAAGAATCTTTGTTGCACAGGAACCTGAAAATATGCAGAGAACATAAAATAGATTGAAACTGCTGTCAAGCTAATAGAGGATTGATGCACTGAGTTTATGGTTCATTTCATATTTAAATGAAAATCCCATGTTTTAGTGTAAATGGAGGTGCTGCAGAATTTCCGGTACATTCAGAAATGAGTTAGGAGTAATGTGATCCCTGTGCAGAACACGGCTTGTTTTCGCTGCTTGTTTGTGGATTGGGAGTGAGGGGCACTGCCAGGGCCAGGATTCTGTGAGTCGGGAGTGAGGGGCAGCAGCAGGGATGGGGGGCTGCCGGTTGGGAGTGAAGGGCATCAGCACAACTCGGGCCGGGGTGCAAAGATTTTTGGCTTGGGAGTGAGGGGCCAGGGGGCTGTGGCTTTATTTTTGTTTTACATGTAATTTCTGAGGCAATAATACTTGTTATTTACTCTAACAGAAATGCTCCCCCCCCATGGGTGTCCTCTTTTTTGGAACTGGAAATATGGTAACCCTGCACTTGGAGTAGGATCACAAAGAATGCATCAATGCTAAAAACTATGCAGTTAACCTAAACTCCCAGCTGTTACGGCATTACAAGCAAAAAGGGACAGTTCTTATGGTCCGTCATGCAGACTGGTTGGATTCCTTTGTCCATCCTGTAGACTAGGGTTATATTTGTCTAACCCATCTTCTGCATTCTCACTCATTCGCACTCATTCAGCCAGGTACTTTCTACAATCCACTGCTGGGGTTTGACCAGAGGGAGCTACTGGTGCCAATGGTGTTCACAGGTTTTCAGAATCTCACCCTGTTGATCATCATCTCTAGAGAAACTTGCTGGATCATCATAACCTCCTACCCTAAGGCTATACTCTCAGTGAAGCTTGTGACTCAGAGATGGGAGGGTATGTGGTGGGGAGTAGCTTTGGCCAGACTCAGGCAAAAAAAATAATAGTTATCTGCCCCTGGCTGCCTGTCATATGGCCCTCGATGGCTTGCCAAAACTCAGTAAGCAGCCCTCTGCCCGAAATAATTGTCTACCCCTGGCCTAGCTCATGTGGGGAATTTGTGCAGTCTTAACCCTTGCCAGCATGGCATGCCCAAGTGAAACCTGAGAACTGGTCACTGCATGGTATCCCAGATTTTGCAAACTGCTTCAGAGCTGGAGGATTAGAATGGTTTCCAACTCCAAAGCCTATTTCTAAGGATTTTTTTTTCTCTTATATGAATCAAACAATTCACGTTTTAAAGAAAATTGGATAAACAAACTCTATCATGTGCTATTAGTCACATGAAGTCCACTTTATTCATGGGGCAACATGCAAACAGGGCTTGAAGCTGGGAGTGATGGATGGGCAGCCCTGCTTACTTCCACTTGAGCTAAAACAGCAACAGCAGATGCCTGCTAGACTCTCTTGAGCAGCCATGATACATGCTGTGTCTGTGAATTATACAGCTTTTTGCTAGGCAGCAACAGGCTGGCGGTAGTCATGATTCTAAGCTTCTATTCCTGGCTGTGGTAGGGAAATGTGATAAAGGAAGTTAAATCAGACTTGCTATGCACGTAGACCTGGTGTATTCACTTTGAAAGGTAGCAGGGCTGAGTCTTGGTTGTATTGTTAAAAATTTAGTTCTGCCATGAGTGACTTTGTATAATCTTACTTCAAAAAATGGGACAGAATAAAAAGAGGATACTCACCCATTTCTAGTGTAGGGTGTGAGGCTTTGAGCACAAGTGGGTGATGAACTATACCGAACTACAAACAGCAGTTTATAGAGATGACTTCTGAATCTTCGGTCACCTGCCTCTCATTGTAATGGACCTCTGCTTAGACCAGGGGTGTCAAACTCATCCATCCCTGTGGACCTGATGAGTGGCATGGGGTTGGTCCACAGGTTGGACTGGTCCCACAGACCAGCTCTGCCTTGCAGCATGGCCTGGCCCTGAGGCTGCAGTGTATGGCAGGGCTGTGCTGGACTGCGGGGCTGTGCTGCATGGCTCTGAAGCTGCCATTGCTGGTCTGTGCTGCACTGTCCTGGGGCCACTGCAGCACTGCACTTCACAGCCCTAGAGCCACTGCTGCATGCAGTGTAGCTCCAGAATAGTATGTGGCTGCTCTGGGGCTGTTGCACATGGTGGCTGCTGTGCCACGGGGACGCAAGCTGCAGCAGGCGCTCAGTGCAGTGCATGGGGCCATCTGGTGAGTCCCAGAGTGACACACAGGCAGTATGTAGTGGGAGCTTTGCTAGATGACTAACACAGGTAAAAACTTGTGTGAACTTTTTGCACTGTCTTCACCACATGCTGCCTGTGTATCACCCTGAGACCCCTTGACCACTCCAGCTTAGACAAAGGGGTACTTATATTTTGATTTCTCTTTCTCTATGCTACTGAGCTTAGCCGGGTGATTCAGCCTCCTGTATCTGAAATGTAAAACATCCCGTGAAATAGTATATGGTACTGCCAGCCCCAGGCATCCCAAAATGATGAGTCAGTACCTCCAAACTCAAGAGCTTCGCTGAAAAATCAAGAGATTAAAAAAAAAGATAATGCATCGTGTTGCCTGCTGGTTTCTAAGCCACATTTTTCAGCTTTCTTGGAAGAAAACCCATGGTTAAGCTGCAGGCAGCTGGTATCAGTAAATCAGGCTTTTAAAGAAAAAGCAGTAAAGACCACAAGACTTGGGGTAAAATCCTGAGAGCTTTCAACACTAAGAACAGACCAGCTAGTGTGTGCTGGATAGGTGGAGCTGTTATATGTGCTGGAGAGGTAGAAGTATCATGCGCTTCTGCTATGTTGAGCAAGCATGTTCTGTGCCAGTCGCTTTGCGTGATAAGAACTCTCTGATGATCACATGTATACTTTGCTAAGAAGAAAATCTGGCTACTTTTCTTCTATGTTTTAAAGATGTCTGTTGTTTCACAAGACTTGGCCCAGCTGCTCGCAGTATAGGACAAAGGAACTGCCATTGCAGCTGTTTTCAGCATTGTCCTTTGGAACCTAGAGGGCATGGCAAATGTTACATTTTTTCCTGTTTATTGTCAGAAATCAACAAAACACCAGCTAGCAATAGTTAGTGACCGCAATACAGATAGGCATGGAGCTACAAAATGAGTCTTGTGTTGCCCCTACCCCATTGGGAAGATAAAACTATGTTTGGGTTATTGAGCATGAGCTGCACTGTGTTTGCCTTTCTGTTGTGTTTTGCAGAAGGGTCTGAGATTTGCATATCTTTACAGGAGCCTTTGCAAACCCCCAAGAGAAGCTTGCCCATGTGGATGCATATGAAAAGATAATACCTCATAGACTGCCAACAGCTTTGGGGAAGAGAGACCTTTCTGCACAATTTGTAAGTATCAGTGTTTCTAATTCAATGAACTCTACGCCCAGATTCAGGAGACAATCCACTTGGAGCCTGGTACCAGACCCCAGATTAGCCCTAACAGATCATGGGCTTTCTCAGACTTGCAGTGGCCAGCCACTGAATGACTATTCTTGGATCTAGCCTATGGAGCCATGTCATCTAACCCACAGGGCTCCCCACAGGTCCAGAAATTTGGTGGCGTGATAATATAACAGCATTAATGATTGCAGTTCTCTGTTCTACACTTTATCTAAAAATTCTAGGAGCTCAGCAGCCTGGATCTGGAGAAGCTGTATCATCTAGCCTGCAGGGCTGCCGGCAGGGCTGGAAATTTGGTAATAGGTGGAGTGGTGGGAGCTTCTGCTGCTTTGGGAACTGCACCAGTTATTGCTGCTGCTACCCAATTCCAGCCCCGCAGGCCAGATGACATAGCTTTGTGTTTCAGATCGAGCTTGTGCACCAGCTTTGTGAAGCTCATCTGGCTTGCCAGGGCAGATGAGTTGTACACTGTTAGATAATTGCAGTGCTTCCTTTTAGGCTTGAAGGCTATGAGTAAATAGGGTAGCGTGCTATGACTTCCACTTCGCAACAGGAAGGGTGTGGTAAAACCAGGAATGGAACTAGGTCAATTGACTCCCGTTCCTACATTTTAGACACTCATCCATTCTTCCACACAGAGCTCCAAAAGCTGTTTAAATCAGCAGATAAATCCCAGAGAAGGCACGTCAGTTCAGGAGAGGAGATCTCTTTCTCTCTCCCTCTCTTTTTCAGTAGCTGTCTGGCAGGCAACCTGGTTGGCATAAAGCTGAGCTCAGAGACTTTTTATGGCAGGAGTTTTGCTAGATGACTGACACAAGAACTCGTGAACTTTTTGCATTGTCTCTACCACAAATGATATAACTCTTGAAACACCAATTCAGAGCAGCTTTCTTGAAATACTTAGAGACAAAATTAGAATTGCTAGTGGATTATAATTACCAGTGTCAGAATAATTTGTTTATGCGGCAATGTGGATGTTGCACACTTTTTCAGAACTGATCAGCAATATGTTACCATCTTTCATGATTTAGCACAGGTCTCATATATGGGTTTTTTCCTCCTTAAATGCACACTTCCAGGCATCAGCCATCCATAAGTAGGAATTTCACTTTTCATTTAAGAAAAGTCATTTTTTAGTTCTTGTGATTGGAGGGGAAAGCATGATTGCTAAAGGCACCCAAAGACAAGAACCTATATTCTACTATTTTAAAGTGTCTTGATTTTTAAGGCACTCTGATGATTTTGCAGGTTTAACTCATGGTTTTTTAATGCAACTATCAATACTAGATTTGTCATGTTAATCTTAGTGTTAGCCTCATCAATGAATTTTAAAGATTTTTAATATCTTAAGACATTTAAAAACACACAACACTTAAGAAGGGCTAGATTTCATGTAATTTTTTAAACCTGAATTTCCGAGTAAATTCTTGGTACAACATGTTCTTATGTGATTCAAACCCTTTCTGATTAAATAGTTTCAAAAATACTCCCTGAAGGCATCTGTTCTCTTTGCTGCAGAAACCTAAACTCATCATGAGGTAAACATTTGGTAGACTATTTAGAGGTACCATCTGCGCCATTTGTATTGAACAATTTGCTTTCTTTCCTTCTTTGTTTTCATATTGATCCCAAGGAAGAGAGAGCACATCTAAAAATGCATCCTTTTGTTACATCTATGTAAGATGCATATGTAGCGAGAGAGATGATGGATTGGTGTAGCATATGTATGGCCTACATACATGAGTTTAGTGTGTGGCGGGCCAGTAGGGGGTGCTCCTGCATTGAGCCACCCACTTCCTGCACCTGATCACTTTCCAGGCTCCGAGTGCCTCCCTGGGGGCACCTCACATCCAGCTGACCCCCTTAATGTAGCACACCCGCAAGCTTGGGGGTAACGTTGCCACCACCCAGGGTCTGGACTGGTCCATGAGGGTACTTGACCCACTGCAAGAACTTTGGGTGCTTCCCTCACTCTGAAGCACAAATAGTGGTTTCCCTTAGTCAGCTGGACCAAGGGGACCCCAAAGCATAATTTGTACCCTCTCCCAATAAGGCTCCCATGCTAGGTACAGAGGAGAACTTTATTGGTTATAAGGGGCAGGTTTAGAATAGGGTACAGTGTAGAGCAATATCAGAGAAATCCCTTAGAGCAAACAGGGTCATGGTAATGAGTAACAATGGGGTGTCAGTAGAGAAGCAAGTGCAGTTAGCTGGTTGGCATAAACTCTCTCACTTTGGCTCTGGGTGTACTGGCTCTAGGCGCAGTAGGCCCTTGTGTTCTATGGAGCTCTACACACCCTTTCACAGCAGGTAGAGAAATGAATCACTGCATCCAATATGCACCCCAATATGCACTAGGGCAGAGTGGAGCTCACTGTGTTTCCCCAAATCACTGAATCTCTTTATAGCTGTTTCAATCTGGTTCTCCCTGCACTCACCCTGATGGAGGCATCTGTGGGGTCCCTGCTAATTTGCATACGGGAAACAGGAGATTCCAGCCCCTGGAGATGAACCTCTCCTTTTTCAGTTTGCTCTCTGGGCAGAATTTCTTTTTTCTAACCTCAGGACAAGTCCTGGGATTGTGTCTCAACTCTAATCACTGCCATAGAGTCACTGGGAGTTTGACTGAGTCAAACTGAGTCACCCCACCCCACCTCTGTTCTGAAACTAGAAAAGCCCATTGTGAATAAAGGAAGAGGTGCTTAGGGTAGCTTTATTGGGTCTTTTCAGCTGCTCTGCATTTTTCACAATTCCTCCACCAAACAATTACTCCTCTTTTTCTGTCTGACTTGCTACCCTGGTCTGCCTCAAGTGACTTCTGTGGCTTTTCTGCAGATCTGCATTTCTCAAGGATTGTTTACTGGCTTGGAAAAGTTGCCAACAATAACAAAGATTCATTTTGTTGGCAGACACTAAAAGAGACCATAATCTTGTATGGGGATGCTGTTCATCTCTGAAAAATTCATCATCAAGTTCCGTAGACAGTTTCTTGCATCTCCTGCTTAGCCAGAGTGTTTGTTCAGGTGACGGTGTGTAAGAGAAACACTTTCTGAAGACCTTTGGAGTTCCAAGGGCTGCAGCCAGAGGCCACTCAGGTGGCCACTGGGAGACTCAGAAGGCAAAAGGGCAGTTTTTTTTTATCTGGAAATGGATTTTTCATTCCCAGAATGACCTCAAATTAAAAACACAAAACTGTGAAATTTAGAGCAGTTGACTCACAAGGAAAATCTCTCACTGTCCCAGTTGGATCTCTGTGGCATAAATGATACCTATTCACGTGACAGACCTCTGCTCCGACTAGACCTCCTAGATTTGCTGCGAGTCTGCTGGAGCATGCTAACCAGCAGCCTCTGCATCCCGTGTATTCAGTATTCCTGCTTTTTAACATGGCAGCAGGGGCACTTTAAAGCGCATTGAACCAGTTTTAATTAAAGTGTCCCTGCTGCAAGTTTGAAGCATGGGATGCTGTGGGAGCTTTAATTAGAGTGGCAATCAGAGCCTCTCTAATTAAAATGCCCCCCCTTCACCCTGTAGCATCTATATAGATGCCCTGAGAGACTTTACAGTTTCAGTCTAATTTCAGCTCCACATTGTTTTCTTTGGTGAGACTTCATACTTTAATATAGTAATTAATAGTATCACTCGAACTGAAGAGATCAACTTTCCTCAATGAGAGCAAACCCCAGAGAACTGAGGGCTGTTTACCCTGTCTCCTGGTAACATAGGGCCTGGGGAGTTTATTTCCCCACTTCCAGAAACTGTGGCTTCCATCCAGGAAGAGCAGGCAAGAGCCTTTGGCAGTGATTCTTTCATGAGCCTTTTGCCTATCTGACTGCTATTGGTCCCAGAGAGAGGTCTACAAGCATATGATATTGCTCTGCTGAAGCTCTCAAAGTATTTCACAAAAGCAGCTGAACATTTTGCTTCGTGTAGGGGGCATTGTACTCATTTTACACATGTGGAAACCGAGGCACTGAGCTGTAGTGGCTTTCTCAGTGTCAGACAACAAGTCATTGGTAAGAGGAGAGAAATAATGCAAAAGAGTCATGATTCCTAGTTCTCACTTTAACCCTTTGACACATATCCTCTCACCCCTAAGATACTGTAAGCCCTACTGCCTGATGATGGTCTTCAAAGTATTGGACTGAAATCTGTGCCATTGTATCTTCACTACTGTTGTTACTCAGGTTTGCTAGATTAAAGCTACCATAAATGTTCCTACACCTCTGACTGCGGTGTGGATATGCCCTGAGCATCTCAGGCAAGTTTACATCTCATGGAGGATAGAAAACCTTGGCTACCTATTAGGTGCATGAGGCGCTAAAGTGTGATTCTTTTTCTCCCTTCTCTAGTCCCTGAAAAATGGTTCATGCAAAAGATGGACAGGGTTTCCTCTTCCTTGCTGCTTTTTGTGATTCATTCTTAATGGTAAAATGTTAAGCATGTTACAAAAGTAAATGGATTAATGTATTTTCATGACTTGAACATGGTGGAACAGAATTACATTTAGGTATCTTAAGTCCACTTAGATACCTAGCAGGTGGAATTGAATATGCCCCTATCCATGTTACATTTCATTGGTCTAATGATCACAGGATTGTCTTGTTCTACTTCCTGCAGAGTACATATCCTGACCATATTTTCTATGGCATCCGAGCCGAAGGGAAGGATTATGTTCTTCATCTGAAAAAGAATAAGTAAGTGTATAGTGGTGTGAGTATGGCTTGGAGAGTTTCCTAATTAAATCATTTTTAGCCTAGTTTTAAGTCTGGCTTCTTTTCTAAGCCACATTGTTTAGTTCAGAAGTGAAACTTTACGGAGTTTAAGGGGCTAGAACAGTAGAGTATCTGGGACCTCTAGTTGAACTCTTTGATCCTTGAATTGAAACTTGCCTTCCTAATGGCTTGGGTCCAGATCCAAAACAAAAAGGAGCTTATTCTGGTTCAGAGATACCTCATGAAATTTCAGAACCCAAACCTGACCTCAGCCTAATTTAGCCTCACACCCAATCCCCTTGTCTGTCTGTATTTGTGTTTTGTGCCTATCACAGGGTGCTGCACCTGGGGAGAGGGAACCAGCATTATGGTTATAGGTTAGGGGCTGCCCCTCTCAGCAGCACAGAGGCAGAGAGGGATCTTGAAGTCACAATTGACTCCAGGATGAATACGAGTCGCCAATGCGACGAAGCAATAGGCAGAGCCAACCTCACCGTCATGCATCAACAGGGCCATCACTAACAGGTCCAGAGAGGTCTTGCTCCCCCTCTGTGCAGCGCTGGTCAGGCCGCAGCTGGAGTCCTGTGTCCAGTTCTGGGCACTGCACTTCAAGAAGACAAGAAGGACATGGAGAACCTGGAGAGGGTCCACAGGAGGCCACTCGTATGGTTGAGGGCCTCCGTGGCCAGCCCTATGAGAAGAGGCTGAGGGACCTGAATCTCAAGAGGAGACTGAGGGGGGATCTTGTGGCTGCTTACAACCTTATCAGGGGCCAGCAGCAGGGACTCGGGGAAAGTCTGTTCACCAGGGCCCCCCTTGGAGTCACCAGGAACAATGGCCACAAGCTGAGGGAGGATAGGTTTAGGTTAGATATTAGGAAGAAGTACTTCATGGTAAGGGTGGCCAGAGCCTGGAATAGGTTTCCCAGAGAGGTGGTGCTCTCACCTTCCCTGGAGATCTTCAAGAGGAGACTGGATAGGCACCTGGCTGGGATCTTATGACCCCTGCCACCCCCCAGTGCTCCTTCCTGCTCATGGCAGGGGGTCGGATCGATGATCTGTCTAGGTCCCTTCTGACTCATTGATTCTATGACTCTATGATGGTGTCTCTGATCTCTGATTCAGAGTTTATTACCATTTCCACAGCAGCATTACTGCTTCTCCTGGAACTCAGCTCTTAGCTACTCATCCCTGATCCCTGTTCACATCCTGATGCCCATTCCCATTGTTAACGGAAAGGGGGAAGTTCAGTCTCCTTCCACTGTAACTTTATGGCAGAGAACTCATAAGTAGGGAAATACATGTCATGTACAAATCTGCAGACTGATGGCAGGGGAAGAATAATTTGTGATTCATGAATCTGTTTCTGATTGCTTCTCCTCCAGGGTTTTGTTTGGAGAAGTTAGCTCTGCCCACCTGTTGCTGAGTTCCCTACTGTTCCATTTAGAGGAACTTGTCTTCTTGTAGCCCCTTTAGCAGTAAATGGAGGTGGCTGTATGATCGTGAATCCTCACCAAACACTGACTCAGGTTACTTGCTTACCAACTATCTATCAGACAGAACATAAAAAGCAGTTCCTGTTCTGTGGCAATAATAGCTTCTTCTTTGTAAGCTCCACAGAAGAAAAGGTCACATTCCAACTTATGGCAAACTTGTGGTGTGGGGATTTTCCAGTAGGAGTGCCTGCAGTGATGTGGTACTAATCATGATACCTTGCTTATAAAAATAGTGTAATAAGCTTCAGTGTCAGGGCTGCCAAATCAGCAGGATTTGGCTGGATTGCAGGGTCTTCTCACACCATCTGGTTTTCTCTCTGGAGTATACTGTTCAGCTAGAGATTTACACTGTCATCCATTCCTTTTTTACAGGGGACTGCTTGGGGAACACTACACTGAAACCTATTATTTAGAAAATGGTACAGAAGTCACTGAGAAGCCAGACACCCAGGTATGGATCCCATCACTATGCTAGTTGATGCAAGGTGGCTTGTGCATGACGGGAGAGCTGAAGGTTATGCTGAAGCTGAGGATGTCTTAGGCCAGATCTCTAGAGCTTGTAGTGTGTCTTCCAGTATTTTCCACAAGCAAAGTAAAAGGCTTTTTTTTTAAGAATGATTGGTGCCTGAGATACTGAGATGTAGGTCAGGACTGGAGCTGAGAATGCCCATATCCATGTCCTTGTGTCCGTGTCCCCTTTCCCATAGCTCTGGAAGACAGGTGAGGGTTCTGTGAACAGAGCAGCTCTCAAGGTAAATGGAGTTATTCATGACATGATTGAGAAAAAAGACACTCACCTTCATCTCCATCATCCTTTCTCCAGCCATGTGCAGACTGCCTGCACAGTGGGAGAGGGTTAGGCTGCTTGCATCGTGTAGGTGGCCTTGAAAGGAGCTAGGTTGCTCAAGCTTAAGGGAGGAGTCATGCTGTCTGTGCTCTGCCTGCAGCTGGGAAAGGGCCTGGGATGTCCATGTGGTAAGTGGGAGCTGGGTTACCTGTGCTGCCCACATGGCAGGCGTGGGGATGGGCTGCCCACACTGCACACAAGGGAGGCCTTGTTGCTTGTGGCTGGGCAGTCTGCTGCCAAGGTGCCATATGGCTCCCTGCCACCAAGAAGTTGATCAGCCTTGCAATAGACCAGGGGTTTTCAGCTTTTTAAAATAAGTGTACCCCCAGTGGCCAAATGCAGAGGGGGATGGGAGGGGCTCATGGCCAAAAGTGGAATGGGGAGGGGTTGCAAGCTTTCTCCTGCATCTGGCCAGCCAGGTGGTGCCTGTGTGGCTTGCAGAGGGGTGCTGCTGCTTTGCCCCCTCCCCGGCCCTGCTCCTGGGCAGTGGCGGTGTGGGGTGGTGGGTGGCAGTGCTTCGCCCCTGTTTGACCCCATGTACCCCCTAGGGCCTTACCAAGTACCCCTGGGGATACATGTACCCCTGGTTGACTGCCTCTGTGATAGACCATAAGACCAGAAGGGACCCTTATGATCCAGCGTGACCTCCTGCACAGCACTGTCTTAAGAAAACTTCCCTCAGCAACTTCTGCATTGAACCCAGTTGACTCCTGGCTGATCTGGGGCACAGCACTGCTTTGCCTTTCTCTGGCATCTTCCTTTTGGGTACAAAACAAAGCCTTGCACCATCCCAGAAAGGAAAGTCAGACAGGTTATCATCCCATCTTTCATCTATGGAGACTGAGGCTCAGAGATCCCATGGTCACAGCGAAAGACCCAGGAACAGTCCCCACTTTCCTGACACCCACTCTGACTTCTCAGCAGTTGGTTTTGCTTCATGGTCAGAGCGTGAATTGGTTCCCTGTGACCAGGGTAATAGGGAGACAGGCCAGCACAGGCTCAGGCTACCCCTCAAAGACAGCTGAGTTTTGTGGGGAGGGCACTACCGTGATTTCCATTCTGGGCCATTCTGTCTCCCTTTGTGGGAAGCTACGCAGGATGCAGCATGGTCACAGGGAGCACAGTTACATGAGTTGTTTTTTCTCTGTCAGCAACTCTGCAGGTGCCTAGTGTGGAGTTGTATGCAGGGACTCCTGCCTCCACAACGTTTCATTGTCCCACCTCACAAAACTTCTCTAGCTCCCAGCAAAACCTTGATCCTAACTTCCCTGTGCAGCAATGGTTAGAAAGAAACCTTGATTTCACCTACCCTGTGCCATCCCAGCCTGGCTTCTTTTCAGAGCACCTGAACTGGCCATTCTGCTCTGAGAGATATCCTTGCAAGACATCTGTAGGATGCTGCTGTGTCCCTGGATGGCCTTTAGCTCAGCTTGCTTTTGGAGCCTCCCTTGCTGTGCCTGCCTGACCCTTCACCCTCATTCCTACTCCTCTGTAGGATCCTCATATCCCCAGACAGGCCTTCTCTCTCATCCCAGGTGAGAGGTCAGCCCTGCTGTCCCCTGTATGGCTTTCCCCCCCTCAGCTCACCCAGTTCTGGTGCTTTACCACTGCTCTTCTCAGATAGCCTTTACTTGTCCGCTCAGCTTCTTCTGGTGAATATCTCTTCTGTCTCCAGGCAAGCTCTGCCCCCTCAACCTTCCTTATTCTGCACACTATCCATGCCGCCCCTAGGTGGCCTTTTATACCCAGCCTGACACACTGTGGGGAGAGTTTGCTATCCATGAATGTTTTTTGTTCCCTACCTTTCTCCCTTGCCCTCATTATAAGAATAGGGAGACATCTGCATGTCTCCAGAGGGCAATCCTATAGTTATAATGATTGAATTTATACACCCAAAGGGGACAATAGAATCACTCCTGTGCTTTAGCTTGTCTCAAGCTGAGACAGTCCTATTCCATAAGGTGAAACAGAATTTTGCTCTTAGTGAATTTTTTGCTCCCCTGGATTATCCACAGTGGGCATGTATAAATGTGCATTCATGTCAGCTTAAATTGTGCAGTAAGCTACTGCGCAATAAGTAGGACTAGGCCAGTATCTACACATGCAGGTGTTAAAGTGCATTAATGCTGTGTGTGGAGTCCACACACAGAGCGTTGCTGCGCAGTAAGGCATCTACGTATGCATTACTGCACAGTAATTAATCGGGCATAGATTTGATACCTGCATGATATAGATATCAACTTTATGCTCAAGTCGGCATAAGTCACCATATTTACTGCACAGTACAGGCATGCGCATGTTGATGCATGCCTGTATTGTGCAGTAATTTTAGTTACTGCGCAGTAAATGTGCATGTGCAGATGTACCCAGTATATTGCAGATTGACTTAACTTCTGTTTTCTCTGGTGCAGGATCACTGCTTTTATCATGGGCATGTTCAGGGTTACAGCGACTCAGTGGCCAGCATCAGTGCCTGCAAAGGACTACGGTATGTTTTTTTTAGCTTACACAAGATGCACAGAGAGGAGGGAACATCAGAACACACAGAGGCAAAGCCTACAGTAACACTGGGGGGCAGATTCTGTCATCCCACATTTGGATGTCATTTATAGTAGGGAGAGGTGGGTGAAAATCCTACTGTTCTGATCCGGTAACATTTTAGACCCATTCCAGGCCAATTAGTGTGACAGAAAATCAATCTGATTCTGGTTTGGTGAAAGGGTATGTATGTTACATTATACAATATGATGATATCACAATATATTGAATATACTGATGTATCACCTCTGTGCAATGTATCGATGTGCCTTCAAACCAGGATGTCATCTCTCATGATTTTGTGGCAACTCTTTTGACATCTTTTTCATAAGGCCACAGTTCTGGGGTCATGTGAATATAGAAGCATCTTAGCTTTCCTTTTAAAGAAATCAGTTTCCTCCTGGTTGTAGAGAACAGCTTGAAATATGTCCCAAAAGTGACCAAAAGCCAGAAGGCAAATATGGAGAACCATATTTTTATGTTAATCTGATTTTGGGGGTCTTGCTCATAATGTTTTGCTACTTGGGATTGACATTTCTGGGACACTTGCATGTTGTTATAATAAGGATTCTAAGGTACTTTGAAATATGCAGGTATTCAGGTATCACTTCTCCCAGTCACTGAAATATTGTCTCTTTGACATGAAACATAGCGGCTGTTTTTCAATGCACAGCAATTCAGAGGAGGAAGGGAACAGCACACTTGCATCTTGTTGTACAGGAGGGGAAGCTAGGAAGAGGAAAGATGAAATTAGTAGGACGTTGTGGCTAAGACTAGTTGTGTGCAATGTTTGCCAGAACCGCAAGTGTACTTGCAGTCAGCCTTGACTGGGGTTTGGGCTGCATTCCTGAGCCATTGGTTTTACCAGCTGTTTTCTAACGGAAACATACGCTACTTGGAAATGTGTGTTTAAGAGTAGGTCTGGACTGAAACCCGGGTCTGGATATTCATGAGTGCGGGGACATCTGGCTTCAGATCTGAACTTTGCAGCTCAAGCCCCCTTTTAATGTGAAGTCACTTTATCTGTCCCTTAAAACATATTCTACACACTCCATGTTAGCCCCTGTACTCTGTTGTACCCTCTGCCCAGCTCCCTCCATACTGAGTCACTGCTGGTAGCTATTGTAATCTCTGGGGCAGGTAGAATTAAGATTGCATTATGGGGCTGGTATGTAATGTAATTCTGCATTTTCTAGTTTTCTCACGACTATGTTTCCATTATCTCCTCTCTTTTCCTAGTTTTCAAAAGCTTGAGTAACTAAAATTGAGGTTTTATATAGACTTGAGACACCTCTGGAAAGTTTGAACTCTCTGAAAATAAAGTCTTGGGACAATTGATTTAGTCCTCCTGTTTGTTTTTTCTTTCTTGGCCAGTTTGCCCCTCACCCTATGATGACTTGTTTCTTTATTAGCCTTTTGTGATAGACATTGTCAGAATCATTTTGGAAGTATAAATGTCAACCACTTTTTCCACAAGTTTATTGATACATTGTCAACTTTCTAAGAGATTAGTAAGATATAATTTTCACTTGCAGGAAGTGTGGTAAGTAAATCCTATCATAATCATTTAGGCATTTTCATATTAGGCATTAATTATTGTTCTACCAATTTGCTAGGAACAAATGTAAGGTTTACTGACCTGTAATTCCTTAGCTTGCCCCACAAGCTCTTTTAAAATATAGACACAGTGCCAATGCCCTCCTATCCTCCAGTACAGCTGCAGTATAGAGAGAAAAAGAGAGTTCCTTCTGAATTCCTTTCTTCCCCAAGCCCACAGGGCTCAGAGGAAGATGACAGCTGCTTTCATCCTAGTACCCCTAAAGGAATAGGATTCACCTCTGTGTGGGCCTACCAGTACTAGCACAGAGACTTTGGCCCTATCTTTTCCTCTACTACAGTTGGGGTCTGTCTTTGTACTTATTTTATATCCTGAAAACTGGAAGTTTTACCAGCATTGGCGCTCCATGTCACCAGACACACACCTAGGCTCCATATCCAATGCTTTATCCATTTAATCAGAAGGAAGCTCCAGACTAGCTTCACTAGGATCAGGCTTGGACCCAAGACTCTGCCCAGCTCAGAAATAAATCAGGCAATGAATCTTATATAGGAGTGAAAATGGTATGCCTCTGGGGCAGGTGCTTAATGACCTGAAAAAGAAACAGCCTGGCACCAAACTGAGGTGTGCACTCCTGTCATTCAGAACAAGATTACAATATGTTTCCTCATGCTGACTTGTATCTTACCCCAGGAGTAGTGCACAGAATCACTTGTGTAATCAGATGAGTAAAGAGATTATAGCCCGGTTCCTACAGTGAAATGAAAAGTTGGGTTTTTCTGGAAAACAGCATCCTACATGGAGGGTTGATCAGCAAGCAAAGCCTGCAAATCCTGGGATCCCTTGTGGAAACTCAAAGGAAGAATGCTCCTGATTACACCTAGTCAGTACATTCTCTCCCCTCTGGCTCACTGAGAAAAGCTGACATTCAAACTCTTCCCAGATGGTTTGCTCCCACAGAGAATCTGCTGTGGTTCATGTCTCAGTGTTCCCACTGCCAATCATTTCCTCAGAGTTATTTTTTTTTCTCATGGTGGAAATCCCCATCCCCCATAATTATACAAGAAAAGAGAATGAAGCAAACAAGTCGAGCACAAACTGATGTAATTTACACTTTCTTCTAGCCCCTTGCTTTCTCAGTCACCAGAGATGACCATAGCAGGGTGAGCACCCCAGGGCAAATCAGCCTGTGCGGGGCATGGGTGCAGTGGGGAGCGGGGGAATAGCGAGCGGCCAGATGTGAAGCCAGCCTGGCTCCGCGGGGCCCAGGGTAGTCACCCCGATTAGCCTCCCTAGGGACGGGCCTGTCTGTCACTCTTTAGCTTCAGCTCATTTCCATATCCAGCCTCCTTACACATCAGCTGTCATTTGACTGTGACTTTCCCAAAAGAAAAGAACATAACAAAAAGAGATGAGGAATCATCCTATTATTAAATGTAAACTATCTTTTACCTTCCTGCTGTTTCTTGGTGGGCCAAGTATACTTATTTTATCTCCTTATGCTTGGGGTAAGTGAGTCTAAAGGAGCTGAGTCTAGACAGGCCTAACATACATGATACCATATACTGCCTCTAAATTTGACCTGTTGACTTCAGTAGGATTCCCTGAAGAAAAATTTCCTTTCCATATGGCTAATATCAGTATTGCAGAAGTGGAACACAACCAGTCATGTTGCGTGTAGAATCTTTAATGAGTCCTCTCTGACTGGCAGAGCTGCCTAGCTATTTTGCTGCTGCTGTGGGAAGGACAGTTCCCTTTAACTCGTATCTGTGAAAATTGCTTTGTAATTTTTGCTGGATGCTTTTGTCTTAATGTGAGAAGCCTGACCGCCTGTTAAATAGCATCAGTAATCTTTCTGCCTTTCTCCATACATTGTAATGAATGAGATCCTTATCATTAAGGAGTAGAACCTGGAGTTTATATCTGGGCTGAAGAGCTAGAAAAGCATTGGATTATCTAAAGGGTATTCAGAGCAAATACATATAAAATGTAAGGTGGCTTTACATGCCTGCCATATTTTCAATGTCATTTCAGAGACAGCAAGTGAAAGAATGGGTATTATTGAGGAGGGGAAGAGTAGGGAAAAATAAATATTTCCTAGGAGGGAATTGCGAATAAACTAAACGCGGAATGAATATTGCTCATTGCATTAGTCATACAGGAGCTGAGTTGTTACTGAAAGTAGCTGTTTCCTTCCCACATGACTGTGCAACTGGCATCTGAATGTTTTGGAGACCAGGGCGAAATGGTGATAATGCTAAGGTGCAGCAAACTCACCAGTCCCTTTAGCAGGACAAGACCTTGGAGATCTTTCTCACCCAAGTAATTAAGTAGCCCTAAATGCAATAAGCAGAGCTGCAGTATATTTTTTCTTAGAACAGTGTCTCTGTTAGCTGCTTTTAATACTTAATCAATATTATCACCCTAAAATCATAGAATCATAGAAAATTAGGGTTCTAGTTCATGAGGTCTTCTAGTCCAAATCCCTGCTCAAAGCAGGACCATCCCAGGATCATTCCAGCCAATGCTTTGTCTGGCCAGGTATTAAAAACCTCCAAGGATGGAGATTCCACCACCTCTCTGCGTAACCTGTTTCAATGCTTTATAACCCTTCTGGTGAGAAAGTTCACTCTAATATCTAACTTAAACTTCCCTGGTTGCAACTCGAGACCCTTGCTCCTTGTTCTGTTATCTGCCACCACTGAAAACAGTTTAGCTCCATCTTCTTTGGAACCACCCTTCAGATAGTGAAAGGCTGTTATTAAATCCCCCATTAGTTTCGTCTTCTCCAGACTAAATAAGCCCAGTTTCCTCAACCTCTTTTCATTAAGTTGTGTGCCTCAGCCCCCTTACCATTTTTGTTGCCCTCTGCTGCATTCTTTCCAATTTGTCCACATCCTTTCTGTAGTGGGGGGCTCAAAACTGGACACAATACTCCAGATGCCCTCACCAGTGTCGAATACAGGGGAAAAATCACTTCCCTCAGTTTGCAGCTAAGTATGCCATTACCCTTCTTCACAACAGGGGCACACTATTGGTTCACATTCAGTTTGTTGTTTGCTGTAACCCCAGGTCCTTTTCTGCAGAGCTGCTGCTTAGCCAGTCAGTCCACAAGCCAGTGCATGGGATTGGGATTGTCCTGTCCTACGTGCAGGACCTTGCACTTGTCTTCTTGAACTTCATGACATTTCTTTTGGTCCAATCCTCCAATTTGTGTAGGTCATTCTGAATCCTAGCCCTACCCTCCAGCATATCTACAACAGCCCCTAACTTGATGTCATCTGCAAACTTGCTGAGGGTGTACTGCATTGCATCTTCCAGATTGTTGATGAAGATATTGGACAAAACTGGCCCCAGGACTGACACCTGTGGCACTTCACTTGATACCAGCTGCCAACCAGACACTGAGTCACTGATTACTACCTTTGAGCCTGATAATCCGGCCAGTTTTCTGTCCATCTTACAGTCTATTCATCCAATCCATACTTCCTTAGCTCGCTTGCAAGAATGTTGCAGGAGACTGTATCAAAAGCTTTGCTAAAGTTAAGGTATATCACATCCTCTGTTCTCTCTGCATCTACAGAACTAGTCATCTCGTCATAGAAGGCAATCAGGTTGGTCAGGCATGACGTGCCCTTGGTAAATCCATGCTGACTGTTCCTAATCGCTACCTTCTCCTCCAAGTGCTTAGAAAAGAATTCCTTGAGGACCTGCTCCATGATTTTTCATGGGACTGATGTAAGGCTGTCTGTAGTTCTCTGTATCCTCCTTGTTCCCTTTCTTAAAGATGGGCACTATGTTTGCATTTTTCCAGTTATCCAGGATCTCTCCCAGTTGCTATGAGTTTTCACAGATAATCACATTGGTCAGATCCCTCAGCACCCTCATGTGCATTGCATCTGGCCCCATGGACTTGTACACATCTGACTTTTCTAAATAGTCCCTAACCTGTTCTTTTGTCACTGTTGACTGCTTACCTTCTTCTCCAATTGTGCTGCCAAGTGCAGTGGTCTAGGAGCTGACCTTGCCTGTGAAGACCGAGGTAAAAAATGATCTTGCGTACTTCTTCCTTTTCTCTGTCATCTGTCACTAGGTTGCCTCCCCCATTCAACACTTTCCCTGATCTCCTCTTTGTGCTGACATACTTGTAGAAATCTCTCTTGTTATCCTTTACATCCTTTGCTAGCTGCAACTCCAGTTATGCTTTGCCCTTCCTGATTCAATCCTCGCATGCCTGAGCAATACTCTGATGCTCCTCCCGAGTTGTTTGTCCAAGTTCTCACTTCTTGTAATCTTCCTTTTTGCATTTTAGTTCACCAAAGAGTTTCCTGCTAAGCCAAGCTGGTCTTCTGTCACACTTGGCAGACTTTCTGTGCATTGGGGTGGTTCATTCCTGCACCCTCAGTAAGGTTTATTTAAAATACAACCAGCTCTCCTGAACTCCTTTCCCCTTCGCATTGGTGTCCCAGGGGATCCTGCCCATAGGTTCCCTGAGAGAGTCAGACTCTGCTTTTCTGAAGTTCAGGATCCTTACTGTTCTTCTCTGCTGTTCTCCTTCTTTCCTTTCCTCAGGATCCTAAACTCAGTCATTTCTACATCCCCAGCAATTTTTCCCTGTTTGTGAGCAGCAGGTCAAGAAGAGCGTGTCCTCTAGTTGGCCTCTCTAAGACTTGCACCAGGAAGTTATCCCCAACACTCTCCAAAAACTTCCTGGATTGCCTGCGTACTGCTGTATTGCCCTCCCAGCAGAAGTCAGGGTGACTGAAGTCCCCCATGAGAACCAGGGCCTGTGATCAGGAAACTTCCACTAGCTGTTTGAGGAAAGTCTCATCCCCCTCATCCTCCCGATCTGGTGGTCTGTAGCAGTGGCTCTTAACCTTTTTTGTACCAGGACCCATTTGTAAACATCGATGGCCAGTCCTGACCCAGTGCCTCTCATTCCCGACCCACTGCCCCCAGACTCCAGTCCCCCAGTGTATAGGGCAGCAGGGTGGATATGTTGCGACCCTTTCATACGTTCTTGCAACCCACTTTTGGGTCGTAGCCCACAGGTTGAGAAATGCTGGTCTATGGCACACATCCGTCATGAGATCACCCTTGTTGCTTTCCCCTCTGACCCAAATCCAGAGACTTTCAACAGGCCTGTCTCCAGTTTCGTACTGGAACTCTGAGCAATTATACAGCTCTTTTACATAAAGTGCAATTCCTCCTCCTCTTCTTGCCTGCCTGTCATTCCTGAACAGTTTAGAGCCATCCATGACAGTGCTGCAATCATGTGAGCTATTTTACCAAGTCTCAGCTATTTCAGTCATGTCATAGTTCCATGACTGTGTAAAGACTTCCAGTGTTTCCTGCTTGTTTCCCAGGCTTCATGCATTCATGTACATTACCTAGACACCTGAGGTAACTAGCCAATTTCCCTACTTGCTCAGCAAGAATGAGAAGGCCTCCCCTTTTGCTTCCTCCTGCATGTGCTTCTTCTATGTCACTTACCTCAGGGCTTTGGTCTCCATCCCCCAATGAAACTAATTTAAAGCCTTCCTTATAGACAGTGATCCTGTCTGCAAAGATGCTGTTCTCTCTTTTTGTCAGGTGGATCACATCTCTTTCTAGCTTCTTCATGGAACAAACATCCTGTGCTTGAAAAAGCCAGAGTCCTGCTGGTGACAACATCTGCATAGCCAAGCATTGATCTGCAGGATGCATCTGCTCCTACCTGGGTTCTTCTCCTTGACTGGAAGGATTGAGGAGAATACCACCTGAGACCCTGTCCACTTCACCCTTATCCCTATAGCCCTGTAGTCACTTTTGATCTGCCCAGGGTCATCCGTGACAGTATCATTAGTGCCCACATGGATGAGTAGTGTGGGGTAGCAGTCAGAGGGCCAGATGAGCCTCAGTAATCCCTCCATGATTTCTCAGATCTGATCACTGGGCAGCCAGCAGACCTCCCAAGTCAACAGGTCAGGCCGGCAGATGGATCGTCCACAGACCTCCATCATCTGTAGAAGGGAGTCTCCAGCTACCACCATCCATTGCTTCATCATGGTGGCAGTAGTCTCAAACTTCCCAATCTTGGGGATGCCTGGTGTGGCCTTCTCCACCAATGGAACGTGCTCCTCCTACTGTGTTGCTAGGTCTTTCTATCTGTTTAGCAGGCAAAGTACTCCAGGTGGAGATGAAGACTTCAGCTTGCTGCCAGAGGTCACAGGCTTCCAACTTCCTGAGAGTCCGTGTCCTTTTCCTTCTCCAGCACCATCTCTGGTTGTCTTTCCTCTACAGTCCTTGAGGTATCCTCCAGCATTTAATCAATGAAGTCCTCATGGCAGAGGATGCTTCAGAGCCTTGTCACCTCTTCCTGCAGCTATCTTGCCTGCTCCCTTAGGGACAGCACCAGGAAGCACAATTCGCATCTTAGGCACTCCCCCATATGGATCTGGTGTTTGGTGACTGGATCATCTTCTTCCTCCTCTTGTTCCCATCGAACTGCTTGCTAGCTTCCCTATTTTCTGCCCCTGCTCGTTCACTCCTTATACATTGTGATAAGAGTTTGTGTTGCTTCATGTTATTAGGGAATGTAAAACTCACTCTGCCAGATGATGCCATTAGGCATACAGCCAAGTAGATCATTACACTACCCTAACTTGGGCCAGTGGTGGATTTACGGTTAGTGGGACCCTGTCATCCAAGCAGGGTGTGGGGCCCCATGTCCTGTGCCACGGCACATCCTTGGGGAAATTAGCGCGGCACACCGGCCATCGGGGAGCCGTGGTGGCCAGAATTTCCAGCCAACAGCTGAAGATGCCCACAAACCACTGGGTGGGAGGGAGGACCAGAAACCAAAGGCAGGAGGCTCTCCAGCAGCGACAGCAGTGTCAGCAGTGGGGACCCCATGCCACCTCACGCTTGGTTTCACAGTAAATCCACTGCTGGCTTGGACACATGTTGCTTATAACCCAGTATCACATCTTTCTCCCATACTTCATTAGAGGCTAGTGGCTTATTCTGGCCTCTCTGGCTACTACTGATTCTTCTGAGGCCCAGAACAAGGTGAAAAAAGGGCCAATAATTCTCCTTTCCAGCTGTGCAACATTGGCCAGGGAGCAATACGGGGGAGCAGTGTCTTCCTGAACTTTGCGTAGATTAGCTCACACCCTGAGGTATTATTCTCTTTACCAGTGTTTTAGCATCATTAGGAATAAATCATGTTAGCGGTCAAGGGATTACCCAACTCTTTCTAGTCTCCATTCACTGCAGCATCAGCCTCCAAGATCATGGGGCTTGGATACTTTTTGGGGTGCAATTTTTTTTCACTAGTTAGGTAACTATGCACTGCCCTTACATTAAGAACATTATAATACCAATTCCCATGCATACCCTTTTCTCAGGATCCTAGCTATTAGCACAATTATTTAATTATTATTCTTGTTAATGGCATTAGACCAGGTTCTTTGATCAAAAGCCTTGTGAAT
Source organism: Crocodylus siamensis (assembly GCF_052110815.1). NCBI lineage: Eukaryota > Metazoa > Chordata > Crocodylia > Crocodylidae > Crocodylus > Crocodylus siamensis. The sequence goes on along the minus strand of NC_143401.1, from coordinate 23,339,105 downwards.
CTGGAGCAAACCAGTACATAACTCATCTGCAGATCATTCTTATAGGGCAGAGAAGGTCCCTTTGGTCTGAGGAAATGACCTTTGGGTCTAGAGCTGGAATAGGTTCAGACTAGGGTGTAGGATTGAGTTCTTAGCCCAGCATTGGACTCATATTTGATGTGTCTGCTCTTGAATGAGCTGTTCTTGTGAAAGCTTTGCCCCCCACTGGGAAACATTCTAGCAGCAACTGCTCCCCCAGGATCAGCAGTGTTGGGATCTCATCAGAACTGTACCTGGGAAACAGGCCTCTCCTTGTTTGGGATCATTCCTGGTGTCAGGGCCATAGGCATCACATTGAAGTCTTCGATAGCACGATATTCATAGTAGCTTGGAACTGATGATTTAATTTTCATTCATTTCTATTTTGTCATGCTTGAATAGTAAAGTGCCCTTCCCCTACTCAGAGGAATAGATAAAAAAAAACCCCACTCCGCTGGCTGCTGTTTTTCGATTGCTTTGTAAGCATTCAAATGAGCTTATCAAGGCTGGAAGTAGATGTCATTACATGAAGTGGATCAACTGTTCTGGGATCATAGAAGAAGTAAGGCTGGGAGGGACCTTATGAGATCTAGTCCAACCAGAGATTGAACCTGCAACCTTAGTGTTATTAGCACCATATGCTTGGCACAGCTGATCTGCTTCACTGCATGAAATACCCATCTCCTGTTGATGCCATGGGCCAATGGGTAATACATTCTCCTTGAGGCTTGAGGGGCCCAATCCTGTGTGCCCCTAGAATTTCCTCACAGGATCAGGCCATGGGAGCACCTGCCTGGCTTCCCCCACTTGCAGAGATGCATCCCAGAGATCCCAGGGGTAAATCTCTAAGTGGGGAAACGCTGACTTTCTCTACTTAGGGAGATGTGTCATGGAAATCCCAGGGGCATATGGAGATCTTTGTAAGTGGGAAAAACCAGGCAAGAACTGCCAGGGCTTGAGAGGTCTGATGCTGTGCAGGAATACCTGGGATGCATAGGACGGGGCCCCTTAAACCCCTGGAGCCCCCAGATCTCTGGACTGCTTACACTCTCCTGCCATAAAGCAAATAGATATTCACCACAATAAAGTAGTGCAAATTAATACCGCCATTGTTAGGGCCACAAATGTGTGGCATGACAAGGGGCATGGATGTCTGTTTGCTTGCTTGGCCTTTGTGCCACCATAAAAAATGTTATGGCAGCACAAAGACAAGAAAAGATGATGCCAGTATCCACCTTAAGAGCGGACCAGTGAACAATAATACTGTTCCGTGTCCCTATGCCATACTGTAGCTATTCAGCTCCTGTAGAAGTGTTAACATGTTAGGACCATGCCACTCAAAGGGGGGGAGGCAGATGATGAAATATCTCTGTGTAGATCAGGGGTGGGCAATTATTTCAGCTGGAGGGCTGCTGAATGATTTTTGGTGAGCTGTCAAGTGCTGCAAGGGTAGCCCCGCCCCTTGATAGGTGCCTTACCCCCAGATCACCATCTTGAGACCAGAAGTCCCACCTGCTAACTTCTGACCCTTACCACTGGAAGTCACACCCTGCCCCCATAGAAGTACTCCCTTGGGTGGGGGGGTGCCACCTTGGAACCAGAACAAAACAAACAAATCATATACTAAAAATCAAACATCTGCTATAATATATTTTAATTTTATTTTTAAATTTTTTTCCTGATATACTTATTTTTGCATAGTATATAAAGAGGTGATTGCATAATAGCTCAAAATAAAGTCTTACTTTTGTATATTGTGTGGGGGGAGTGTGGGGATGGGGTGTGTGATTTGTGGTGGGGGGTGTGTGTGGATGAGTGGGGTGTGGAAGCCCCCCCCCCACACACACACCCACCCATGGTTCACAGCTCTTGCCACCAGTGGCATCAGCAGCAGGCGGCGGGTCCTTGGGGTGCTCCTGTTCTGTGGCAGGAAGAGCCCCCAGCGATGTATGGCTCTGGCTGAATCCTGGTTGCTGCACATGGCGGCACGGAGCTGGTCTCGCCTGCTGCCACACACCTTTAAACCAAACCAGGCTCCATGCCAGCATGTGGGGTTCCAGACACTACAGGTGGGAGCTGCATACCATTGGGTTGGGCCAGCTCCGTGCCTCCATGTGGACCTTCCAGCACTCCAGTGGGAAGTTGCATGTGGAGGTATGGATCCTGTGTGGTCCAGTGGCGTGTGGACTGGGAGCTGTGGGGAGTCGCACACCGTTGGGCCAGGCGGGCTCTGTGCCTCTACGTGCAGATCCCTGCCGGAGGGCTGGAAGCCTTACGTGGAAGCACGAAACTAGCCTGGCCTGGCCCAGTGGTGCAAAACACCCACCAGCTGGGAGCTGCACATGCTGGCACAGAGCCAGCCTGGTCTGGCTGAAAAGCACGCGACAGTGGGGCGGGCCGGGCCAGCTCCGTGCTGCCACGTGCAGCTCCTGGGAGTCAGCTGGAGCTGTGTGCTGCTGGGGGCTCTGCCTGCAGCGTGCTAGGAGCACTCAGGGGGCACACTGCCTGTTGTTGCTGCTTTCACCAGCAGCAGGGGCCATGCGCTGTGGCAGGCGGGGCGCACCCTGGGGTGGCCCACACCTAACATCACCCACAGCCCCTCCCCCCTTCCTGCAGGCAGGAACTTCCCTCCCTACTCACCAGCTGTCCAGTTGCAAGCCATTGTACTTGTTGCCTCCAACAACAACATGGGGCTCCCAGATGGAGTGCCTGGAGCTCCATAGAAGTGGAGGCACAGAGCCCGCCCAGTAGTACATGACTCCTGATTGTGAAACTTTTCATTGAACTACATGTCCTTGGGCGTGTCTGCACAAGATGCTTAATGTGCAGTAGACTAATTCTACTGCATATTAATGCACACAACAAAAACTCTGCTAATATGCTAATGTGTGGTCATATTAGTTTACTGCATATTAAGCATCACACAAAAGGTGTATGATTGTACTAATGCACAGTATGGCAGCCTACTGCACATTTATTTAGTACTTGATTATACAAGTACTATATTTAATGCACAGTAGGTACTGCACATTAATAAATGTGTCACCAAGTCATATACCCCTACATCTCTTTGCAGTGGATTTTTTGGGACTAATCAAGCCATCTATTTAATTGAGCCACTGGGAGAGAATGAGAAGATGGAGCATGCTGTGTACAAGGCAAAACACCTGAGAATGAAGCGTGCAACCTGTGGAGACTCCAATATCACTTTGGAATATGATCATGAGCCAAAAATTGCCGCACCCATGAAACTCCATCATTGGGTAGGAAGCCAGCGTATCCCACTGTGTTGGGTTGAATTGATAAAACACAAAGCCTGACCCAGTGCCCACTAAAGACAATGGCAGTCTGTCTGTTGACCTCTGTAGGCTTTGCATCATACTGTTTGTTTGGAGGGGACATTGAGAGGAAGGGTATGAAGAGACAGAGTGAGTAGTTTGCAAAAAGGCAAAAGTACCTTCCATGCTTTACATATCTCACTGCTTGTCAAATTGCACTGCTGCTGACTGTAATCCATTGCTGTAGCTGTCACTACAGTGTTAGGGCACCAGCCCAGATTTTGGAAGACCTGGCATTGATTCCCTGCTCCACTGCAGACTCCTTGTTTGATCTTGGGCAAATCACCGGGTTTGTCTGTGTCTCCCCTTCTATATAATGAGAAAAATTGCCTTTCTCTACTTAGGCAAACTCTGTGCACATCTACACATATGCTATAATGTGCATTAGCCAATTTTCATGCACATTAAAGCGTCACTAAAAAAACTGGGCATTTTTACACATACTCCAGGAGCTGTGGGGGGGCGCTCTAATTAAAATTAAATGTTAATTAAAAGTGCCCAAGCGTCACATGTATCAGAGTCCCCATGCTGAGAAATAGTCATGAGGTGCTTTGAACTAAAGCTTATTGAATGAGCTTTAGTTCAAAGCACTCCACAGTCATTTTTCAGCATGGGGACTCTGATGCACATGATGCTAACGTCTGCTGGAGTGCATTAATTTCTGCGCTCCAGAAGACTCAATTGATTAATCAAGTCTGCTCTGATGCTCTGGATTTGCAGCTCATTGGAGCTGAATCCCTGTGCTGTTTAGATAATGTGCATTAAAATAAGCTAATGCACATTAAGCATCACTTAAAAACTGTGGGCGTTTTACATGTGCTCCAGGGGTGGGAGCGCAGGGGGAAGTGGTGATTTAATTACAGCAGCTCCGAGAGCCACTCAGAGCTAACTAAAGTGCCTCAGTGTTTCCTATATCAGCGTCCCTGTGCTTAAAAATGGTGTCGGGGTTGCCCGGATGAGCTTTAGTTCTAGTGACCCTACTGCCATTTTTAAGTGCAGGGACACTGATACATGAGACACAGAGTATACTCCAAAGCAGTGGATCTCTGGCACATTGTGGGTCAAAAAGGTGTGTGTATAAATGCCCAGAAGTACTAGATTTAATGCACATTAACTAAAGTGCATTAATGCACATGTAGATGTACCCTCTGAGGATCAACATGTTCAGCAGTATGCAGTATTTAGATACTGTGGTGATGGGGACCAGAGCCCCCTATCTGGAGAGAGCTGATCACAGATGGGTGGGGAGGGAAAAGCTACAAAGAAGGCTCAGCAAACCAGCACCAGCAAGCCCAACAGTTAGAATAATTGATGCAGAAAAAATAAACTCTGTTTTGGAATATAACAGGTTGTAAGTAGTGAGCATTCATGCTTAGGAACCCTGCAAGAAGGTTTCTGTCATGCAGCCTCTGTTTAGAGCTAGCAGAGATGGAGTTCAGGTTCCATATGGCATTTACTTTTGTCTTTCAGAAATCTGATCCATTACAGAAAGGGCCCTGGTATGTGGAGCTGGTTTTGGTAGTGGACAATGAGGAGGTAAAGGGAATGAATGGGCTGAGACCATTTAATTCTCTAGTGCTATAAAAAAACTGTAGCAACTTCACTGGAAATTTGTTTCTTTCCTTAGTATAAGAAATACAGAGACTTGCGGACAGTACAGAATCGCATGAAGGAAATTGTGAATCACGTTGACAAGGTACCACATGCTGTGGTGAGGCTGCTGGGCCCATCCTGTTCTCATTCCTTGTGCAAAACTCCCAGAAATGTCGGCACAATTTCCACTCCCTAAAGTAGGGCTTGGGGAACTGGGCCCATTGTTGCTTGCAGTGATAACTATGTCAAACACCCTAATCTATGCACACAGTCAGGAGACAGAAGATAATTGCTTTAGCCTCATATAACAATAGAGAACAGGCTTGATTGAAAAGTGTCTCAATACAATGTATGGTGGCCATTTCACCGTGTTTGGTGACAAACCAGTAGTAGTCAATTTATAAATATAAGCAAAGGCGAATGTTGCATAATGTAGATAGACACAGTAGGAACCCAGATGTAGGTGAGGAAGGACCCAGTGAAAGCTTACTGCAGAGCAAATGGGACACCAGGAGGATGCATTGTACACCTCTGGTATCATATCCTGGGTGCTATGATGCTGGGTACTGATGAAGTCACTGAGCCCCCAACATGCCTTTGTACAACTTCCCTGATTGAAGTGTTTACTCTGGAGGGGCATTTTTAGAGATAAGATGGCTTGTACGTAAGTAATGTTCTAGTTGTCATGGAGAATAGAAGAGAAGAAAGTTGGGGCTAGATTCTGTTGCAACTATTATGCATGTAAATAGAAGCAAGTGTCTAACTCAGCACTTCCCAAACTGTGGGTGGCAACCCCAAATAGGGTCGCAACATCAACGGATGGGGTAGCAAGGGTGGGGGGCTGTGGGTTGGGAGTGAGGGGTCATGCTGAGGAAATTGGGCCAGAAACGGGGTCATGCTGAGGAAAAGTTTGGGAAGCACTGGTCTAACTGATTTAACTCGACCCTGCATGAGTCCCAGAAGGCTGCTAATACAGAAGACTGGTGGGTGCTCCTTCTCTTCGCTGCTTTTTGTGACTCACTTTTAAGGGTCACACCTACTTTTAAGGGTGTGTTACAAAAGTAGATAAATTATTGGATTTTCCGCACTCAAGCAGGGTGGAACAGAATTGCACTTTGACCCCTAAGTCCACTTAGATCCCTGATAGGCAGAATAGGATCTGGTCCTTATTATCTCAGGCCTTAGTTCAGCAGGGTTACGAGTACTCAGACACTCACCCAACATAGCATTCAAGCCTACAATTCACTGTAAGCATATGAGTAGTCCCACTGGTGTCACAAGGGCTGCCTTGAAGCTCAGGTCTAGAACTGCCCCTACCTTGGTATGGCTCCTCAGGGCTTCTGCACAGATACAAGCTTCTACCCCTAACCAGTCTGGAAGGGCTTGTTCTCCTGCTAGCTGCTTGAATGTCACTCCCATTGCCTTTGGTAGAACTGTACCCCATGGCTAGAAAGAGACTATGGCTTGGAGTGTCATGCCAAAGATGAAGGGGACAGAGTGATTGGATGTCAAATTCCATCCTTGAATATGTCCTAGACACTATCTGATTAGGGCAGAGCATGGCCTGTAATGGGGAGCAGCAGTGGTGACTGAAGGAAAAAAAGTTATATCCTATGTAAAAATGAGTTCTTCCCCACTAACAGAGCATGAGGCTCAGGAAGTAATACCACCATCTGGATGCCAGGTGTCATCCTGGTGTAGATTGATAATTTTTTGCAGGCCAGGTCCAGTGCAGATGCTGTCTCTGATGCTTTCTCTTACTGCAGCTTTATCAGCCTTTCAATCTCCGTGTGGCCTTAATAGGCCTGGAAGTCTGGAATGATAGAGACAGGATCACTGTGAGTCCCAACCCAGACATCACGCTGGAAAATTTCCTTCTCTGGCGAGACACTCACCTGATAAAGAGGAAGAAGCATGACAATGCACAGCTGATAACGTAAGTGCTGCTCTTATACTACCCACATGAATAATTCACTGGTTGCATGGGCATGGATGAGCACTGTGCATTCACATATTACAGAATCTGATGCAGTGCAGGCATGCTGTGAATCAGCCCTGACTCCACACAGCTTTCCAGCACATGCAGCCTTCTAAGAATGTGACATGTCCCTTTGAAGTAACAGGAACACTCATGGGCAAGAATTTCTACATATGCTGTAGGCCTGAGCTCTCTGACTTTAAGGAACTGTTAAAGAATCATGTATCCATGCAGAGCCCTTCCAGCCCAGTGTCCAGTGTCTAGCATGAGTTGGTACCAGCTGCTTCAAAATAAGAGATAAGAATAACTCCAAAGGGTTACTTGGGGAAACTTGCTTTTGGGGGAAGAAGTGTCCTATATACCTCTGTTACCATGGGCTTGGCTTCTGCCTTACAGCAGATCTCTCAAATTTTTGGAGAAGCACTGGGGAGAATTTAGGGTAGGGGTGAGCAAAATCTGGCCCGTGGGCCAGATTTAGCCTGCCAGACTATTCTATCTGGCCCGCGGGGCTCCTAAAATATTTAGAAAATTAATAGTTATCTGCTCCTGGCTGCCTGTCATGTGACCCTTGATGGCTTGCCAAAACTCAGGAAGCAGTTCTCTGCCCAAAATAATTGCCTGCCCCAATTTAGGGGTTCTGGGTTGCAGGAGGTTGCTGGCATATTTGATGGGACCAGGGACAGCTAGGATAGACTATGGGTAGCTGGAGGGTGCTATGGTAGATTTGTTTTACTGGATAAGCTAAAGATATTGAGAGAACTGAATGCGGCATAGACAGGATTGTTTGAAGGACACAGTACCACACCATCACCATTCTGTTTCTTCTCTCAAGCATAGCCAGGAGTGACTCTGAAGGTCACATATCAGCAAAGAAAAGGAGAGAGGACAGGACTTGTTCTCTCCCTGCACACTGGCTCCATAGACCTTGATGTGCTTTGCCATAGCCAATACTTTGTGCATTCTTGTGTTACCAAGAGCAGGGTAGGCTCTGGGTTTACATTAGGTTCTGTATTAAAGGTTGAAATGTTCTGTGTTTTGCAGTCACTTCCTTGATCCCAAGCATGTGGAACAGCATATCCTGTGCTGACTGGGAATATATGTGGCCTCACCACACAAAGCCCCCAGACTGGTCTTGGATGCTGATCATCATTTTATGAAAACTGTTCTTTTTTACAGAGGGATAGACTTCCAGGGAACCACTGTAGGGCTTGCTAAGAAGTTTGCCATGTGCACCAGGAACTCAGGAGGAGTGAATCAGGTGTGTCTTGTTAACAGCTTCCTTTCTAAAGAAGAGGGGAGGCACAGTAGTAATTCACAGAGCTGAGGTATAGATCAGACAGCCTTTACTGGCAAACACCCTGCCCTCTGCTTTTATTTGATTATTCCCATCCTAAACTTGGATCCCTACTACTCTTAAGCTGGATCCCTACTTCTCTTAAGCCAGTTCCTGTTTCACTTACTGGGTGTCTGAATGGTACCTTAGGCACCTAAGTGCCATTCTATTCTACCCTGCACAAGTCCCTGAAAATCATCTGCAAAGGATACCAGCATCTGAGCCTTAAGACTGAGGCTCAAAAAAGCAGTAAAGAGAAGGAGGATCACCCACTTTTGGTATTAACAGTTTTTCATGAACTTTAGCAAGTTGAAATAGGATCACATTTAGGTACCTAAGTGCACTCATGTACCTAATTATTAGGATAGAATATGGAACCTAATGTTTTCCAATCAAAAGGAAGGCTGTCTGCATTTTGCGTTCTTGAGAGTAAGTGGCATATGTTCACATAGTCATGGAGAGTCTGCCTCCATCTTTCTCTATCCATAGGCCTATTTGTGCAAGATCAGGAGAATTAGGAAGGCCAAATCCTGCCCAGATGACATAATCTAGCAAGATGCCTGACCTAAACTCTTATGGCTCTTGTCTGTACTCAGATGCCTATGAGCTGCTCCTCTTGGCTTTGGCCAAAATTGACCCTGGTGGCACTTCATTTCCTCACTATTGACGTCCTGATAGGAATGAGTTACATGGTAGGTGAGGGTGGATTCCCATGATCAGTCCATCTCTTTGAATGTTCTCCTCAGCTCCTTTACCACACCTGCTCTATTCCCCCAGTCCCTAGGAAGTGAGCTCTTGATAGCTGAAATTGTTTTGGAAGAACAATGTAAGTCGGCTTGACTTCAGAAAAGCCGACTTTGACAAGCTCAAGAGGCTTGTCGGTCACGCCCTCAGGAACCATGACCCCAGGGAGATGGGAGTTCAAGAAGAGTGGTTGCTTCTCAAGGAAGCGATCCTCAATGCACAAGCTAAATCTATTCCAACACGGAGGAAAGGCAGCAAGAAGGCACAGCAGCCCTCCTGGCTCTCCAGGGACCTAGCGGACCTCCTGCGGCTAAAAAGAAAAGCCTACAAAGGATGGAGGATGGGATTCACCTCCAAGGAGGATTATTCTGCACTGGTCCGGTCCTGCAGGCAGCAAACCAGGAAAGCCAAGGCTGCAACTGAACCCCAACTAGCTTCAAGCATCAAGGACAACAAAAAGTCCTTTTTCAGATATGTGGGGAGCCGGAGGAAAAGCAAGGGCAACGTTGGATCCCTGCTAAACCAGATGGGGCAACTGACAACTGACGCCCAGGAAAAAGCCAACCTATTAAATAGGTACTTTGCGTCAGTCTTTCATCAGTCCCATGGGACACCCACGCCTGCTATGGGACAGGGAGATCCGGGTGATGGGAATCCCCTACCCTCCATAAATGCTGACCTCATGAAGGAACACCTTGAGAAGCTGGATACCTTCAAGTCAGCCGGCCCTGACAATCTGTACCCCAGGGTACTCAAGGAGCTGGCGAGCGTCATAGCCCAGCCCCTGGCATGGATCTTTGAAGACTCCTGGTGCTCTGATGTAGTGCTCAAAGACTGGAAGAAGGCCAATGTGGTGCCGATCTTCAAGAAAGGGAGGAGAGTGGATCCGGCTAACTACAGGCCCATTAGCCTGACTTCTATCTTGGGGAAGATCTTAGAAAAGTTTATTAAGGAGGCCATCCTTGATGGACTGGCCCAGGCTAACAATCTAAGGGATAGCCAGCACGGGTTTGTTGTGGGTAGGTCTTGTTTGACCAATCTCATTTCCTTCTATGACCAGGTGACGTATCACCTGGACAAGGGAGAAGAGATTGATGTCATATATCTTGACTTCAAAAAAGCTTTTGATTTGGTATCCCATGATCACCTCTTGGCCAAACTGCCCAGTTGTGGCCTTGGCTCCACCACGATCCGCTGGCTGGGAAATTGGCTCCGTGGTCGGACTCAGAGGGTTGTAATTGATGGCAGTCACTCATCGTGGTGCCCTGTGACCAGTGGGGTCCCTCAAGGCTCTGTCCTTGGACCCATACTGTTCAACATCTTCATTAATGATGTGGACATTGGAGTCAGGAGTGGACTGGCCAAGTTCGCCGATGACACCAAACTTTGGGGCAAAGCATCCACGCCAGAAGATAGGCGGGTGATCCAGGCTGATCTGGACATGCTCAGCAAATGGGCAGACGAGAACCTGATGGTGTTTAACACCGAAAAATGCAAGGTTCTCCACCTTGGGAGGAAAAACCTGCAGCTTCCTTATAGGCTTGGCAGTGCTACGTTGGATAGCACTACAGAAGAAAGAGACTTGGGGGTCATCATTGACCACAAAATGAACATGAGCCTGCAATGCGATGCTGCGGCTAATAAAGCGACCAAAACGCTGGCTTGCATCCATAGATGCTTCTCGAGCAAATCCCGGGACGTCATTCTCCCCTTGTACTCGGCCTTGGTGAGGCCACAGCTGGAGTACTGCGTCCAGTTTTGGGCTCCACAATTCAAAAAGGATGTGGAGAAGCTTGAGAGAGTCCAGAGGAGAGCCACGCGCATGATCAGAGGTCAGGAAAACAGATCTTACGATGACAGGCTGAGAGCCATGGGACTCTTTAGCCTGGAAAAGCGCAGGCTCAGGGGTCATCTGATGGCCACCTATAAGTTTATCAAGGGTGACCACCAGGATCTGGGGGAACGTTTGTTCACCAGAGCGCCCCAAGGGATGACGAGGTCGAACGGTCACAAACTCCTGCAAGACCGTTTCAGGCTGGACATAAGGAAGAATTTCTGTACTGTCCGAGTCCCCAAGGTCTGGAACAGTCTGCCAGCGGAGGTGATTCAAGCACCTACATTGAACACCTTCAAGAGTAAATTGGATGCTTATCTTGCTGGGATCCTATGACCCCAGCTGACTTCCTGCCCTTTGGGCAGGGGGCTGGACTCGATGATCTCCCGAGGTCCCTTCCAGCCCTGATGTCTATGAAATCTATGAAATCTATGAAATTCCATGTTTTCTGGAAGTAGCTGACTCCTGAATTTGGGGTCACCCAGTGCACCTGTGTAGCCTACTTTCAAAAGAATTGCTGTAAATAGCGGTGCACCAACCCATCATTCCATATCGTATCAGCACTGATAAAAGGAAAATTGATATTATTGGCAATCAGCTTTTTTTGGCTGATGTGGCCGATAATGTTGCTGATAAATGCTGTGTGCATGTGTGCAGCTGCAGCATGCACATGGCCAGCTTGGCAGTGTGAAGAGCAGCATCCAGCTGGTAAATCTGTTAGGGTGAAAGGGCATGGGGGAGGGAAGGTGTGTGGGGTGGAGGGGCAGATCAAGGCCCCTACGGTGAGAGAGGGAGTGGGGCTGGAGTGGGTAGGCACTGCCCAGCTGGGGCGGGGTGTGGCACAGCCACAAGCGGCCTATCTAGGGGGTGGGGGGTGGCTCCTGGGGGTGGCTCTTGCCGCTGCACTAACCCCCAGGGGAGGCATGGGGGGGATGTGCCTCCCCATCTGTGTGTGGGGTGAAGGTGGGCTGCTGCTGCTGGCTGGGGCCAGGGCCAGCACCAGACACTTCCAGGGCTGGGCCAGGCCCACTCTCAGGGACTATGGGGAGGCTAGAGCCACCCCAGAATTCAACATAGTGTCCTCTGATCTGCCCCTCCTAGTGCTGCCACTGCCCAACCTGAGTGTAGCCCTGGCCTCCAGGAAGAACGCAACCCCAGTCCTAGCCTGCAGTGGCAGCCCACTCACCCTATGTACAGATCTGTGGGGCACATGCTCCCTGTGCCTCCCCTGGGGATATGTGCAGTGGTGGGAGTCACCCTCCCTCCTGCACCCTGGTCACTACTCTCTGTCCCACGCCCAGCCCTGGCTAGGCAGTGCCTGCCGCAGGCCAGCCCCACACCCTTCTTCACCATGGAGGCCTTGATCTGCCCCCCCACACCCTTTCCCTCCCCTTCGCCCGTTCCCCCCAACAGACTTACCAGCTGAATGCTGCCTTTCAAGCTGCCGAGCTGCATATAGGCAATCAGATGTGGCGCAATAATAAACGGCCATCGGTATTTGCCCTAAAATCTGTATTAGTGTGCCCCTAACTGTAACCATTTTGTGTTTAAGACCCTTAAGACCCTGAAGTCAGTGGGACTTCGCACACACATACAGAGGTTGTAGGACTGGATCTGTAAAGCATTAACCTTTGTTTAGCCCTGTATGTTAGTTTCAGTGCATGAATTGCAGAAGGAGTTTAAAGTTGGGAAAAAATACCATGGAAGCATTTTAGTGTCATCTGACTTGCATCCTTCTTATTGTTGCATAGGACCATAGCATGAATCCTATTGGGGCTGCATCAACTATGGCTCATGAGATGGGACACAATCTAGGAATGTCTCATGATGAAGACATTGATGGCTGTAGGTGCATGGCCTCAAAAACTGATGGAGGATGTGTTATGGCAGCAAGTGTTGGGTAAGCAGAAGAGAATTGCTAGGGGCCTCATCATGCAGCAATTGAACCCACCAAGCCAATGTCACAGTTGATTAGGAGGTTGCTCCCACTGAAATTGTTGACCCTAGTGAAAACAGGTCAACTCCTCATGGTTATTTACTGTTTTAACAGTGAGTTTTTTGCTTTTTGAGGTGGAGTGGGCAAAGGTCAGGTTGGGTTGGTGAATGTGAAGGTTTTGGAGCTTTTACTTGAAAAGTGCTGCTCACAATAGTGTCTATTTTTCTTTCTCTTCAGCATAATTTACCCGAAGTACTTCAGCAGCTGTAGCACAAGTGACCTGCAGACATTTCTCAGTGACCCCAGAACTAGCTGCTTGCTGAATGTCCCCAAGGCTGATGAGTTATATGGTGGGCCCGTCTGTGGGAACCAGTTCATAGAGCGAGGGGAGCAGTGTGACTGTGGAACACCCAAGGTACTTTAACTCCCAGTAGAAGATTTCAAACGAGGGAAAGCACCAGAAGTGTGAGTTCTATATGACACCCCATTGCTCTGCCCTATGTATTTGTTAAGCTGAGTCAGGAAGCTGGTTCTGTTGCCACAAGCAAGTCAGCTGAGAACCCAGATATTACAGGATCTGATGAATAATTCTTCCTTCCTGCATTTTGTTATTCGATGTTGCACATATTCTGGTTAAAACAACTTGTGAAATATGTCTGTTACTGAGACTTGCATCCCTTTGTTTTGTTTCTTTATAGGGGAAGCAGAGGGCCTGAAGGTCTGTTTAATGTAATAAAGAGTTGTATCTGCTTCTTTCTATCTCAGAAATGCCAAGACTGCCTCTCCCCAGGTCTGCTTGATGTTTTTTTGGAGGGTTCCAAATATGTATGCTGATTCTGATTGATGTATTACACAGTTCCTACAGGCCACAGCTGATATCTGGCTCCCAGTGTGCCAGGTGCTGTACAGAAATTAAGACAGAAAGATTGCTCTGCCTTTTAGAGCTCTGACCAAAGCAGGGTAGCACAAGATAGAGGAGGATAAGGAAAGGAATCATAGGAACATGTGACACTGACAATGACAGGAGAAGCATTTGTTTATTTTTGGCTTTAATTTAGGCTTTTGGTACAAAAATCCTCTTCTCCCAACTGGCTGGAAAATGTAGGGTTGGAGGAACAGGATGTCAACTGGGCATCCCTCACTACGGATGGGTATGAGGTGGGACCTCAAACCTTAATTAAAGGAACAGGGTGCTGAATCTTTCCCTACAGCCCTAAAGGGTGCCATTTATCCTGGTATTTATAGCAGCAGCATCTGTTCCCATAGCAAATATTTCACTGTTTTCTGTATGTAGAAACAAGCAATACCAGCATAAAGTTCTTCATACTGCAATGACTGCATTTACACTAGTGATTGCATGGATTTAACAACCTTGATTTCCAAACTAATATAATTACATTGATTCAGAAAATGTACATGTGCCTGCCTAAGAAAGCCCTAAAGAGCATGCCCTCCTTATTTCCCTTTGAATGTCCTCTTTAGATGACAGATCTGCTTCTGGAAAATAACTAAAGTTAGCTAAGCAGTAACAAAATACTGATTCACAAATCTATTTATGTGTAAAAGTGCTGAGTTTATGTCGCTGTCATTTGTGGGGTCATATATATCATTCATGAGTACATGGGTGAGTGTTGAGTTTAAATTTATGAAAATGGTCAGAAATGCCCTGTGTTTCCTGTTTAGTAGGACTGAATTTCATCCAGAAATTTGAACCAGAAAGCATGTTATTAACTATTCATTATTCTCTAGTTTTAAAAGTTGAAATTCTTCCATATGCTTGAGATCACTGGTCACACTCTTTGACTATTTCAGAGGAAGTAGCTAAAGCAAATACTTTGCTAGCAACTCTTCAGCTGAAAATGGTTTGTGAGAATTCACTGGGTAGGTCTGAGAAATCATTAAGAAATCTTTGGCAGCCTGAATTGATTAAAAAATGCTACATTATAGATGGACAAAAAGAACTGCCTACATAACAACTGTTATTCATGATAACTAGTTCAACAATCTGTAAAACTTGGAAATAGACTGTCATTTTTTAAAATTAATTTTAATATAATTTTAGCAGTAGTATACCTAGGAGAGGATCACATGTTCCTAGGGAATGGAGAATTGGATTGTAAAATTGTTTTACTGGGTATTTCACAGGGATTAGAGGATGCTCAACATATTAACAGGGTCACGATTGCAATGCCAGCTTTGTGGACAGAAGACACTTTTATCACAAATGTCTGTTTTCAGATGTGGGTTTTTTTGTGAATTAAGTATCCTTTGGACTGTAATTTCCATCATGTTTTTTAAATTCAAAGTTGAAAGGTGCTAGCATTCCATGTGGTCAAGGAAGAGTTAGCTCTGCATGGAAAGCAATGTATTTCACCAGCCAGGGGCAGGACCTTTGTCTATTTGCAGAAGTCTGTTTTAGAAGCCACCTGATTTTGAGTGTTAGAAAGCTACCTCATTCTTACACAGGCTGCCATTTTGCCTCCTAAAAGTACAGCCTGGACTCATTTTCCCCTCAGACTTGCCTCACAGGGGATCCTGCCTACCAGTAGCCTGAGTTTGTTAAACGTCTGCTTTTCTGAAGCCCAGTATTCCTATGCTGCTGCTCTCCTTCCTTCCTCCCTGTGGTAGGGCACTGTGTGTGCCTGCCACTTTAAGGGCCTGGAGCTGGCAGCCGCCAGATGCCTCATGAGGGCAGCCATTTTGGATTCAGGGCTGCCCATATATACGCAAGGCAGTTCTGTTGCTAGAGGCCAGGCAACAACATTACCTGGCTGGAGAGCTGCTGATATCATCTGGGGGTAAGGGAGGAGCTGTAGGGGATGGTAAGGAGGCTCCTGGTCCTCGGTATGACCTAAAATAGCACCCTGCTTGGAGTGGGTGGCCTGGTGGGGCTTCCAGTGGCACGGGAGCCCCCAGGAAATACCAGGCCAGTTACCACCCCACTGAAAGGTAGGTTGGGGTGCCTTAACCCCTAGCCCCCATGACTGGGTGGATTACCCCTTTGTTTGGAGGACCCAGAGGGTGGACCCTAGGAGAATGAGGAAAGGGCCATAGACTTGGGCCTGTCTGAGCTTCTCCTGACTGGCCCACGTTGGGGTCAGCACTGGAAGGGTTGAAGGGCCAGGGGACCACCGTGAGGGATGCCCAAGAGCTGAGGGCCTGGGGTCCTGACTGGCCTGGAGGTGGGCCAGGGCTAGTAGCTGAAGGTCCTGGTGGGGGGATCACATCCAAAGGGGAACCAGATCAGGGAGATATGTTGCTTGGTATGACGGTGGAAGAGGCTGCCTGAGGGGAGGAATCTAGGTGGGGTCCAATAGTAGGATTCTGGGGCCCAGAGGGGGGCCCGGTGATTATGTGAACATCGAAATGCCATCTGCGAGGCTTGGGCTGTGGTGTAAGGGAGGAATGGAGCTGCAGATAGTGCCCTCCAGCATCGGGCAGAAAATGGGCAGCCTCATGCTTAATTTACATCTTTATTAATCAATTAAGGTCAAGGTGTGGTGGGCGAGAAGGCGGGCAGTTAACCTGAGAACAGGTGGGCAGGCCACAGTTGGACCGGCCTTGAGAAGGCCCCCTGTTACACTCCCCTTAGGATCTTTGGGCACCTCTTTTCATGCCAGACATCTGCTCTGACGTGCTGATTAGCATGTATCAGAGCAGACTCGATTAATTGAGTCTGCTGGAGCATGTTAATTAACACGCTCCAGCAGCCTCTGCATCATGTCTATTTAGCATCCCACGTTTCACAATGGCGGCAGGGGTGCTGCAACTAAATCTAGTTGAACGAGCTTTAGTTCAAGTATCCCTGCCACCATTTTGAAGCATGGGGCACTGAATACACATGTGGTGGTTGAGAACCACTTTGATCTCAAAAGGTTGAGCCACTTTGTTAGTTGTTTTGAATCTGGGCTTTCCAGGTTCGCACTGAGATCCTTGAACTTCTGAGTCTGAAAATCAGTCCAGGGCAGCCAGTCTGTGAAGCACAAGACTACATTCCAGGCCTGAAGGTTAGCCAGTCTAGAGGAGCAACACAAAGTCATCAAAGTATTACAAAAAGGATGTTTTCCAGATGCTCCCACCAGGACATTATTGTGCTGTTTATCAGTTCACAGATGCCCCATTTGTGATGGTTTGGGGTCAGGGAGCGGGGTGCTAACGCACTACATTCTGTTCGTGTTGCTGCCTTCCTGGTGGGTCTGAGATTCTGTCATTCTACTTCTATAAAACAGGGAGAACAACACTTCTCCTGCACCAGAGAGCAAAAGTAGTATAGAAGACCTATGTGGAACTAGACTGTCCACATTTCCATAATCAAAAGTTAACCACAAACTTTTGTGTGAGTAGGAATATGGCATGAGTGTAATTAACACAGTGTATGACCAGCCACGGGCTATTCTCCTCCAGCAGGGGTCAGCAACATATAGCAAAGCTTGAGGCCTTTGCCTGTGCCCATGTCAGCTCCAGGGCTGGGAAGCAAGAAGCAGTGCCAGGGCTGAGCAGCTTTAAGCTGTGTCAGGGCTTCTGCTGCTTCTCCCTATTCCTTGCACTCCCATCCCTCTCTCCCAGCTCCAGTCCAACACAACCTGGGTGGTTTCAGGAGCACATCAGTGATATCCCTGCATCCTTATCAGATTCAGACAGCTGGGAGCTCTGCACACACTGCCACCTCTTCCTCCACCCCCCAGTTCCCTGGGTTGGAGTGCTTGGAGTGCAGGTACAGCTTCCAGCCACTGGGAAGTTGTGCCAGGGCCAGGCATCTGCAAACTGCATCTGTGCTGCTGCTACTTTTCCCACTCTCATCCAGGTGTGGTACAGGCAACATCCTGTGCTGGGGTGAGGCAACATCCTGCTATAGAGTGGTGAGAAGGGGCATGGGGAGAAGCAACAGCAGCATGGATCTAGTTTGCCAATACCTGGTCCTGGCACAGCTCCCTGCTGGCTGGAAGCTGTGCCTATGCCACAGCCAGGGAGAAGGGGGCTGGGGGAAGCAGCAGCAGTACACAGTCTGCATCCATGGCTATTGGGAACACACAAGGCCCTGTCTGACCAGACTTCTTTGCAATCAGCAGAAGTGAGGTAGTTGTGCCCCAGAGTGGCAATAGACATTGGGATGGATTCAAAACCCTTTTCCAGGCGATGCCCTTGATGGGTTTCAAAGTATTTTAGGAAGTGTGTTGGTCACTTGCTGTTTACTATGTTACTGCCATGCCTTTATATCCACTCCTTAATACCAATGTGATGTGTTTGTTTCAGGAATGCCAGGATCCCTGCTGCAATGCTACCACCTGCCAACTCAGCGAGGGAGCAGAGTGCGCTCATGGAGAATGCTGTCATCGGTGCAAGGTAGAACACAACTGCTAGCAGCTACCATGGGAGAGCACAGACACCTGACAAAGGCCTTATTCAGTTTGGGAAAAGGTGCAAAAAATGAGACAGGTCCATTCTTTTCTAGCAGTGAAAATACCCAACCCCAGGGGATACATTTCTCACATTTCATGGCTAATTCACAGTTTCAAAATGGGCTGTAAATGCTGAAAAACTGAACTTGCTAGAAGATCAGTTAAGAATTTGTACTGTGGATGGTTTGGGCTTGAGAGCAGGTGTGGGGCAGGACTAAATAGCAGTGCAGAAATACTCTGATGTATTCAGAGATCAGCAACCATGCCTGATTTCTCAAGTAATCCCTGACCAAGCCTGAAGAACCACTCTGAGGTCAGCTGATGCTTTTACATGGGTGGGTCTCAAAGTGTGCTAGTCGGTTTGCTAGTTTATTGGTTGACTTCTAGTTCTTTCAAGCTTTTTTGTCTGACCAGTGAGTATAACCTAGATAAATATAGGTTGATCAGCCCAACAGCATGGAGTAACTGGTGCAATCGATATAGGCTGTGTCAAATAAATATTTTTAATATGTTGTTGAATTTACAAGTTTGTCTCATAAAAAGAATTGTGCTCATCAAATTTTGAATTCTGAAAGGTCTTTGAATTAGTCCTGTTTGGTGTTCTGATTTAAAAAAAGATCACTGTACAAAATCAGCGTTGCCCTTATAAATGAGCTTAAAAAGTAAATTTAAATACCATATCACTGCCCTTTGTTTCTAGTGGGGTGACACAGGGCCCCAATCTGTTGTCAGATGTTTGGTAGTCAATATCGTTTTATACAGTCTGGAGGAAAATATAATGTAAGTTTTGATAAAGATTTTTGATGAGACAAAATCAGCAAAGTAATAAATAATGGTGGGGACAGGACAGTTATACAGATCAACCTAGATTTCCCTCAGGCCCAGCTTGCAGTCTGATCGTAAGTGAACATGTGTTCATTGGTTTCCTTTGTGCCTGAGAGAGGGCATCGGGGTGAGCCTGGACTAGCCTCAGTGACAGTTCACACTTGCATCAACACTTCTGTGGCTGCCTGAAGCCACCTGCCATGCTCTCAACTCCTTGCTTGCAGTGTAGGGGGGATTACTTAGGAAGTGTCATTTTCTAAAAAGAAGCCATTTTCTAGTGAAGGGAGCTCATAATCTAGGGTCAGCAGTGAAGCTGGAGTCAGCCCTTTTCACACTGACCAATCAGCAAGCCAAAAATCTATAAAGCAAGGACAGCCTAGTTCTGTTGGTCCTGGCTGACCTAGTTTTCCTTGGGGCCTTCCTTGTGTTTGCCAAGGTGAAGGCAGCTGGATTGATGTGCCGTACCAGCAAGAACAGCTGTGATCTACCTGAATACTGCACTGGCCATGAACCTGAGTGTCCAGAAGATGTCTTCCAAGAAAATGGCATCTCATGCCAGAATGGAAATGGCTACTGTTACAACGGGGCTTGTCCCTCACACATTGAGCACTGCCGCACAATCTGGGGTGCAGGTAATTCATCTTCCTTTGCACACTTCTTTAGTTCAGTGTTTGCAGACAGTGCTTTTGCTGAGAACTCCCGTGTAGTGCTGTGGGCAGCTGCCTAAGATGCATTACACATCTCCCTCACTGGCCACATACCTAACTGTGAATGGTCCTTGGCAGCCTGTTCACGGACATACTCTTACTAATAACCCAGCTGAACGCATGAGAATGGCAGTAGCTCAACACCTATTTACATCCAACTACCAATATAGTACTGAGAAACCTAAACTGGGCTCCCAGTTTCAAAGCCTTGGCTTCTCTTTGTTCTGGTCATGACTCCATGATAAGCATATGATGCCTGGTAGTTTATCCCTCAAGCATATTGTACTAGTACAGGCAGGTTGCCTCCTAAAGTAGAAGAAGTGTGCCTCCATCTGTACCTTGCTTTGGCTGGATAATTAACTCTGCTGAGTACCAGTGCCAGTTTTCTTGTCCCCAGGCTGATTAGCCTACCCAAAACACTGACTGGATGTGGCCACACTGATTCTGGTTTACAAGGCACACTACCCAGAAGAGTACAGCATGACTGAGATCACTGTTGCTAAGGATGATGCAGTTACTGTGTAGATTGAGGGTTAATACCATACAGTCCACAGAGCCATTGGTTTTTAGCCACAGAGCTGTGGGTCTTTGCCCACCCTGTGGTATAGCTGGGCAGGGTGAAAGGAGCTTTGCCTGTGCCATAGCTGGGTGGTGGGGAAAAGCAATGGCAGCAGCTGGGTCCGGCCCACCTCAGACCCAAGCCGGGTTGTTCCAGCCCATGACTCCAAAACCTCACCAACGACTGGGGTAGGCATAGCTTTACTTTTCCCACCACACAATGTGTTGAGTTTGGGTACCCAAGATCAGACACACACACAGGTTCACTGCCACTGCAGAAAAGTTTGGCCCTAACATGGCCTTAATGTTCACAGGCATGATTCAAGTTTGGAAGCTTGCTGGTGAGGATACTTGGGGGTCCCCATCTGAGGCTGCTCTGACCACTTGTTTCCACTGTCTGTGAGACAGGGCACTGCGGTGATCCTGGAGCAGCACCACTGACATGTTTCTGGGATTGGAGTATGCCTGTGGGCATAGGTGGCGGGGTCTGCTTAGCCTGCTGTAGTTTGAACCCACTCCAACAACTTAGGCAAGACCAAAATTCATAAAAAGCTTTGAGGTTTCAGATGGAAACACCATTCTCCAGCACTTACCTAATCACTGACAGAGCATACCTTGGGCTCAGAATTGCCTGGTGGCAATTTGTTAGGAAGGGGGGCATTTGGGAAGCCTACAGACACCTAGTCAATAGAGGGGGCAGTCAGGGGATGTGGTGGTACTGTGTGGGCAGTTTGGGGCTCAGGGATGTTTGGTGTGTTGAGAGGGGCTGATGGGGGAGGACAGTTTGGGGGTGGATGGTGTAACAAGAGGACTCTTAAGGGGACCTGGAGGTGCCTTGTAGGGGGAACCAGCAGGGTGTAAAGATGCTTGGTGGGGTGAGCCGTTGTGGGGCGTGCAGGCATCTAATGTGGGAAAGGACAGCTGATGGCCTAGAATAATTGGAGGCTGTGGAGGTCCTTTGTGTTACCCTCATGTAAGAGCCCTTTTCTGTGTTTCTCCAGCTGCCCAGGTGGCCCCTGATGTCTGCTTCAAGTACAACAGCCAGCAGAATCAGTACGTGCACTGTGTGACTGAGTCCGGGAAAAAACCCTGCCTCCCCGAGTAAGGAACTAAGCACTTAGTATCATGGGTGCATGTGACTTTGCTAGTATATGTGCTTACATGAGCAGACCTACCTTTGAGAGAGAGTGCGCATACTTATAGGTGCATGTGTTTTTGTGTGGATATTCATGGGTGGGCAAGCATTTGTGAGAGAGTGCATGTGTGTTCATACACATGTGTGAGCATGTATTCTTTCATGAGACAGAGCATACATACATGTAGAGTCTTCTGGGGTTTGAGTTTTCTGGAGTTCTAGTCCTTCGGTGTTTCAGGTGGTTGAAGCTCCAGCTCCCCTAAAGCTGTTTTCTTCCAGCCAGAGCTGGAGAGGCCTGCCTAAAGCATGCTATACAGTGTTTAGAGGTAACAATCAGTGACTTTCACCAGCACTCAACTCATCCTGTAGCTAAAGGCAGAACTGCTGTCCTAGGTATTGGCATTGATTGGAGGATGCAAGGCTCTAGTTTGCCCTGGTTGTGATATGCCATCCTTACAGTAGGAGGAGATCCCAACATACTCATTCCTTCCTTTGCTTTCTCTTTGAGGGATGTGAAGTGTGGCACACTGCACTGCATAAATGGGAATGATAACCCTACCATAGGAGGTGGCTTCCATACTTTGTTCTTTGGAGGGGTGACATGCAAAGCAGCAATCGCTAATGAGGATGAAAATGAAATGGTGACAAGCCTTGTAGTGGTGCCAACAGGCACCAAATGTGGAGAGGAAATGGTGAGTACACAGGGTGGGCTGATGTTTTTTTCCTTCTTTGGAGCTGCTAATGTCTGCTGGGCTTTGGGAACCTGGGGAAGGGTTTCCAAGGGACCTGCCAGAAAGGATGTGGAGGCAGACCTACAGCAAAGAGCTGAAGGAGTGGCAGAGCTGCTATCTGCACTGAGACTGCCCTATGCTTTTGTCAGGATGAAGCAGGTGGTGGGTAATGATTTCAAGGCAGGTCTTCACACAGGGTGCTGAAAATGTTGTGCCTTCTGGTTTCAGGTCTGCTATGCTGGGCGCTGTCAGAACCTCCTGATTTATGGTGCCAAAAACTGCTCTGCCAAATGCAACAATCATGGGGTATGTTCAGGCCATGATGCTGCATAGGCCCTGGGAAGTAGCGTTTTCCCTGGTTATGAGAGTCATACAGGGGGCTGGTGTGGCTTCCATTGCCATGATGCACTGGGCTTCCTCTGATGGAGCTGGAGCAAAATGAGGGACTGTTTTAGAAGCAGGATTCCCTGTAGGAGAGGGCCTGCTCTGTTCCATGCACATCCCCAGCACCTGCAAGAGGGTTAACAGAGGAGGTAAGTGAGGCTGATGAGGGGACTCTGCCTTGCATCCCCATGTGAGCCTGCAGCCCCTGGTTGAGCCTCTGCTATGGTAGTTAAGAAGCTGGTTGGCCTCCCTCAACCCTGTTCTGTGCTGAGGACAACTCCCTCCCTATCCTCCTTCTGTGCTCAGGCTGCAGAAATAACTAGTTACAGCACTAGAAGGGCAGTCCTCAACCAGAGTGGCACTGTCAAATTCAGAAAAGTTATGAAGGGTGCCTTGAGTATTAAAAGGGTCGAGAACGACTAGACTAAGGTGTCTTATTTTATGTTGTCCCTACCCACCATTCATTCCCACACAGCACGTGCTCACCAGGCAGCCACTGAGGGGCTGGGTAGAGTCTGTATGAAAACTGGTCCCTCCTCCCTGAAACAGTGTCCACTGCATTTTGCTTTTCTCAGCACATTCAACCTCAGAAAAGTCAGTCAGGGCACATATTCACTGTAGTCAGATGCCCCTGGGATTCCTAGGGTACATCGTGCCATGGAGGCACGTGGCTTAAGTTGGGTGGCAGCATTTTGTAGCACAGTTCAGAAGAATGTCCTGTTTCTGTTGTGAGAGGAGAGATGGTTCCAGAATAGAGTATTTGGGGAGTGCTGACAGATGCAGATGCGAGGCTATGGGATTGTCCCAAACTTGGAAGCAGGCCGGGGCTGAGTAGTAGCACTTGGGACAGAACAGCATCACAAGCTATAGCATTTCACACAGACAGGCACTGTCTGGGGTTCATTCCCCTGTGATACCAGGAAACATGGATCCTATTGTTTCAGTGTCTGGGTATTATTGGGTAGTAAATGTGATCCTGAGGCCAGGACAAAAGTGCAGTGCTAACCATAAGTCCAAATCTTCACTCTTGCTCAGGAGAGCCAGGTTGCTACTGGCTCTGATGGGTATGTGACTTGAGTAGGAGTTGTAGGATTGGGCCCAATACTACTGTTTGTGAAATGTGAACAGAAAGTCTGAGTTCCTGTACTTGGCCCCTAACCCTGCCAGATTTAATTTCAGGTTTGCAATCACAAGAGGGAATGCCACTGTGAGCCCGGCTGGGCACCACCCTACTGTGATCGAAAGCTGTCAGAGATTGCATCAGGTATGGCATGGGCTGCAGTTCCTGGGGAAGGGAGTGGGGGTACCAAGAGGATAGACCCATGGAAGGGAAAGGTAGGGCCCTAGAGAGGTTTTATGTCCTCTCTGTGAGACTGGACAGGCTGAACTACTCATTCCTGGGTGTGTGCTGGATAAACAAAGGCTTCTCCTTCTTCCCTAATTTCAGGGGTGTGCTCCTTCTTCTACAGTTTGCAGCATACTCTGGGCTTCCCAGCAAGAGCAGAGGAGGAATAAGCCAAAAACTGCAGAGCACCATGGTCACAGTAAAGAGATGACTCATATCCTGATCATATCCTCTCTGTTTCAACAGGCAGAAGTAGTATAATTGTTGCAGCCGTGCTGACAGTGGTGGTACTATTGGCTGTTCTGATTGTTGGAGGCCTAGTGTTTTTCAAAGGCCATGGGAAGAAATACTTCCAGAAGGGGTAAGACTTCCTGCTGCCCTATGCCCACCAGTGCACAGACCCCATGCAGGGAGCTAGCTTCTAGATTCAAAAGAACATTCAGCATCCAGAACCCAGGATGATATTCCGCACAGAATGCTTGGACAGACAGGTGGAAAGGCTGATTAGATATCACTGATTGACCTTTCCCACCAGGCTACTGGTATTAGTAGTTGTGCTCATTTTCAGATATTCAGCTGCTTATTTGAGCCCCAGAGACTAATATTCTCTGTTTCAGACAAGTGACCCTAAGCTGCCATACCTATGGGACCCCTCCAAGGTCTGAGGAGGAACACAGTCCTCTGTAACCATTCACTGTTTGACCTTTTGTGTGGCAACATCTGTCATTTACGGAGCCCCTGCTTGGTTTCTGATGAGTAACCAAGGGGTGAAAACCTCTATGACGAAATCTCCTGCACCAAGCCTCTCCAGATACTTGCTGTCCCCCTACAGACTCTCCTTTCCCATAGTCTCCACTTCTACCTCCTGTTGGTGGATGGTTACTGGATTGTTTCTAGGAAGAGACTGAGAAATACCATAATGTTATATCATACAGGACAGGCTATAAGCTATACAAGCACTGTGTCCAGGAGGACCCTGGAGCATAGGGTACCTGCAGGTACTCATGAATCCCCATCTGGTAGAAGCAGTTTTCAATGAAGCCAACCATGCTGGCCGATAAAAAGCAAGCACTCGTAGAGCAAACCATGTACTTCTCACACTCCATAGATTAGGCAAGTTCCAGCATGTCCTTACACTGCCGTCAGCATTGCCCAGTTACATGGACTTTTCCTGCCCACTGTGGTTTTGCCAATAGAGGGACAGGTGCAGGCAGACAGGTGCCCAGAACTGCTCTTTAGATAGGTAGGGGATAGATGGCAATCTCTAGGACAAGGGCTTGAGCTGGGTGTCAGCTCCAGAGTACATGCTGGATGTGTGCTTATTCACCCAAGGACTGAAAGCATTGTGGTGACACCTGTGACATATGTGAAAGGCCCTATCTGGGACTGAGGGCAAGGCAAATTAGGCTTCTCTGGGTATGAAAGCCCCTCTTTTGTGCTAGAAAGACCCAATGAAGAAGATCACTCACCCAACTTGAAAGGCCTGGTGGAGTATCTTTCCCACTAACTCTACAGAACTCAGTGGTGCTCTATTCTGGTATGCATTAAGGCTACTTGAGAGAAGCTAAGGGATCAGGAGCTATACCAGCCTCAGGTGGATAAACAGCATATGCTGTTTGAATATCTTATGTTCTTCTTCCACCTTGCTTCATTCTTCACCCAGCTTCTCAATGTGCAGCATGAACTGTGGTCATTGCAGAGGGACCAGAATGGTTGAATAGTGCCTCGGCATCATAGTGTTACAATGCACAAAGATAAGTTTTTAGGGTTTCACTGGATCAACAGATGGTAGTAATAAGTGTTCCCCTCCCATCACTATAAAAGTAGTAGCTCAATGGAGGGCATACCTGCTGCAGGACTGAGATTGTCTGATAAAGTCTCTTAGCACCCTTGGGCTGAACAGTGCCTAAGCATCTTCTGTGGTTCACAATACAGTCACAAGGTGACAAAGTCAAGATGTTCCATGAAAGAAGAGGCTTGGTGGTATATGTGCTTCTCTGGGTGCAGAAGCAGCAGAGAGATCAGGCAGTGTTCTGCAGATGCTGCTCTGACTGATCATCATATAACTCATGACAGACACACAAACAACTTGACAGCCCTTTCAGATACAAGCCTACTTGTGCAATTCTGTGACTTTTCTGCCGTAAGGTAAGTTTCTAGGAAGAGACTGAGAAGTCTCTTAATATCATACTCTGCAGGGCAGGACACAAGCCACACTGTGCCCTGCTACTGGGGACAGGCCCTGCATCCAGGTGTTGGGGATGGAATAGACTGGCATGTGATATAGCTGAAGGAGCTGTTACATGCAAAATCCTTAGGGCCTTTCCCCCCTAACCTGGAAAATCCACCTAAGTTTCTGCCTAAAGAGGGAAGATGGGAAAGGCAGTCAAAATAATGAGTCATTATGGAGCTTTGTGTGGAGGAAAATGATCAGATATCCCGTTACACAAATACTGCTGTCAGCAGTGACCTTGCTGGGTAAGAGTCAGTGGGAAAGAAAGGCTGTTTGCTGAATAATCCATTTTAACTTCCCTATTCTGCTGCTCTTTTCTTTCAAAATAATTTCTAAAAACAATCAGAAATTTAGGGCAGCCTGTAGCTCTTTCCTCAGAACCAGGCAAGTTCACTGTTGCAAAAAAGAACATGCTTCTGGCAGGAGTTGAGCTGGTATCATTACATCTGTCTCACTACACCCCCTATTGATGAGAAGCAGTATTCAAAGGGGCCAGAAAACAGAGTACGCTAAAGAAGAGGTTGCCAGCTAGGTGGTCAGACAGACAAACTGTTAGGTGATAATCACAGGTACCCAGGGTCAACAGTTCTCATAATTTAAAATAATATTTTCTTCTAAATATGTATGCAGACCTTAATACCCAATGGATTGCTTGAGCTGGGGTGACCTACATTTTGATTCTGCAGGCACTTGCATATATGCTTAACTTTAAGTATCTGTATACTCAGTAAGTTAGAGCTAAAGCTTTTAGCATATGCTAAAAGTCAGTGCACTGCTGAACTACAGCCTAATTCAGGAGAGTACGAAACTCAGCTTCCCATAACAGGTTAAAGTAGCAGAGCATCCCACTTAAAGGGGGAGAGCCACAGCTAGCGTCAAATATTCTACCTTTCCTGCAGTCAAGCTGTGAGCCTGATCCCCAGGCCTAAATGCTGCTGAACATTCCTTCCCCACTTCCAGCCAAGGGTCCTGACCCTGTATACAGATGTGGAAAGTGAGACACAGAAACGGGATGTGAAGGCCAGTTAGAAACAGAGCCAGGAATAGATCACCATCCTGCTTTTCTAGATCAGAGATTCCTTCCACTTGAGGTAGTTTAACAGAAAACCAAGCTGTTCCTTGCAGCTGAATTTGAGTTGCTATAGGAAACTTTCACTGTGACATATATGGACTTGGGAAAGCCTGATCTTTGGCTACTCCAGGACACTAAGGATGTGCTGATTTACACCAGCAATGGTTCTAAGCCAGCTTGGTCTTATTCCCAGCCCTCTCACCATGCTGGCAAAACTGATGGATTCAGTCACATTAACAATTTTGAGTCTGTGTGAGTTGCACTTCAAACCTCACACAGCTCTCAGCCTTGGCACTACACACCAGTATGCCACAAGATCTCCTTGCCTCCCTCTTCTGATACCTCAGATGAAATGAAAGGCCAGGTTTCAGAGGCTGCCAAATGGCTGGTTTATTCTCTTGAGCAGGGCAGCAGAAGGACTCAGGTAAAGAGTCAATAAGCATAGATACTCTGCACCTTGCTGTTCATATGCCATCATAGACATTCAGGCTGAACACAACCTATCGGAGAAGGAGAGGCCTTTTCCTCAAGGTGAATTGGTGACAATCTGATTGATTTTGTGGTGTGGTTGTGTCTGTTTCAGAAGAGTTGTAACCAACACCAACACTCCTGCTGGACTCTCTAACCCCTTGTTTCAAGAGAGCTACAGTAACGGAAACACAGGGAATGCCCTGCAGAGACCTGGCATTGGCAAGCCAAACTTGATTGCCACAACGTTGGACCTGAAGGGCTCCAAGTCTGTGCAGGTCCCAGTAGGTCCCAGCTGGCCAGCACCGGAGGTAGGTGAGGCAGAGGCTGCCTGACCTATGCATTAGGATGGTAGCTTTTATGTATGGAGAGTGTGATAAGGGAATTCTGATGGAGCTCTGGAGAGATTCTGGACTCCCAGCACCATTAACCTGCCAGAATGTTGTAAAAAGGAACTCATTGTTCTCCACAGCATCTTTTTATAAGCTATTCAGTGGACCTTGATGAGCAGGGATCTAGGTTTTCTGTTTGCCACAGTAAAATGTGGTAAAATGCAGATGTTCTCATTTTAAGAAACACCCACCCTGGCCCTTGCCCCACTCCCTTCCTCACTGCAGGCACCTTGATCTGCCCCCCATGGCCCTTCCCTTCCCCCTCACCTTCCACCACAACAGACTTACCAGCTGGACACTGCTCTTCAAGCTGTTGGGCTGCATATAAGAAATTGGATTGGTATCAGCCAATATGCCTCTTTAAAAATTGGCTATTGGTATCGGCCCCACAAATCTCTGTTGGTGCACCCCTAGTATACAGCAATATAAATGGTTAAGAACCTGTTTGCACAGAGCTGGAGAGGGTCTGAAACAGGATCCTGAGCAGGATCCTGGTCATACCCAGTTCACTGTCCCTTTCAATATTTGTTCTCTGCCACTGTGTAACACAGGATGCTGGGCTAGATGGATCTATGGTCTGATGTAGTAAATGGTGATTCTTATACTGTTCTTATGACTCTAAGTGATTGGAAAGAGTGTCTGGGGAGAGGCTGGGCTTGTACCTCCTACATGCCTAGGCACTTAGCTGCTTCAGTTGGAGCAAGAATTTCTTAGTGGACTCATGTCCAGCTGTTTTATACAACCCTTTGTAAGCTGGGTATAGGCCCAAAGCCACCCATATTGGCATATAACAACCCAGGCTGGTGCTTCCTCATGACTCAGAGTTTATATGTGCTGTATAAGTTTGCCAGGTTAAAACTGGAAAACCAGATCTTACTGGGGAAGTATATAACTTTCCTTCAATCCCAGAGTACATGCGCTAGTCTGAGCAGGAACAGGTCTCCAGCTTGGGAAGGGAAAATACCAGGAACTGGATTAGCCACTGTACCATGCATGGTTCTTGCTGCATCCTGGCTGGGGCATTGTATTTTGCCTGCAGTTCTGGTCTTAGATGTGGGAAGGTCACTGCTTAGCAGCAGAGTGCATGACCACCCCCTTCACTTTAAATCCCAGGGCTCACAGTGATTTATGGCCAGCCCTGCATGTGTTGCAATGAGCATGTGTCTGAGTGAAGAGTGGGAGCCTCAAGGCTGCACCTGAGCCTTGTCTATAGGGAGAAGGGTTACTGTGTACCTCAGTCTACATATATGTGTAGACAAGGTATGTGGACCATGAACAAGGTGCATCTGGCCTGCTTCACAGGGAATTGAAACAGGACTAGGATAGATGGATCCTGCTCTGCTATGCTCTGCTCAGTCAGCTCTTTAGACCAGTCTTTCTGGGTGAATGGTTGTCTTCAGTAACCTCAGTCTGCCACTGATGTGCTCTTTCCCTAATGGAAGAATGATGAAGAATCAACCTGTAGAGCTGGCCCTGGATATTTTGCATCCCTAAGAAATTAATTTGCCCCTCTCACCAGCATTCACAGTGTTAATTGCACCAACCAGTCAGAACCTCTTATCACTAATGAGTTCTGGAAATACCATCCTTCCAGTTCTGCTACCTTGGATAACTTCCTAGTCTGCCAACAGGATGAATAGGCCCTTTTTACCTATTCTAGAATGGAGGCTTCTGGGGCACAAATAGCTCTGTATGGCTCCATTCACCCAGAGTTCTCCATTCAGGAAGGCAGGTATGCTCTCCATTTGTCATGCCCTTGCAGGGGGAGGTTCCTGGCTCCTTGCATTTTTCCTGGGTTGCCCAGGAAGGCTCGTCTCCATAGCTCTGCCAGTCATACATGTCAGGAGAAAATATCTGGGGGGCTGGGGGCAGTGCATGACAATGTGGAGCATGCCTCCGGACTCCTCGCTTCTCCCTCCTGCACTGCCGCAGGGTGGCTGTACGCAGCAGAGGAGCGCATGGTGAGGACACTGTGGTGGTGGGGCATCGTAGTGGTATGAATGGAGCTGAGTTTGAGGGGGCTAAGCCCTGTTAGCCATGGCTTTCCGCTGCCTATGCTTCCAGCGATGAGGGTGAGTGAAGTGTCTCTCTCCCTGGATGTAGAAGACCCTCTCATTCAGACATTCTGCAGAGGGAGGGGATTCTGCTCTGGGCAACAGGATGCTAACAACACTTTTAACTTCTGTTTTCCTCCCTAGCCTCCTGCATTAGCTGCCAGTGCCCACCTGAGACCTCCAGTTCCTCCAGCCAAACCCACACAGGTAGTCAACTCATCCAGGCCCCTCCTGTCCTTGGGCCCTGTAGACTTTGCTGTTAAGACTCCTGAGATGGCAACAATTACTTTTTTTTAGTAGGAGTTGGTAAAACAACCCTCAGGGTAGTGGGATCAGTATAGAGGCTAGTAGGGACTGCTACTGATGTGGTGACCCTGGTTGATTCAGTTAATCAGCTTTCTGTTCCTGCCCTGAAATCTGGCTGTCAGGAAGATGCCTGCACTCTGTACTATCAGGACACATCAATGGAGTGATAGTTAACCAGTGCAGAAGCACCTCTACAGATACTGCTTAACTCTTATGCCTTGGTTGACTGGGGACTGGGTCTGAGCACTGAAGCACAAGAATCTGTGTAATGCCGCTAAGTATGCAAGGGAGCTAGTGCAATGGTAAACCCTGGTGTGGAATAAAGGCAAATCCACACTGGGGAACTTAGCTCAAGAGCTGGACAGCACTTGATCCTAGTGTGGACAATAGCCTTCCATCCTGTTCATGTGGGCTGTACCAAAATAACCAGACCGGAATAATGGTTCTAGAAGAGCTAATTCAAGACATTTCTGTGTAGCCAAGCCCCTAATGGCTGAGTGTGCTGGAAGTCAGCAGGTGAAGTCACTGGCTTGGATCATCTGCCATTCCAGTCACTGCTGGCAACTCGGTCCTACAGAAAGGCCACAGCTTCCTTGCAGCAGCTTTGGGTGGTTGTAACCAGTGGGCTGTGAGGCAGTTGAAGGTATGCTCTTCAGCTTGCCCTGCCTTTGCTAAAGCAAGGCTCTGGGATGTCTTAGTTAAGGATTTCTGCTACTAGGCTTTCCACAGTTAATCATTTGAGTAAGTGACTGAAGAGTTGCTCTCTCTTTCAAAGCACAGCTTGGGCTTAAGTGTGGGTGTGCCAGACTAGAACACTTACTGGATGCACACAATATTTTTATTTGAACAAGAAAGAGAAACTTAGTCTCCTTCTTTACTTCATTTTCATGTGAATTAGGGAGCAGATAAACTGTGTATGGCACCTCCCATCCCAACCTCTACAAAGCCTAGACCAGCTCACAGTGAGGTGAAGCAGCTTAAGGTAAGACTTTGGTGTGTGGGGTTGTGTGTGTGTGTGTGTGTGTGCGTGCGCGTGCATATGCATGAGTACAAACATGAGAGAGATTGTGTCTCTTGTGTGCTTGCTCTTCAGGAAATCCTATGAGCAGTGCCATGCAGACTCCATGGTGCTGGCTGAAGGTAGATTGCCACTAATCACTCCTATTTTCAATAAAAAATATTCTTAAAAAACCCCAAAATACAACCCTCCAGGACTGATGGTGTTCCCCTTGGGGTCTAACCCTAATGATGGCATTTAGAAGGCTTGAAGCAAGATCACCCTGCCAGTTTCAAGCTATTCAAGCATAGACAAAAAGGTTATCTCTTGCTAAGCAAACAGAACAGCTTTTATGTTGTGATCCTTCAGCACCTGATGTTTGGCTTTTAAACCTGGTCCAGCACTGTGGTAGGGACTAGCACCTCAGTATTGGTGACTGAATCAACAGCTCAGGCCATCCAGCAAAAACAACCGAAACTGCAGCCACAGCACCATTCCTTGTGGGCAAAGGGAGAGCAGAAAATATTGGGGACTTTCTGAGTAGGGACTCTCAGCTCTTCTTTACTGGGGAATCTCCACTCAGCTCCAGATATGACTTTCCCTCAGTATGGGGCCAATCCCTGTTTGGTTCCTGGGCAGGCACCCACAGAACAACTGCTATCCTCTTGCTGTGATTTAATTTTGAATTAAATCGTCAACAAAATTCCCTTGTTTGTAAGGAATGTGCCAGATGCCACTCTGGGCCATTGGGCTGTACCTCACTGATCTGTGGCTAATCTTAAAGTTACAGCTCTTTTTGTACCCATGAGGGATATTGCTAAACCACATTGACCGGGAAGGTGCAGGCTCCTTTTCACCAGCCCAGAGCGTATGAGAAGGGTTTGGGGTCTGTTTACTGATTCTTTATTCTCTATAATTAGGTGAAGCCAGATCCACCAAGCAGACCACTCCCAGAGCTGAAAAGCAAACAGGTAACATCTTAGCTGCCGATCCCATCCGTAGGCCTCTGGCTCCAGTTCCCTGGGGCTCTACCCACCAGAATATCTGGTTGCACTTCACAATGACCCCCACATGTAAGACAGATCTCAGAGCACAAAAGGCCATAGAGCCCCTTCTGACCTTGAGACTCAGACTCCAGTGCTAGAGACTGAGGGACTTAGGGTGGGCTCTGGGTTGGGCTGCAGAGGATGCATCTCTGGATGCTTTTAAAGCAGTGTTTGTCAAACTCTTGACAACACCTCGGGCACACTTCTTCTGAATTAAAATTGGCAGCACACTTCACCCTTACACCTTTACCCTTACCCTTTACCCTTACACCTGCCTCTGCTGTGGCAGTGGGGCCCAGAGCCCAGCTCCCTTTCCACCATGGGTGGCACAGCCAGAGTGAAACCTGTTGGGGTGGGGGGTGGGTGTGGGCTGGCCGCTGTGGGCTCAGGCTCTCTGCTCTACTGGGTGGGACTTGGTGCGGCAGGGCAGAGTGGGGCTGGGCAGGAAATTTTGTTGCTGCTGCTCAGTGAGCCACACTGTCATGGAGAGGCACCCCCTGCCCGCCTGGCAGCAGTGAGAGACACAACTCCATGCTGCCACCTCTGCTGCTGCTCAGGCCGGGGGTACCTTGCCTTGGCAGTGCTGAGCTCACGGTGGCAGCATCAAGCTTCCCTGCACCGTTTTGCCCTGCTGCACCACATCTCTCCCCCTGGGCTGTGAGGCAGGGCAGCACGGTGGGGAGCCTGCAGCAGGTAGCCCACTCCCACCCTTGCTGCATGCACAGATCTGCCCCCCACAGCATTCCAGATGAGTCACCTGTAGTCACCTGTAATCACCTGAGTCACCCCATCCCACTTCCCACCTGGGCCCTGTGGCCACGTGTTCCAGCCCCAGGCCCCAAGCTTCACACACTGTCCAGCCTGGGCAGTAGCCCCAGCCCCAGCCCTGCCCAACTCCTTCCCTCCCTATGGGAGCCTCAATTCCTCCCCACCCACCAACCCATCACCAGATTTACCTGTGGGAGCTGCTCTCTAGGCTGCCTGGTGGCGGTTGTACATGTGTATGTGCACACATGCACATGGCACCCACTGCCTGATCGCCTTCCTCCTGATCCCCCTAGGCCCTTGCAGGCTAGAACTCTTCCAGCCTGCAAGGGGAAACCCACTGTTTGCTGTGATTCTCTCATTTAAAAAAGAAAATCTGGGGGTTTTCTCTTTAAAATGAGACAATCCAGGTTTTTCTCCTTAAAATGAGAAAATTTGGGTTTTACCACATTTTTCCATGGTGAACGGAAAACCCGGATCCCTGTATATAATATTCCATTCCCCCACCAGAGGAAATCATGCCAGTCCTGAGATGTACTGTTAAAAATGACACCCACAGAAAGAACTGCTCTACTCTTCTACTGTCTGCCCATTCCCTACTGTCTGGTTTGTACCTCGGAGGCAAGGGCAGCCCGCACTGCTGAGGCTGTTCGTGCAGGGTCTTACACGCCTGGAGACCATCCCTGTGGCCCCTCATGCTGGCTCTGGGTACCAGGGAAGGAATGGAGGGGAATAGCCAGACTGCAAAGCACAGCTGTATGCATCCATCCATCCATCCACTGTCTCCTTGCAGCAGAGTGCACTGCTGGGAGTGTGGGGGGAGCTGGCATAGGGGCTGGCTGGTGGTGAAGGGCAGAGGAAGGCAAAAGCAGCGGCATTTCCTAGAGGAGCAACTACAGATACTGCTGGGGTAGTTTAGGCAGGCACAGGGTGCTGAACAGGGGAGGAGAGCATTTAGCTCCTCACATAGGGGATCTCACAGCACACTTCTGTCACTCTCACAGCACATTAGTACCGTGGCACACCCTTTGGGAATCACTGTTTTAAGATGTACACAGGGAGCTATTGCCCTGCTTAGTAAGAAGGGCTGCTGCTGGTTTGTGCAAATAATTCAGAGAACAAGCATTGAATACAAAGTGCTTATAAATTTCCAGATTAAGTGATGCTCTTCGTCTT
Source organism: Crocodylus siamensis (assembly GCF_052110815.1). Taxonomy (NCBI): domain Eukaryota; kingdom Metazoa; phylum Chordata; order Crocodylia; family Crocodylidae; genus Crocodylus; species Crocodylus siamensis. The sequence continues at coordinate 23,304,738 of NC_143401.1, read as the reverse complement.
GCCTATTTGACAGTTCAAAGAAGCAAATCAACCTGGCTGGACTTTGGCGGGTGACCAGACACCATCCTCGCCATCTCTACCCATTCCCCCAGCCAAGCCTGCAGCCCTCAAATTTCAGCCTAGCCAGCACCAGCCTCAGGTGAGTCACTTCCTGCATGGGCGCAGGCAGAACTCATATTTTTCAAGTGATCTAGCCCCTGAAACCTCACTACATCCATGTCTTAACACAGTGCACAGCTGCAGAGTGCTTTTAAAATGGCCAGTCATGCAAAAGATTAACCTTGGTTAAATCAGGTATTACATTAGGGCGCTCAAAAACAGAGCATCTTAGGGGATTTGTGTTCCCTCCGGGGTTAATTTTTCACTTGGGGGCAGAGCTGGGCTGCAGTTGGCAGAGCTGGGCTGCAGCTACCAGCCCAGCCCCACCCCCCAGGCTGTCACGGGGAGGGAGAGGGAAGGACAGGAAGCTCCTTAATGGGCAAAGTAGAGGCGGGGGGTGGGGAACAGGTCCCACTCGCCTTGCGCCTCCCATCCCCAGCTACCTTGGCTGGGTTATTGGGAGGAGCCAGGTCAAGCCCAGGAGGCAAGGGGGCTCCATTCCCCCCTTCCCTCTCAGAGCTCCTGGCTGCTGAATGGCCAGAGCTGAGGGGGATGGGGAGGGGAATGGGGCCCCCTCTCATTGAGTCCCCTCCCCAGATACCTTGGCTACAGTATTGGAGGGAGCTTGATCATGGCCATGAGGCATTTCTCCACTCCCCTCATCCCCCTCAGCCCTGGACATTGAGCAGATGGGAGCTTTGGAGTAGCTGGAGAGGGGGGCGGGGTGGCATGAGACAAGGAGGCCCTGTTCCCCACCCTCTCCCCCTCAGCTCTCGCCATTCAGCAGCTGGGACCTCCCTTTCCTCCCACTCCCCCTTCCCCTTCCCCTTTCCCTCCTCCTTCCCCCCTCTCTTGCTGACAGCCCCAGAGGCTGGGCAGAGGAGCTGTTTGGCAGCCTCCTGGGTTAGGTAGATGTTGGGTTAGGCGCAGGGTGGCTTACGTAAAGCGCCATGAGTTAGAACAGGGTCTTAATGTCTGTCTGCACCCTGAGTTTTGTTACAGGTACCAGGGAGAAGAGGGGCTCTCTTTTCTCATCCAGGTTCTGTGCTTTGCATTCACAGCTTGATACATCTAGAAGCTTTTTCTCTCAACTTGTCCCAAACCCTATAACAGCTAGCATGTTGTTCCTTTGGGCAGCTCTATCTCTCCTCGGCAGTGATGCCAAGATAGCTGCCAAGAAACAAGCTGTACCCACTCTCTCTCACACTGTATATGCCACTTGCTGAAAAATGTTGTGTGGCTGCTTTCTGATGCATGCAAATAGATGTAGTAGGAGGGTAGTAAAACACTGGAACAAGTTACCCAGAGAGGTTGTGGAAGCTCCATCCGTGGAGGTTTTTAAGACATGCTAGACAAAGCTTTGGCTGGAATGATCTAGTTGGGAATGGTCCTGGTTTGAGCAGGGGGTTGGACTAGAAGGCCCTAATTTTCTATGATTGTTTGTACTCTGGCTCCCTTTCTCAGGCATGCTCCTGAGCAGTGCTAGGCTTGCCCCCCACTCCAGTGATGCCTGTACTGCAGCTTGTCAGTGTTTACAGCAGGAGGAAGTGGGTGGGGCTTGTTTTTTAGCTGTGGTCTGTACCACAACCTGGGAACAATGTGGACATACATTTTGTTTCTTATGTGCACACATTTTCCTTCCTCTTTTCCTTCTCCCTATATAAGTAAGGGCTCTGGGAAGGGCTGTCTGTGACAGGAGTGTGTGTGCCAGGAGCTGCAGAAGCTTCAGTCCTTGCCATGGCTTCTTTTCATCTATTTTGCAGAAGGGAGTCTCTCCAAAAGTTGCACTGAAACCTCCTGCTACCCAGAGATGACGCAGACTGCACTAACTATGAAATGAGAAGAGTTTCTGGCTCCAGAGCTTTGTGTGAGATGATTGAACATATCTGCTTCTAGCTTCAGTGGTACTTGAATTGCTTGCGGAGTCTTCCTTCAAGGTCTTGAGTGTTTACATGAAATGTTTGACTGAGTCGTGCCTTAACTTGGATCCTGTAGCTTTATATATAATTCACCAGTGGAAGGACATCTGGCAGCTGTTCAGACACCAGCACGGGGCCTACAGCCATACAAACAGGGAAGCATTTACAAGCTGGACAAAAGTAGAGTGCAGGGAACCTCCCAAACATCCCAAAAGGAGAGGAAAGTTTGTTTTGAATCCATAGATACCTCTGCTCTCTCCTGCACAGGCGTGACTGGGAAGCCAGCTACAGTTGCAGCTCTGACTTCGATTCTGGATGTGGTCTGTAGCTGTGTGACCTGTACCTCTCTGTCCCACGGGCTGCCAAGAGCACATGTCTCAGCATGAAATGCTTTAGGTCCCTTTGGGTTGCTGGAACAGGGCATGCTGGAAACTTCAGTCTCTGCTGGCTGCACCCTGCTATGCCTTAAGTCATTGTTTTGTGGCTCTCAGGTCTTTGGCATAGCAAATATGCCCCCAGAGCAGCCTTTGCTCCCTCCTCTTGGTTCACCCCCTTCTGTACACAGGCCTTTCTTGCAGGGGGAGAGTCTGACACTATTACAGCCTCCTAATTCACAGACAGGACCTTCTTAGCCCTTTCAGTGACCATCTTCTCAGCACCTGGGGATCCAAACCCAGTCACACAGGTTTGAGGGCAAAGGCGTATCAGGAACCCCCAACTCATCTCCTAGCCTCTTCTTATTACTCTCCAGGGTACATTTCCTTCCTAGAAGCAAAGTGTGGCTAGCCAGGCCAGAAGCCATGGCCTCTCAACCATCAGCTCCTGAACATTTGGCTGCACTGCAAAACAGGCAAAGCAGGACAGGAGGAACAAGGCTTTTAACTGGAGCAGGCTGCAGTGGTGCTACTGTATGAGAAGCTCCTATACTTTGGCAGCGTGGAGGTCTAATCTACACAAAGCTGGTTTTAGACACTTTTTCCAACACAGATTTTCAGACCAGCTGGCTGCAGTGAGCAGGAAGGTTCAGCTGATGATTTTCTTCAGGGCATTAGCTAGCCTGGTACAGAGCTCAGGAACATGACAGCCAGGGGGCAGGACTGTGGGGAGTTCCCTGAAATAGCCTGCTGGTGCCATTAAAAATCTGTGCTCAATAAATAAAACAGTCATATCCACCTGGGCTGTCTCACTCTCCCCTGGGGTTTCAGCAGGACTGAAGCTGTTTGTTTGTTCTGATCTTTAGGAAGCCACAAATGATCATTTAAGTTATTGTTGAAGTTACTATTCTGTCTGAAAAACATTCCTGGATTTTTTTACTATGGCTGTTAATTTATGATCTTCAATGTGATGTTTTCAGTTGGTATGGCCGTACATCAGATATCTCATTTGATATTATTTCAGTTGAAGGCTTTTGTAAAAATAAAAACTAAAGGTCATCTCAGTCTGCGTCAGTTTCCATATGGCAGATGGGATGAGTCCGTGCCATTACAGGATCCCTGTGCAAAGCTGATGCAGCCCTTAGCACAGAGGTAGGCAAAATGTTGCCTGCGGGCCAGATGCGACCCACCAGGTCCAGCCTGTGAGGCCCCTGTGAAAATTTAGACAATTAATATTTGTCTGCCCCTGACTCGAATCTAGCTGCTGGCTGAGAGCCTGCAGAGGGTTCCCCTAGCACCGGCCCCTCCTCCCTGCCAGGCTGCACAGTTTTCAGAACGGAGGAGGGGAAAGGAGCAGAGCGAGCGTCTTCTAAGGGTTCCTCAGCCAGCACCGGAGGCTGGAGTGGATGAACTGAAGGGGGGGAGATCCAGCGCACCTGCCCCGCCCTCCAGTCCGGGCTGAAAAGCCCCCAGACTGAATTCCTTCGGCTTCCTTTCCCCCCTCCCATTTTGAAAACGGCTTGAAGCTGGCAGGCAGAGCAGACAAAAGTTACAGAATATGTTTTGAAACATTTTCATCCGATTTTTAAAGAAAGATTTTCACTCAATTGGCCATTTTTTAAGCTGTCTGCAGCTGTACACTTGTGTTTGGTCGCAGTTATAAACTGCTTTCTGTGGCCAGATTGGGCAATAATTGTCACTTTTGTCTGTCCCAGTTTCAGTAAGCTTATTCCTGGCCTGTGACCTGAAATGAGAGGAACTCAGGGAGATAAAAGCTCAGCCCTGAACAAGCATAGGTAGTCAATACCTGATTCCTTGAAGAGAGCTGCAGGGAAGCTGAAAGCCTAGAGAGATGTTTGTAGTGTGCAGAGATCTGAGATGGGGTATAAGATTATGTTCGAGACTGGTGGGTTGATGTTTGTGTTTTCTGCTTGAGTACCATATTTATTCAAATCTAAGATGAGGTTTTTTCCCTCAGTCAGCATGGGGAAGAAGGGGGAAGCCCCTCATTTTAGATTGTATGGTGGAGGGATGGGGAGGAAGAGGGGTAGGTGGCTGCTGTGGCTCTAAATCTGGCCCTGAGCCTGGGTTGGGGGGCCAGAGTCAGACTCACGGTAGCTGCCTGCTCCACACCTCCGGCTCTGTTTGCTCTCTGCAGCTCAGGATGGGTTCCCTCCTAGGCATGGAGTACAGGGACACTATCCCCTGCCTGGCCAACCAGCAGCACTGCCACTGGTGCGTTACCCAGCAAGGGCAATGCTTCCCCAGACTGTGCTCTGTGACCTGGTAGGAAATAGAGCCAGAGCAGAATCTGACAGTAAGGGAGGAGGGGAAGGGAGCAGAGATTGTGCGGATCTGGGGGTTGGGGGTATGGATGGCAAGGGGGCAGGAAGGCTACAGGGGAAAGAAGTAGGGGGACAGAGGGCAAGGGAGCTGCTTGACCCCTCCAGCCACTGCTTTACCTGCTGTAGCACTGGGGGGAAGGGGGAAGAACGGGTAGCAAATTCAAGACAACCCTCTCATAATTAGATTCTATACCAGGATAATGACAGCAAATGTATACATTTTCCATATATAGAGCTTAATTATTGGGAATCATCTTAAATTCAGGGTTGTCTTAGAAGTGAGTAAGTATAATCATTGAAGTTTGGGTTGGGGCTATAACAATGCTGTGGAGGCCATAGGAGGGTGTCTGAGGAGCACTTTGTATTTGAGTCCTGTAAGTTCCAGGGCAGAGACAGCAAAGGGGCTGAGGCTGCAGAGGCTGAGGCTGGAGCCAGAGTAGAGCCAGCGAAGCACATTAAAATAAGACCTGTAAGGCATGGATGTGGCCATGGAGGAGGCTAGAAGCTGCAATTAGAGCCTTTAAGGCATGATTAGAACTAGTAGGGCCATGATTAAAGCCCTACGGCGAATTATTGCCTGTAAGACCTGATCAGTTAGAGGAGCAGGTGCTAGTGGGGCACAGAGCAGAGGAAGAGGATGTTTGGATTTGTACCCACAAGCCAGACAGAGGGGTCCAGCACAACAGGAGAAGCTGGACCAAGTGCAGACCCAGTGGATGCTTGGGCACTCTGGGGAACAGCCTCCAAACAGAAAATACAGTTGCATCAAGGTGTGGAAGGTAGAACAATAAGGAGGCTGCCCTGAGGAAGCTGGAGTAGATGCAGGATTAGTTTGGCCATTAGGGGGATCTCCCTAATAGATTAGTCTATTGTTGAGCTGGGACCCTAGGCTGTACATGCACCCCTGGCACTCCCTTGCCTCACTGGGTAGGCAAGCCGTGGTACATCCCTATTTGGTTCCCAGTACTGTTAAGATTGCTTGCATGGGGGCCCCTGTAGGAATCAACGCACAGGAGCTATTTAGTATTTTAATGCCAACTGCCCAAAAGGCACTCATGCAGATGCAGTGCAGCTCTTGTTCTTGGGCTCAGAGATTCTTTCACTCATTAGAAACTAACACAGACAGGTGTAATATGAACTCAATGTGGTGTCCATATTATCTATATTTAGATCCCTCTAAAAGAGGGACCTTTATCACAGCTTATTTAGAGTGAACGGAGCTGATAGAGCTGAATCCTGCAGGGTCTTTTTTTGTTAACTTGTGAGTGTTTCACCCTAAGCTTGTGTAGGAACTGGTTTTACAGCCTCAGAAAAAATTGCACAGAAAGTTGGGAGTTTAATAATTCTTGAAGCTTTGCAAAAATATGAAAAAACAATTGTTCTTAGCACTTGAAAACTGGCAGGGTAATAAAATCCCTGCTATGCTTGCCTCTCTGTTCTAGCCAGAGTTCATCAAAATGGGTAATGAGATTTCTGAGCTGAAAAAACAGCTTTTCAAAGGACAAAGCTTGTCAGCAACTTCATTTCCCACTATACTGAAGAGCCTGACACATGCCTTGCCTGGCATACTGGGCACACTGACACATGCAGTTAAGGTGACTGAACATACTCCAGCTCAATTTGAGTAAACTAATCCCAGTGTCACCATCTATACGTGTTTAAGTGCAGTAATTTACTACACTGCTGGATACCACTTGTATCTGACAGAACTATCCATCAGCATAGTAAATTAAATTACTGTGCCCTAATTGCCGTGCACAAGTAGATGGTGATGCTTTATTGTATAACAAATTAGTCTGCTGCTCACTAAAACAAAAGTTCAGTGAGTTTTAGTTGAAGATCGAGGTACAAGAAACGCTATCTTCATGGTACAAATGCTTTTGGAGAGGGCAACAGAAATGAGGGAAGACCTTTTCTTGTGTTTTATTGATTATACCAAAGCTTGATAGAGTCAAGCATGAGGTGTTAGTGAAAATGCTGGAAGAACTGGATATTGATGATAAAGGCCTGAGAATTTTAAGAAACTTCTACTGAGACCAAACTGCAGCAGTGAAGATAGAAAATGAACTGATTTTCTCCAAATTAAGACAGGTGTGAGGCAAGGCCATGTTTTTTCACCTGACTTGTTTAACTTGTGTAGTGAGAAAATACTGAGGGAGATTGAGGATTTACCAGGGCTGATCATTGGCAGACAGGATTTGAACAACTTGCATTATGTTGATGACACAGTCTTAATTACTGTTTCAGAAGAGAAGCTGCAATGAATTCTAGATAAAGTTGTTAGTGAAAGTGAGAAGAAGGGTCTAAGTATTAACTGTAGGAAGACAGAATGCATGATAATTACAAAGAAGATCATTCCAGTATGCAACATCAAAGTGGAAAAGGAACAGATAAGGCAGGTCAATAAATTTAACTACCTGGGAAGCTGACTAACATCAGATGGTAAATGTGATCATGAAATAAAATGGAGAATAGGGATGGCAAAAGACACATTTCTGAAAATGAAAAAGATATTGACAAATAGTAACATTTCTATCGGGGATGAAGTTAAGAGTTTTGGATTGCTATGTTATACCAGTCTTCATGTATGCATCAGCATACTGGACAATATTGAAAGAACTGAGATGTGGTTCTTAGGGTGCATCTTGAAGGTATGTTGGACAAGTCACACTTCAAATGAAGATATTTTGTTAAGAGCAGGCTGCAGGAGGAAGCTGCTGATTGACATCAGAAAGAGACAGCTGGAGTTTCTCAGACACGTTATGAGGAAAGAGGAAATTGAAAGTCTGGTCGTAACTGGAAAGACTGAAGGAAGATGAGATCTTGGAAGACAGAGGTTGACTTATGTCAAGATGAATGATGATCCATTATCTAAATGGATGAATGTATCGACACTGGAAATTCTCAAAGAGAAGAGACCTGTGGAAGACCAAGGTAATCAGCAGGGATTTGGGCTTTCCGTTTCTCACAGAAAAAGAGAAAACCACGGACTTCCCCTTTTTATCAGAGAAAAAAGCAGGTTTCACTTTTTAGCAGAGAAACCTGCGGATTCCCTGCTTTTGCAAATGGCTCTGCAGGATGGCTGAGCCCCAGCCTGCAAAAACTGTTTGCAAACAGGGCGGGAAATCCCAGCCCCTACCCAGAGGGGGAGGGGAAGGGCGGGGCCTGAGTCTCTCACTCAGGCACAGCTCTGCTCAGCCTCACTTTTCTCCTGAAATCTGAGGTAAGTGGGGCTTGCAGGGGGATGGGAGCCCCTCTGGCAGGGCTGGGGGGTTGCAGCACTGGCAGGGTTGGGAGGAGTCAGGAGCAGGCCCCACCTCCACCTGAGCAGGCAGCAGCAGTGGGGGAGCCAGCTCCATGTTGCTTCTGTTGCAGCTGCCTGCTGTTGGGGGCAGAGAGCTGCAGACTTGGGGCCCTGGTCCTATAGCCCTAGCAGCAGGGGGCCCCTCCAGCAGGGCTGGGGGGCAAGGGCTGTGGGTGGGGGACAAGAGGCACAAGTAGGGCAGGAGGGCTGTCATGGGGGCAGTGAGAGGCACCAGCAGTACTGGGGGTGGGGCTTTGGGGGTAGCGAGAGGTGCCAGCATGGTTGGGGGGGGCTTTGGGGGCAGTGAGAGGCACCAGCAGGGTTGGGGGGATGCTACAGGGGGCTTTTAATTTTAATAATGGATTTTGGGAGTTTTGTCAGAGAATTTGTGATTTTTTAATCAGAGAAAACCAGGATCCCTGGTAATCAGTGTTCTGTTTGGTTATGGTACCTAGAGAGAGAGCTCAGTAAAGCATCTTGTGTAGATGCACCCAGTTAGTATGAATGGATGAATTCTAGGACTAAATATGGCTTGGTGTGGGAGCTAGGGATTTTCATTGGTGAAAGATAGACATGTGCTGTGCAGGAAGAGCAGAATGTGAATAGCAAACTGCTAATTTACTTATTCTGAGACCAGAATATTCACACCTGTGTTCAATACAATTGCTGCCCTAATGGCATCCTCTGTCCACCGCACAGCCCTCTGAGCCTATGAAAGGGTAAGCAGGCTCATCCTTGAGGTCTTGTTACACTTTACACAGTGAGACACACAAATGTTGATAGGTGTTAGTGCTAGCTTGGAGTTTGGGGCAGTCACACCCTTAGTCTAGAAACCTTCTCTGACTGTTCCCTACCTGCATAGCTATAACTTGCCATTAGAGGTCTGCTGAGGGAGTTGGCTGATCTGACTGCAGAACCGCTGGTCATTATCTTTGAAAACACGTGGTGATTGGCAGAGGTCCCGGATGATTGGAAAAGGGCAAATAATAGTGCCCATCTTTAAGAAAGGGAAGAAGGAGGATCCAGGAAACTACACCTCACCTCACCTCAGTGGTCAGCCTCACCTCAGTTCCTAGAAAAATCATGGAGCAGCTCCTCAAGGAATCCATTTCTAAGCACTTGGAGAAGGTGATTAGGAACAGTCAGCATGGATTCACCAAGTGCAAGTCATGCTTGACCAACCTGATTGCTTTCCATAATGAGATGACTGGTTCTGTGGATGAGGGGAGAGCAGCAGACAGGATGTACCTTGACTTCAGCAAGGCTTTTGATATGGTCTCCCACAACTTTCTTACAAGCAAGCTAAGGAAGTACGGGTTGGACGAATGGACTATAAAGTGGATAGAAAACTGGCTGCATGGTTCACTCAACGTGCAGTAATCAATGACTCACTGTCTAGTTGGCAGCCAGTATTAAGTGGAGTACCCCAGGAGTCAGCCCTGGAGCTGGTTTTATTCAATATCTTTATCAACAATCTGTAAGATGGGATGGAGCGCACCCTCAGCAAGTTTTCAGGTGACACCATGCTGGGAAGAGTAGGAGATATGCTGGAGGGTAGGGCTAGGATTCAGAGACACCTCAACAAATAGGAGGATAAGTCCAAGAGAAATCTCATGAGGTTGAATAGGACAAGTGCAAAGTCCTGCATTTAGGACAGAACAATCCCAATCCCATGCACTGGTACAAGCTGGAGACTAACTGGCTAAGCAGCAGCTCTACAGAAAAAGACCTGTGGGTTATAGTGAACAATAAGCTCAATATGAGCCAACAGTGTGCCCTTGTTGCAAAGAAGGCTTACAGTATACTAGGCTGCATTAGTAGGAGTGTTGCCAGCAAATCAAGGGCATTAATTCTTCCCCTCTTTTTGATACTGGTAAGGCAACATCTAGAGTACCGTGTCCAGTTTTGGGTCTCCCACTACAGAAAGGATGAGGCAAATTGTCAAGAGTCCATCAGAGGGCAATAAAAATGGTTAGAACGCTGGGGCACATGACTTCTGAGGAGAGGCTGAGGGAACTGGCTTTATTTAGTCTAGAGGAAAGACAGAGGGAGGATTTAATAGCAGCCTTCAATTACCTGAAGGGTATTTCCAAAGAGGGGTGGGCAGTTATTGCAGATGGAGGCCCACTTAATGAGTTTTTGGGACCTGTCAAGGGTCACATCTGTCTCTCTCCCTCTCATTCACTTGCTCTTTCTATCTGTCTCCCTTCCCTTCCCTTCCCTTATCACTGTCTCTCTCTTCTCTTCTCTTCTCTTCTCTTCTCTTCTCTTCTCCCTCCTGAGAAGCTGGAATGCAAAATACACAGACTACATTAGAAGTAAGGGCTCATTTCCTCCTTGCTAGGGCAGCACCACCTCCTTGAGCCACAGAATCAAGCTATTTTGCCTGTTCCCCTTCTGCTTGCAGGGTGCTTTCCCTTTGGGCTGATCAGTGGCCTGGCCTCAATAGGAAGGTGACCTCAGCTCTGCCTGGTATGTAGCCCAGTGATTAGCCTGCAGTTCTGTAGAACCAGGGATGCCTAGGTCTTTCCTGACATATGCAGATGCTCTAACCACTAGGTTGATGAGCAAAAGGTGGAGGATACATGTCACAGCCATTACTTGTGGTTTTTGGCTGTCTATAATTTAAGGGACGTATGTTCAGTTCTGTGGGTTCATGGCAGAGTTGCAATGTAATGGTGGCCCTAGAATTCTTCTCCAAGCTTCTCAGTGACCCTTCTTCAGCACAGACTCTTATATCTGTTGGTGAGTGGGCAAACAGGACTTGTCTGTACTATCTAAAACAGCTTCAGTATTAAACATCTGGGTGCAGAGTGCCTATGGACTCAGGTTCTCAGCTGTCCCCTCTGGGCAGTAGAGACGAACATTATGCACCAAATGGTAAGATGAAAGCTTTGTGATCGCCAGGGATTCTGGTTTTCTGTGGTAAAAAGTCCAAAATTCTTTGATAAAAAATCCCAAATCTGCGTTTTCCATGATTAAAATGAAGCACTGGTATATATATAGGTATCAGTTGAACACAAAGTTTTATTGCTATATTTACAATTTAAAGCACTTTGGAAGCCTACCAGTGCCTTAGTCATTATAATAAAATACATTTTAAATACCATTTGATTTTGGTTTTCTTTTATCATGGAAAATCAGAGCTCCCCCTGCTCCTTTCACTCACCAGAATGTGGATCCAGTTACGGCTGTCCCTCCCACTGCTTTGTGGCACTGAGCAACCCCAACAGGCCAGTGCCCTGCCCCTGCCCATGCCGTTGCCCCTCACTCCTGACCCACAGTCCCCGACCCTCCAGCCCCGCTGGTGCCCCTCACTCCCACTCTGCAGCCTCCCAGCCCCCTGTTGTATGGGGCAAGAAGTGGGTGTGTGGAGAAGGGAGGGCATAGGTTTTGCCACAGTGCATCAGGGGAACATAGGAGGGTACATACCTCCTAGATTTCTGTGCCTACTGTGGGGCATGGGGCTTCAGCCTTGCCAGACTGGCACTAGGCAGGCACCACCTCTCTGGTCCAGTGGGTGGGATCTAGCATAAGAGGAAGCATAGTGCTGCCATGGCCACCAACGTGAAGCACCCCTGCTTGCCAGGCAGCAGCGGCAGGGGGGTGGGGACACAGCTCCAAGCTGCTACCACTGTTGGACACCCCACACCAGCTGCACCAGCATGGTGAGGTGCCATGGCAGCAGCAGTGGTGGTGCAGAGTTGTGCCCTTCCACTGCGAGTGGTCAGGGGCTGCCTCACCTTGGCAGCCATGGCGATGTGGCACTTCCTTCTACACCGGGTCCCACCTACTGAACTGCCTGGTGCCAGTCCAGCCAGGCTGCAGCCCATGCCCTGCTATGGGTGCAGAAATCTGGAGGGAGCAGGAACCTGCATGCCCCCATAATGCATTGTCTGTGCCTCCCCATAGACTTACCTGCAGGGAACTGTGGGAGCTGTTCTCCACTATGCTGCCTGGTTGCCATGTGTGTGCACAAATGTGCACATGCATGTGGTGCCCCCTTCCTCTGATCACCCTCCTCCTGCTCCTGCCAGCCCCAAGGAGCCCCTTGCAGGCTAGAACTCTGTCAGCCTACAAGGGGAAACCCATGGTTTCTTGGGTTTTTCTCCTTTAAAGAAGAAAAACACTGTTTTTCCAGGTTTTTCCAGGGGACATGGAAAACCTGGATCCCTGGTGATCACAGAGTGGCAGAACCTGTAAGAGAACTCAAAAGTCCTGTCTCCCAGGCTCTCATTCAAGTGCTATTTTTCCTGCCTACCTGATCAGCAGTAAAGCTAGAGTCCTGCTTTTTACACACAGTGACTGAGTGTGTTTTTTTGTGTTGCAGTCATAGTGGTGCTGATCCTGAAAAGCACTGCAGGATCAGGCCCATAGGGTGAAATCTGTTGACTGTCTTTTTCTGTGGTGCCAAATCAGAGCAAGATTTTCCCTAGGAAGGACACTTTTGTAATTGCAGTCATGTAGCACTTCAATATGGCCAAGTCTGGCATATCAATAACCTTGTGATTACCTTATCAGGACATGTGCAGCCATATTCATGGTCTGCCATAGGCCCATTGGGTTGTCACCTATTTCCTGGTCCATGACCACAACATACCATTCTTCCTGACCCCAGCAGCTGATCACTCAGCACTCTGCAGCATGGTCCCAACTGCTGAATTACAATGCAACCTATTTTTTCAATATTTATTTATTTATTCATCGGAATATATCCCATCACGGTAGTTGATAAGTCACAACTTTGTCTTTTTTCATCAAGCTGCTTGTTCAAGATGGAATCCCTCCCCCACACATTTTTTTAAATCTACTAAAAGGTGTGCAGTTGCCAGGTGAGTGCCCACTGCAACTGTAGAAACATAGCCTCTGTGCTTTGTCTTATTCACCTCCACCAGGGACCTCTTGCTGAAAGGAAATGGGCTGTCATGGAAACCTGCCATCTGTAACTGAATCCAGGTGGTACAGAGCTCCAATGAATTCCAGCTGTGGGCTCACTGTCTACAAACAGCCTTACCTCCCCTGTCCAGGGTCTGTTGAGGATTCATGCCCATCAGCACTATTTTCCATCCAGACAGCTCAAAGCCAGTGTGAACTAATCAACCCTTGAGAACCTCCTGGTTTGCAGAGGAAGAATCGTGGAGCCTAAATTCATAATAGAGCAGTGATTTTCAAACTTTTTGAGCTGATCCCCCCCTTTGAGTTACAATTTTGTCTGACCCCCGCCCCCCACAGTCCCCTCATCCCAGAGGAGCAGCCCAGCCAGGCACAGGATACTCTCATCCTCTCATCCTAGCAGCTGCTACAACTCGGCTTGGCTCGGCTCGGCTTGGCTTGGTGGGGTGGGCTCCTCCTGCTGTGGCTCCAGTGCCTCCTGCCTTGCCCCTGCTGTGGCTCTAGGCTGCAGGCCTGCCACAATGGGCTCCTGGAGGTGCAGTGGCCTGCTGGCAGAGCCTGCCCAGGACTCCCTGTCCCTGCATCTCTTCGTGAGGCTGCAGCAGCACCAGCTCTTTGCAAGTTTCTTGCCCACGCCCCACTGCTCTGCACCCCTCTCCCCAATGTTTCATGCCCCCCCAGAAGGGTGCGCCCCGTAGTTTGAAAACTGCTGTAATAGAGGCTAGTGAGTGAGTAGGAGAGAGAACCCAGGACTCATTCTGTTCTCCAAGCTTTTCTGAAAAAAGCCGTCAAGGTTTGAACACTAGCTCCATAAATATGCCAGCACCAGTGATCACAGTTGCTTCCTGATTACAGGCAGTCCTCAGACTTACAACACAATTGGTTCCTAAAAACCGCATCTTAAGTCATATTGTTATAACTCGGAACCAATTTTCTCATAAGAAACAACGTTATAAATGGGGGATTGGTTCCTGAACCAAGGCCCGATACCCTATTTTCACCAAAAATACCCTAGAATTTTGTACTTGATCAACTATAGATGAGTAATATAGCTGCATTAATGTATTTATATTGTAAATAGCAATCGCACTGATTTGGAAGGACTTCTTTGAGGTGACTTTTCTGGAATTTTTGAAGGGCTCTTGGTTGGACTTTTTGAAGGGTTCTGGGCTGGAGCTTTCTCTGGAGTCTTGGCTGCAGGTTTTTCTGAAGTCTTGTTTGCTTTCTTAAAGAAAGTGTCCAGGGAAGTTTGGACAGACATTCTCCAAGGAGATGAGCAACACAGCAAGCGTGTTTGCTGGCGTGGCGTGGCGTGGCGTGGCATCGGATCAAGTGTTGTAAGCTGAAACTGATGTCATAAAGTTGAAATGGTGTCAATTTATAAACATTGTAAGTGTGAAACATTGCAACTCGAAACATTGTAAGTTGAGGACTGTCTGTATTTTCACTCTTGAACAATGAGGGTCTATTCACAGGCACTATCCCAGTAACTGTTGAGCAACAGTGCCCATAATCTGCAGCTGCCCTCCACTTCACTTGCTGTTGTCAAAAAGCTCCCTCTGTCCAGTGGGTGGCAGCAGGCTCCCACCATCCAATCACAGCAGTGACTCTTTTCTGATAAAGGCTGACTCTACTCTGTCTTCAGCAGGAAGATTATAAAATGCATCATAAAGTTTTACTGGTTGAACAAGAGGATTCATAATGGGTAGAAATGACTCCGGCAGGGGCCAGAAGTGTTCCAGCTCTGGGCTTAAAATGAATTGGTAGTTTGTTTGGCGGTTTTAAAGGGCTGCAATCAAAGTGACTCCAGTGAGTGTGCTGCACGGCTAGACTTCCAAATACTTGTCCACTCTTTTAGGATATTCCAGTTTGCCTGTTAGCTCCATGAAGGACAGGGATCAAGGCATCGTGAGCATACTGCCTCGATTGTTTGTGCCAGCCATAGGGCCCAGGATTCCACACGCTGAAAGGCACAGGGCTTTGTGCCAGAAGCAAGTTGTGTCAGCATTAAGGGGAAAGCAGGAGGCCTGTTAAACAGCCTTTGTATTAATTCTCCAGATCAGACGGATGGTCTGCTGTTGACGACTGATGTGGCTGATGAAGAGGCACTGCTGGGTCCTGCTGTGCTGGACAGAATCCAACATGCATTTATCTAGGGGAAGCTGTAAGAAGTGGTTCCCTTGGCTATATGTTCTTTAGGGCAGGGCTTGCTTCTTGTAGCTGTGCACAATGCCTGGCACAGTGGCATCTGCAGTCATGGGATTCTGCTGCAGGAATAATCTCTGTGTTCTGGCTTTGGTGGCCTAGTTAGCAGGATAAGGACAGGGGGCGCCTGTACACACCATGGGTTTTAATCCTCATTAAATTAAACAGTTTTGTAATATTTAAACTTGTTTATTTTGGAGTGTTACATCTGTGTTTACACGCAGTAGGTTTTCAAACAAATTAAGCTGGGTCCTTGGCTGGCACTGCAAGAGAATGGAATGGTTCAGTGCTGCTCCCCGGCCCAGGGCCCCTCACCCACCCCGTGCCTGCATCCTGCCATGCAGCTGTGGAAGCAGGGAGCTGGCAAACCACACAAGAAAAAGAAAGCGGAAGCTATTCTAAAGCAAAAGCAATTCAAAGGGGTGAACTACAAAAAAGTTGCAGCGCCATACGGTGGACAAAGGGGCTTATTACACATGTTCTTTGTGTTTGCACACAACAAATCCATGGACTCAACACTTTGATTCCTGGCGAACCAAACTAAACTACATCTAAGGAATTTTAGTTTAATGCACAAGAAAGACTTTTAAAGCATTGGGAAACCCTGTTGGTGTAAACAGAGATGCAGTTGTAGTGCATGAAACGGCAAAAATCACAGCATGTACATGAGCCCAGGGGGTGGTAAGGACAAGCACCTTGGAGAGGGATAGTCTTGTTTCTGTGTCCAGGTCTTAGATTTGCAACTGGGAAGGAACCTTTAGGCATGAGGTGCTATGACCATGTGGTATAGAAAAGGAGGCACCAGGTTCTACGCTCACTCTCACACTTGCCCCATCCAGCAGGTGAACAGGGAGAGATAAAGGCAGGATCAGGTCCTTGCTGTTTGCTGTTCCTGTGCAATGGCAGGAAATCCAAAAACTGTATCCCTGTCTGGTTTACTCCTGGACACAGGCTGTGGAGCCAAGGGCCTCTATATATAAACCCATCCCATTTATAATAGCAACTATGGGTGAAGTCTTCAAAACAGAGGCTAGGAGGAAAAGACTTCCTAAAGCATGTAGGAACTCAGATCTCATGAAAGACAATGGATCTTGGAACCCTAAGCCATTAAAGCCTTTTGAAAGTCACTCCCAAAGGCCACCTCAGCCTCCTCCCTTCAAATATGACTGACTCTTGAGCAGAAGGTTCCCTATCCACCAGCCTGGCTGGCAGCACAGACACTACGGTTCATCTTCCCACGCAGCGTGTGTGGAATGCTGTGCTAAAAGTATCAGAGCATCTGTAAGATGGTGTGTCTATATCTGCCTGCTTGTCTCTGGTTCAAGGTGTTATTTTCCTCTGAAACATGTACATTTGGCCAGTGTTCTGAAGTTTCTCACACAGAAGACAACTTGACTGGCCACATGCAGGCATACTCCTAGGCCTATGCTGCTGCCAGCAGCATGAGAGTCTGCACATTTGTGAGCAGTAAGGGAGAAGGATGCAGCTGAGCTTGAGGCTTCCCCCACAAGAAACTGGAGGTGGTGTGAGGGTAGCTAAACTGGAAGCCTTCTGTCTGTAAGAAAATAACATTACACAGTATATAATTAACCTTTGGAACTCACTGCTTCAGGATGTCAGGCTAAGAACTTGTCAAATATGGATGGGACATCTCTGCAGAGAACAAGGACATTGTAAATGATTCTGACACTGTTGGAACAGATAATGAACCTGCCACATCAGGGTCTCTGTTAAAGTGATTGGTACTCTACCATCCTTCTCTGAAACTGCAGGTGCAGGGTACTGTTAGAGGCAAGACACTGTGTGAGGGAGACCTCAGGTCTGCTCCTGCTTGGTGATACCTTGTTTTTACCCTGGACCTGCCAAACACCCCCTTACCAGATGCCTAGCACTGGCTCCCACCTGGCTCAGCTTGGGGTTTCCAGCCCTCCAGGACTGTGCTGACACATGCAGCTCTGAGTTCACATGTATGTGTGTGACCGTGTGTGGGTCTGTATACCTGTAATGCGTAGAGGATGAGTGGGGTCTGCTGTAACCGAGGAAAAAGTGCTGATACTCCCTTCAGCCTCCCCAGAGGACAACTGTGCCACTCTGTCCCCATTGTGCTTACACCTATCCAGACTAAGGGGAAATCACCCAGTCCCAGACAAGCCCAGACTTTCTAAAACCCCAAGGCACTGATCCCAGGGCAGTGTTAAAGGGTACGCAAACCGCTGTAGTGTTCTGGGTGGTTTTGGTAAGGCACAGCCAGACAACCTTGGACCACTCTGTCTTAAAGCAGCCTTTATTAGGACTGCTGCAAGCTCGTGGTACAGGATGTGTATGCCCTTAAAGTTGTAGGCCTTCACTAATGTGTCCCAAGTCCCAGTCACTATGGGTGAGAGCATCTCCCACAAAAGTGATGTGCCAGCTCTCATTCCTCAAGCTGGCTCTGGGCTCTTCATGACTTTTGACACTGACACAGCTTCCCTTGGCCACCTGGTGCAAGCAGGCTTGCTCTACCTGCAGTAAGTTTTCTTCATGCAGTGGGGCATTTGCTCCCCATTTCCCCACTCCTCATGCAGTGAATGTGCTAGCAGCTAGGAAACTAGCCACCCACTGTAGCCAAAACCCAGCAGTAACAGGTACAAGGGACAGACAGCCAGGATGCTCAGGGGCTAAGAACCGCAAACAGCAGCTAAGCAGCCACAGGCACTGGCAGGCAGGTCCTCAGGGTAAGAATGAACACACCTGTGATGGCTTCTGAGTCCCCTGGCTTGAAGAGAGCAGGGTTTAGCATATATATAAATTCAGGGCATGAGATTACAACAGGCAGTCTGGCCCTAAAGTTAGCAGAGGAAGAAACTCCAGAATAGGAGGGGCCAAGAGAGCTTCTAGCTGGCCCCAGTGCAAATCTTGGGGAGGCAAACAGAATGCTACTGCCTTGCAGAGGAATATGACCCAGGATAAGCAAAGCCCTTGTACAGATGGATAGTCACTGTTTATGTTCAATCCCAGAGTATGTTAGTTGGTGTAATAGCCAGAGGGCTTATTCCTTTGTTACTGTTTATATTGGTGGTCGGGTTTGGGACCATCAGGGGAAGGCAACAGATTCCAAATAGTGCCTGACGGCATGAGAGTGTCTTGGACAGGGGTGGACAGTTATTTGGACTAAAGGGCCACCTAACAAGTTTTGGTGAGCTGTTGAGGGCTGCACACACAAACACACATAGACACACAGACACATGCACACATAGAAACACATACAAGCTCCCTGCAGCTCTCCCTTCACCACTTCCCATATCTTGAGTCCCTGGTACATGGCCAGGTTGGGCAGGAACTGTGCCAGCCTGCTCCAGCTGTGTCCACATGTCCTGAAGTGGCACACGGGAACACAGCGGGGCACTGGCCCAGTCCAGCCCTGTGCCAGGGACTCAGCCTGTGGTTTCTAGCCGCCCTCTCTCTGTATCTCCTCCCCCACCCTATCTGGGCTGAGCCAGTCTCATGTTGCACTGTGTCCACCACCTTCCTCCTGCACTCCCCCTGCCCCAAGTCCCCTGGCACATAGCTGGGCCAGGCCAGTGCCATGCTGTGTTCCCGCATGGTGCTTTGGGCCACATGGGGACAGCTGGAGTGCTTGACGGTTCCTGCTCAACCTGGCTGAGTGTCAGGGACTTGGGGTCAGCCAGGAGCCACAATGGAGTGAGGCAGGAGCTGCACCAACCACTCCAGCTGCACCCACATGGAACAGCCCAAAAGCAGCATGTGGGAACACAGTGTGGCACTGTGTTAGTGGCACTTATGCCCCTACCAAGCCCTGGTCCAGCCCAGCAGGGCCTGGATAACCCACAGCTCCTGGCCCTCTTCCCCACCAGCAGGGAGAACCATACCTGAGCTTCAAGTCTCACCAGGGGCCAGGCTGCCTGGTCTACAAGTGGCTGCAGGGTTAGAGCTGCATGCAGACAGCCTTGCCAGGCAGAAGCCTGGCCAGGAGTTCAGCACCCTCTGCCTTGGAGTGTATACTGGGAGCTGGAGGATGGGACAGGGTGGGCCAGTATGCAAAACAGAGTAGCTGCCTGGCCATTGGAGCTGGTGCTGTTGTTACTGCTGCAGCCAGCTACAGCATGGGGAAGGGAAAAGGGCAAGAGGAACCAAAAGCCAGGGCAGCTCTGGGCTGGATACAATTCTTCAGAGGAGCAGTCATGGACCAGATAGAATCCTCTGGCTCAATCCAGTTCACAGGCTGTATTTTGCCCATCCCTGAGGTAGAGGTTCAAGACACAGGGCAACCTTAACCAGAGGATTTAAATGGAGAAAGCCAGGGCAAAAGCCAGATTGGGCCAGGGGGCCCAGCTGGAGAAGGGTAGAACCAGGGCCAAGGTCCCCCAGCCTAGAGAGATGAGAACCAGGGCCAGAGGCCCAGCAGCCCAGGAATGGCAGAAACCAGGGCCAGCAGCCCAGCAGCCTAGGAGTAGCAGAGACAGGGACTAGAATGCAGGAAGCCAGGTCTGGTGTACTGGGCCAAGCCTGAAGGGACCAGTGAGAGCAAAGGGGTGGGAGCCAGGAAAGCTGAAGCCCCAACAAGGGAAGAGAGGCCTAAAGCAGCCTAGAGTTGGTTTGGGGCAAAGTGCCCACTTAGAGGATGACTGGTACCACTTACAAGGCATGGGCATGGCTGTAGTAGAGGTCTGGAGGCTGTGAATAGCTCTTAAGGCTACAAGTACCCTGAAGGGCATGAAGAGGCTTCAGTCCACCAGGCGCAAAGTAGGACTAAGACCAGCAGGGGCCAGGGTGGGACCTGCTGGCTGTCAGAAGAACTCTAGGACCCTTAGAAAACCTTCCTTTCTAACATTCAATAGTTACATCAAGGCATGGCAAGCAAGAAGAATGGAAGAGCAGGGAGCTAGAGCACAGCAGGGGTGCGTGGCCACCGGGGGCATCACAGCCACTCCTGGAACCCAAAAATTGCCACAGGGCCCAGAAGCTGATTTAAAAACCCAGATGACAGAACAGGGGGAAGGCAGGCATCAAAAGAATTTAGTCCAAGGCACTGCTGAGCTCCAGGGAAATGAACTCTGTCTAGCTCTTTATTTATCAGCTGCATTTGAAGCCCCTTTGCCTATACCAGGGCATGAGTAATGAGGAGGGGCTGACCATGAGGTGATCACGAGAGGCTCTGAGCCGTAAAGTGCTGCAGACGGGACAGGCTCTGACACTGACAGAAGTGACAAAATGAACTAACAAAGATAGTATCAATCATCAAGACTTGTGAGCAGCCTGGGTTAAATGCCTCCCAGAAGGAGAACATGATGAACGCTTCAGTCTGTAAAGCTGCGTTTCGAAACCACAGTCCCCTCTGGGCAAAGCTGTGGTTGCCTCTTCTCTTTCAGATGCTTTAAGTAGATTCACGTTGTACCTAAGGTGCCAGGCTGTTCCACACCCACAGACCACACACACCATGAGCAGTGGACTCTTACTGTGATGTAACTTGAGTGTCAACATTGCTTGGTCTTTGTGGCCTCTTCCATCCCAGGCCTGTCAAACCCATCTCCCCATCTCTCTGTTGCAGTGGTCTCCAACGTTTTTATGGTGAAGATCACTTTTTGGAACTAAAGGGCACCCCAGATCTACTGTGCATCTGTCCCACGCCCTGTGCTGGCCCTCGACCTGCTCTACCCCTGTCCCAGACCCTGCACCACCCCGCCCCTTTCCCATGCCAAACTCCCTGCCCCACGCCCCGCCACCTGCCCCATGTATCCCTGAGTGTCCCGGGCCTGGCTGGGCTGGGGCCTGATCCCACTTCTGTGCCACAGCTACACTAAGCTGTGCTCACCTGGCAACCAGAGGAATGTGGCATTGGGCCCCAGCCTGGCCGAGTCTGGAAATCTCTGCAGTCCAGGGGCTTGCATCAGGGCTTGAGGTGCAGTGGTGGCAGACTTTGCCACCTCCACCCCTGCAGAGATGGGGGGAGCCCCCCCCCCCTTAGAGAAGCCTCCCAGGCTCCAATCCTCCCACCACCTGGCTGGGCTGGGGCCCCACTTACCTTCCCCTGTTCCTGGCTGGGCCTCATGGTCAGTCACTCAGCACAGGGCTCAACCTGGCCCCTGTTACTTCCCTCCCCCAGAGATTGACCTGATGGGGCTGGGGAAAGTGGGTGTGCTCATGCCCAGCTGTCCCCCCAGCCCAGGATCTACCAAAAGAGGCTCCGAGATCTACCTGTAGATCACGATCCTCAGGTTGGTGACCACTGCCTTATTGTTTAGAATGGGTGATACCAATCAGATGTCTTCTGTCTGACTTGTTCTCCATCTCTAGTTAAGAGCCCCCCATATGCAAATCTTGTGCCTAAGGCTAATCCTCTCTGCAACTATCTGAGGATATGAACTCTGGACACTTCCATACTGCATTATGTATGAACTGCTGACCTAGCAGTTAAAGGCTTTGTCTCCTTTTTATTAAATCCCTCGTCCTTTCAGCTCCCTCTGAGTAGGCTATTCCTAACATGGATCTGTAGCCTTGGGAGAGACCATAGCTGATGGGAGACAATTCAGAAATCAACACTGATATAGAAGGAACTTTCAGAACAAATTGCAGGTGGTGAAGTTTGTCTTCATGGACAGTACTGCATCATTATACTCAATAAAGACTGCCTGTTAATCTGCCTAATTTTAAACACACTACAGTTCAAAGCAGTTGATTAACATGGAACAACTCCTTTCACCTATCATTAAATGATCCCCATATTAGGAAGGGAAACAGGAACAAAAAAGTGAATCAGTGCTCGCAGTGCTTCATGGAAAATCAGTGGCAAAACTGGGCAAAGAACAATGGACACCTGCCCCAGTGTTTTGCCCACAGGAACAAACTGCTGCTAATCCATGAATCTATAGTTATCTTTATGGATTGTTCTAGTGTGTTGCATGCATGCACTTGGCTCAGTGATGTCACTGATATCTTGTGGATATTAGCTTTTTGATCTCTATCAGAAAAGCTAGCAAGCCAGCTTTAATTAACATGAATTTACTGTCTAGACTGGTTACCTCACAGCATGAAATGCACATCTAAACCATTAAAATAGGGTTTAAGTGGAACTTAGTCCTGAGCAGAGAGGAATATTTCCCATGGTAAAAATGTGGTTATAATAAGCATCTATATCTATATATATTCAAATACCATTTCCTGATATTTTATACTGAAGGATAGGGTGGGGGAGGTTTATCCAACTAGCAATCCACAGGCTGCATCTGGCCAGCAAGGGATTAATGTTTTTCCTGTAGGCACCTGCCTGGCTGCCACTCTCCCTATTGCTCCTCCTGCTGCTGTCGCTGAGATCTCAGGGGTAGGGCAGCATAGCGGGAGAGTGGGCCTCAGGACCCAGAATGGTGCTCAGGCAGCAGGGCATGGGTGTGTGGCTTGCACTGCTGGTATGATCGGGGGAAGTAAACAAGCAAAGCAAGAGCTATCATTTATATCTCTATACTGTCTATAAGAGATCTAAGGCACACAAAACTTTGGGAGTAGGAAATTGCTAGCACAGAGACTATGCTGTATGAGAAGGACCTAGTCCTATGCTTCACTTACCCTGAACATTAGGAATAAGTAATTTGCTGGAGCCAGACGGGTGACATCACTCTGAAAGCAGCGTAATTACTCTGGAGGCCTTCATAATTCTTAGTCCATGGGCAGCATCTGTCTTGGGTCTTTCTTGATGAAGCAGGAGCTAGAGCCAGGGTGGAGGAAAGTAAAAGGCATATCCTCTCTCATTTGCTTTGGACCTAGGGACTATAACTAGGAAGCAGTAGTGAAATTGGGGAAGGGGTGGCACCTGTGGCAGCAGCCCTAGGTGCTGCTTTTATGGGGAGCACAAAAGCAGCTGTTACTGCAGTGGTGGCAGGTGGCACTGCTGCAGCTGATTCAGCAGAAGCCAGTACTGCCCCAGGTACTGCATGGTTGTTCTGGGTGGATAGCTGCACTAGTATACCTCTGCTAGGAAGTGTTACAGAGACAAGAAGTCAGGAGTGTTTAGAAGAGGAAGCAGCAAGGGATCTTACTGACAGGCTACTTGACTTTTGGGTTCAGTTTAGTTTGACTGAACCCCTGGAGCTGCTCTGGTATGGAAGCCAGGACCTGGATCTGAAAAGATCCAGGCTTCCCTGAAAGGTGTTTGGGGCTGCCTGGCTTGGACTGACTTGGAAAAATGGGAGAAGAATCTCTGGGTGATATTTCAGTCTCTCTGATGTTAGTCCTTACCCAGCCAGAAGTTTAGGGGCAAATGCACCAAAGACCGGTGCTGATTGTTCTGAGCTTGGGTAGAAATTTCAAGCTAGCTATTTTATCTGCATGGTTGTATCTGTTACTTGTAACTGCAGAATCAGCTGAGCTTGCACTGTGCTGTCTTGCGCCCCCATGAGCCCAGGGACCCCCAGCAAGACCCCAGGATCCCCAGTGAGCCCCGGCCTGCCCCAGGTAAGCAGGGGCCCATGGAGGGAGGGACCTAGTCAGCTGGGAGCAGGCTAAGTGGGCTGAGGAGGGTCACGCCCCCCCCCCTACTTCGCCCAGCCCCCCAGGGAGCCACGCAATCGGAGCCTTGCAAATAGGCCACACAAACAAACATGCTCCTGGGCCCAGAGCACGAGTTAGTGCAGGAGTTCATGCAGGAAGGCAAGCAGGAGGGCCCGAGGCCTGCCTGTGAGCCCCCCAGGTAGACAGTCCCAGCTGCAGCTGGCCTACCAGCGGCATGACGCGGATTGGCATGCGCTGCACCCCTCGGGTCCCCTCGGGGTCTGCAGCTCCCACTCTGGCACCTTAGAGGCCTCCACCCAGACGGAGCCCATGCTTCTGGGCTCCACGTGGACAGAGCCCCTGGCTCTTGGCTGCGGGGGCTGCCTGTCGCTTTTTCAGACTCTGGGGCCTGGGAGCATGGCCACCTCCCTTTGTGGGGTCTGCTCCCTACTGGGGTCTCTGGCACACCAGCTGGAGGAGCTCCAGGCTGCACAGTCCAGAGACTGCGCGCCATCAGGGACTGCGAGCAGGAGATAGACTCCTACTGCCAGGCCCTTCTCCCCCGGGAGACGGAGGGTAGACCACAGTCTCCCTCCAGGACAAGGGAGGACTCGGGGACCTCCCTTCCTGTCCAGCCCAGGGGTTGGACCAAGGTGGTCAAGGGCCCCAAGGCCCACCACACTAAGGCCCCCCCCCACTGGAGCTTTGCAACAGGTACGAACCTCTTGCAGCCCCAGCAGAGCCTGCTGAGTTGCCAGCTCCCCCAGGCAACACAGGCTCTACTGTAGCTACCGCCCCCACTCTCCCCAAGACAAAATGCAAAGTGTTTGTCATGGGAGACTCCATCCTGAGGGGGACTGAGGGAGTAATCTGCTGCCCCGACCCCTTAGCCTGGGAAGTCTGCTGCTTCCCAGGAGCCCAAATCTGAGACATTGCGGAGAAGATCCCTAAGCTCCTCCAGCCCACTGACCACTACCCTATGCTCCTCATCCATGTGGGCACCAATGACACAGCTCAGAGTGCTCCCAGCCGGGTCATGAAGCACTACAGGGATTTGGGAGTGGAGCTAAAGGGTCTGGGGGCACAGGTGGTGTTTTCTTTGATCCTCCCAGTCTTGAGCTATGGGCTGAGGAGGGAGAGGAGGATCCAGGTAGTGAACCAAAGACTGCGGCGCTGGTGTCATCGGGAAGGCTTTGGCTTCCATGACCACAGTCCGCTCTTTGGTCAGAGAGGCAGCGAGCGGCTGGGAAGGGATGGCCTCCACCTCTCTCCCCTGGGGAGGAGGCTCTTCTCAGCCAGACTGGCTGACCTGCTCCACCAGGCTTTAAACTAAGCCTGTCGGGGGATGGGGGGACTACTGCCACTGCTGGCCCACTGAGCAACCCTTGCAAAGCCAGTGGGCCAAGGCACTTAAGGGAGCCCACCCCCGCCCCAGCCCTGGAACGAACTGTAGGCAATGCTAGGGCCCCCAAGGGGACACTTGTGTGCCTATACACAAATGCCAGGAGCTTGGGAATAAACAGGAGGAACTTGTCCTCCTGCTAAATGCAAATAACTATGATGTCATAGAGATAACGGAGACCTGGTGGGACTCCACCCATGACTGGGCCACAGGTATAGATGGCTATACCCTGTACAGGAGGGATCGAGTGGACAAAAGGGGTGGGGGTGTAGCTCTCTATGTCAAGGAAAGCTACACATCCCTGCAAGCCGACATTGGCACCCACAGTGGACAACTTGAGACCCTCTGGGTTAAAATCCATGGGGAACAGAGCACAGGGGGTACTATGGTGGGAGTCTACTACAGACCCCCTACACAGGGTCAAGACCTTGACCAGGAGTTTGCCAGGGAATTGGCTGAGGCCATGCATGCTCCCAGTGTATAGTTGTCATGGGAGACTTTAACTACCCAGACATCTCATGGGAGGAGCACTCAGCCAAATCTGAGCTGGTCACAAAGCTTTCTCTCATGCATGGATGACCTCTATCTGACACAGGAAGTCTACAGGCTGACGAGAGGTAAAGCGCTGCTTGACCTGGTACTGGCAACTGGGGACGACCTAATCAGCAACCTAATGATTGAAGGGAAGCTGGGTGACAGTGACCACAAGCTGATCACCTTCACCATCCGCCGTAAAGCTAAAGCTGGCAAGTCAGTCAGGCTTGTCAATACAGAAGTCCTGGGGTGACTTCATTGAAAGCTGACTTTGACAAGCTATAGGAGGCTGCTCAAAAATTTTTTACTGATAGGGGTACAGTTTGAGGCCCTAAAGGGCCACAACCCAAAGGGGAGGGGAGTTCAGGACGAGTGGTTGCTCCTCAAGGGAGCAATCCTGGATGCGCAAGCAAAGTCTATCCCATCTCGGAGGAAAGGCAGCAAAAGGGCACAGCAGCCCCCTTGGCTCTCCAGGGAACTAGCGGACCTCCTGCATCTTAAAAAGAAGACCTACAAAGGATGGAGGGCTGGAACCACCACCAAGGAAGAATACTCTGCACTGGTCCGGACCTGCAGAGAGCAAACCAGGAAAGACAAGGCTGTGGCTCAACTCCAGCTAGCTCCAAATATCAAGGACAATAAAAAGTCCTTTTTCAGATATGTGGGGAGCCGGAGGAAAAGCAAAGGCAACATTGGACCCCTGCTAAACCAGATGGGACAACTGACAACCAATGCCCAGGAAAAAGCAAACTTGCTAAATGGGTACTTTGCATCAGTTTTTCACCAGTCCCATGAGACACCCATGCCCACTGTGGGTCAGGGAGGCCCAGGTGAGGGAGATTCCTTACCCTCCATCAAAGCTGACCTCATGAAGGAACACCTTGAGAGGCTGGATACCTTCAAGTCAGCCGGCCCTGATGGTTTACACCCCAGGGTACTCAAGGAGCTGGCAAGCATCACAGCTCAGCCCCTGGCACGGATCTTTGAGAACTCCTGGCGCTCTGGTGTAGTGCCCGAAGACTGGAAGAAGGCCAATGTGGTGCCTATCTTCAGAAAAGAGAGGAAAGTGGATCTGGCAAACTACAGGCCCATCAGCCTGACCTCTATCCTGGGGAAGGTCTTGGAAAAGATTATCAAAGAGGCCATCCTTAACAGACTAGCTGACGGCAATATCCTGAGGGATACCCAGCACGGGTTTGTTGCAGGTAGGTCTTGCTTGACCAATCTCATTTCCTTTATGACCAGGTGACCTATCACCTGGACAAGGGGGAAGAGATTGATGTCATATATCTTGACTTTAAAAAAGCCTTCGATCTGGTATCCCATGATCACCTCTTGGCAAAACTGGCTAACTGCAGCCTCATGACCTCACCACGATCTGCTGGCTGGGGAATTGGCTCCGGTAGGACCCAGAGGGTGGTGGTTGATGGAAGTCAATCACCATGGTGCACTGTCACCAGTGGGGTCCCTCAAGGCTCTGTCCTAGGGCCTATACTGTTTAACATCTTCATCAATGATGTAGACATTGGTGTCAGAAGCGGACTGGCCAAGTTTGCCAATGACACCAAACTCTGGGGTAAAGCATCCACACCTGAGGACAGGAGGGTGATCCAGGCAGATCTTGACAGGCTCATGAAATGGGTGGATGAGAACCTGATGGTGTTTAACACCAAAAAATGCAAGGTTCTCCACCTTGGGAGGAAAAACCTGTAGCATGCTTATAGGCTTGGCAGTGCTACACTGGCTAGCACTACAGATGAAAGGGACTTGGGGGTCATGACTGATCACAAGATGAACATGAGCCTTCAATGTGATGCTGCGGCTAGTAAAGTGAGCAAAACACTGGCTTGCATCCATAGATGCTTCTCAAGTAAATCCTGGGATATCATTCTCCCATTGTACTTGGCCTTGGTGAGGCCGCAGCTGGAGTACTGCGTCCAGTTTTGGGCCCCACAATTCAAAAAGGATGTGGAGAAGCTTGAGAGAGTGCAGAGGAGAGCCACACGCATGATCAGAGGTCAGGAAAACAGACCTTATGATGAGAGGCTGAGAGCCATGGGGCTCTTCAGCCTGGAAAAGCGCAGGCTCAGGGGTGATCTGGTGGCCACCTATAAGTTTATCAGGGGTGTTCACCAGGATCTGGGGGAACGTCTATTCACCAGAGCACCCCAAGGGATGACAAGATCGAATGGTCATAAACTCCACTGTGACCGTTTCAGGCTGGACATAAGGAAGAACTTCTTTACTGTCCAAGCCCCCAAGGTTTGGAATAGACTGCCACCGAGGTGGTTCAAGCACCCACTTTGAATGCCTTCAAGACACATTTGGATGTTTATCTTGCTGGGATCCTATGATCCCTGCTGACTTCCTGCCCCTGGGGCAGGGGGCTGGACTCGATGATCCTTCAGGGTCCCTTCCAGCCCAAATGTCTATGAAATCTATTAAATCGATGAAATGTAGAGCTTCCCAACCTTTACATCAGCATGACCCCATTTATGACCCTATTTCCACAGCATACTCTCTCACTGCCAACCCACAGCACCCCACCCGCTAAGGTGTCCCTCA
Source organism: Crocodylus siamensis (assembly GCF_052110815.1). Classification (NCBI taxonomy): domain Eukaryota; kingdom Metazoa; phylum Chordata; order Crocodylia; family Crocodylidae; genus Crocodylus; species Crocodylus siamensis. The sequence continues at coordinate 23,276,617 of NC_143401.1, read as the reverse complement.
CTCCCCACCAACAGCCCCATGCCCCACCCCTGGCTCCCCACCCTGCTGGAGGGTGCCCCCAGCTTCCAGGGCTATGGGATGAGGGCTAGGGCCCACAGCCCCCTGCCCCTCCACAGCAGTACCTGAGCCCCAGCTGCAGCTGGAGTGCTGCCCCCCTCCACTCCCTTCCCCCATGGGCAGCACAGCCAGAATTCATGGAGAGGGGGAGGATGTGAGCTGCCCACTGTAGGCTTGGGGCTCCCTGCCCTGCTGCCCTACCCCTGGGGGCCTCCATGGTTGCATGTGGCTCCCAGGAGGAGGCAGCAGGACACAGAACCCCAAGCCCACAGTGGGCAGCCTGCATCTATCCCCACTGTGCACACAAATCAGGGGCATGTGCCCCTCCATCCCTCCCTTCCTGGGAGTGCACAGCCCCATTTTTATTGTTGTGACCCCAAGTAGAGTCACAAAACCAAGGTTATGAACTACTGCCCTAGCATGTGTTGGCTTGTAGCAGCCAACAAGGGTCTTTTATGACAGCTGGGTATCATCTGAGCTCAGACACGTCCCAGCCTTGACCCTCCCTCCTCTGGCCGTATCCTAACGGCACTTCCAGGGCTTTACACTATATTTTTACCACCATGAGGTCCCTCCACAGCTTTATGCTGCTGGAGAAACATAAAGGGACTGTCTCTGTCTCTCTGTCTTATGCCTCTGGGAAGACATCTCCAGTCATGGCCTTCTAAAGATGAACCCTGCTTTGCCTTAATGATGATGTCACTGTCTAGCCTTCCAGCAAGGCATGCTCCTACTCTGGGAAACATATTTCCCATTGCTCTTTCTCCCTGAATTAAATGCAATTAAAAGCCAACTCTCTTCCCTTAGTGAAATGATGGCCCCTCCCAGCATTGGTGGACAAAGCAACAGAGATGGTCATGCAGTAGTCTGACAGTGATCTGTCAAAGATGGCCCCTGACTTATTTTTCCATTCTGAATGCCTTTTGTCTCATGACTCTTGAAAGAGAGTATCAGAGAGCAAGGCTTCCTGTGTTAGCCGAGCTGCCTACCCCAAGCATACTCCATGGACCACTCATGCACAGAGCACTTGGTTCTTCTTGTTGATTTTCAGTACAACATGGTAAGTGTCCCCAAACTGTTACATGTCTTTCTTCCAGTCCTCCATAGTTTGGTGCTGGAAGGTGATCCTCATACTGATAGTCACTGATAGTGTCCACACCCACCAAAATATTTAGCAAGCTACTGACTAGCCATTTATGTTACCCAAAGTCTCAAGTAACCATGATTCCTCCTCTAAACCTAGGAGCCCACCAGAGAGCTTGCAACATGTCTGACAAACAGCTGGCCCATCCATGGGAAACTTACCCTGACTCCAGGATTTCCTATTGGCTCACAGCATGGGGCTGCTTTATTTGTCTAGCTTTGCTGGCACAGCTCTCTTGAAGAGGTCAGCATAGGTTTAACAAGCTAAAGAAGAAGCTTTGGGATCACTTATACACTGTGCAAAGACTGAGAGAGTAAAAAAAAATCACCCCAGAGAAATGAGAAGTGGAAAGTGCTAGAGACATACTGAAAAGCTTGTTTTCAGATCTAAACTCTCCTTGCTGCTTGAACTGGAATGATGATTCGGTCTGTTATAGAAAGGTGACGTTTAGGTCCATATGTAAATTCTGACATGACTAGCAGCTCTTTGGATTCAGGAGGTTGATTCAGCCCTGTGACAAGGTTTGTAAACTAGGGCTGTGTGAAATTTTGATGGGTGCTTCGTTTTAAAGCTGTTTCAATGCATTTTGACCTTGAAACAGCAAAATCAAAATGAAACAAAAGGCTTTGAAACAGCTTCAAAACTAAATGAGGGCACTCAAAACATTGTGAACCTTTCTAAACATTTTGAGTTTCGAAGTCGGGCTTGCTTGCAGCTAAACATAAACTAAGGAGAGAGAGAGGGAAGCGGGGGGAAGGACTGCTCTGATATTGACATCTAGCTCCTGGTTTGATTCCCCAGCTCTCTGATCATTTCCCCAGCTCTTTCTGGGGGGTATGGGCTCCCAATCCGCATGCAGAGTTTCAGCAGGCTGCCACTGCAGGCTGAGGCCAGCAGCAGCTGTTTTGCACAGCCTGCGCTAAGCACCGGGAAGACTGCGGTGCTGCCACTGGCCCCAGCCTGCAGCGACAGCATGCTGAAACCTGGCACACATATCTGGGGACCTGTGCCCCCCAGGAAGAGATGGGGAAATCATCAGAGAGCTAGGGGAAGCAAACAGAGAGCTGAGGGAGTTTAAAAGGGGGCTGGGGAATCAAACCAGGCAGAAGCTAGGGGAATGTTCAGATCCCTTAACATTCCTCCAGTTCCCAGTTGGATTTCCCAGTTCCCTGATCTTTCCCCCAGGTCTCTGATCACTTCCTGCCACTCTTCCTGGAGAACACAGGCCCCTGGATGATGGGGGATGACAGCAGGCTGCCACTGCCAGCTGGTGATGGCAGCAGCTTTAGGCTATTTCTCCAGCTGGCAGCAGCAGCCTGCTGAAACCCTGCACACAGATCCGTGGGCCTATGCCCCCCAGGAGGAGTTTGGCACAGCCCCGCAGCCCTCTGGGGGAGGTGTGGGCTCTGGATCTGTGTTCAGGATGACAGCAGGATACTACTGCCGACATGTGATACAAGTTTTGCTTTGAACAGTTTGAGGTGCAGTTTCCTCAAAACCCGTGCACCAATCTCCTTGAAAGCTGGCAGGCTTCATGCCCTCAGAGGAGGCTACCATCCCTGCAATTTTCACCTGAATCAGGCAAAAATAACAAAGTTATAGGTATTTTCATGATTCCCCATTATAGCCTATGGGCGAAACGTCGAAATGCATCAAAATAGCGTTTAAACAGCTTTGATGAAACGAGACGGAACAGTGCTTCAAAACAGCAAAATGAAACACTATCCCTTTGAAATGGCAAAATGAAGTTGAAAGGAAATGGTGCTGTGTCACACAGCTGTATTATAAACCCCACTCAGGAAAAAGGGGGATACAGATACGTAGGACAGGTGGAGCCAGTTGATTGACTGCTTTCAGCTTTGTCCACTTTAGGGGATATAGGATGCCTGCAGATGTTTAGGGAGTCTGTTGGGGAGGATCTGTAACTCATGGCACTTTACCCAAAGCCAAGTCTCCAGTGTCTTTGGCTGGTTTGCCCACACAATTGCACCCAGACCCAGTTTAATTATTTTGGTTAGGAATACTATGTGATACCAATGTAGTTAAATCAGTTTAAACTTTTTGTGTAGACGCAGCTATGTCACCATAAAGGTACCTTGTCCTGGCACAGTTTATTTCCCTCTAGGAATAAAGATAACTATTTTTTATAGCTCAAGCAATACAATATCTGCATAAAACCTAGCCCTAAGGAAGAGCTACTATTAAAAACACATCATTCACAGCAAGAAGAAATGCCAAAATCTAGGCCTCCTGGAACTCAGAAATCTCTGGAACAATTTAAAAAACATGGCTGAAAATGTTTCTTCAGCTGAGCCCTCATCTACTCCTGTCAGTCTGTGGGAAAGGAATTTGTTTCCCTGAAAGAATCAGTTTGCTCTTTTACAGTGAAAGCACTGAAAAATCGTTAATTGCAATGGGCCAGAGTTTTCTATGTTCCAGATTAAGAGCAACACTAATGAAGCCAAGTAGGGCCAGTAAGATACGAATCAGGCATGTTATTTCTAGATGTAAAGCTTTAACTTAGGCCTCTACTTTGCATCTTTCAGGTGGACAGCACAGCTACAAGCATGCAAAGTGATGACAGCTGGGAGTTTTTTTACACATTTTCCTTCCTCCCACACACACACACTGCATCTATTACAGATTCGTCTTCTTTTGTTTACTAGAAGCATACTGTGGCTGGCCCGCATCAACCTTGCAGTTGAGAACAGTCATTAAAGGTAAAACACTAGACAGTCTTTGTTCACTAGTGTCAAAGATTAAAGTCTTCGGATGCCGATGGCAAAAGGTCAGATGGCAAAAGGTCAGAGACTAACACAACAAACTCTGTAATTGTAGTCTCACACTATTATTCTTTAGTTTGTAACAGTACTGCATATACACACCCCTGTCTGTGCCTCATTTCAAATCACCTGAGCTCCATATGAGAGAGAAACTGACCTTGACAACTCAGCATGAAAGATATGGTTACCTGGTAACGAGACAAAAATGAAACCCCAAATTAACTAACTTTAGTGAAGTTGTAAAATTAAATAATGTGCTATGCTCACCCTCCTGTGACCAAACAGGACCAGTACCACCCAAGTAAAAAAATAACACCCCCCTTTCTTGAAGGATGGGCTGCCAGCATGAAACCTGAGCAAACAAAGAGAGCACAAGTGCCAACTCATTAATTATTCATACCTGGCATGTAATAATTGGTTATCTTGCCAAGTATAACTTTGAAAGAACTTCTGCCCAAAGCAGAGAACTGTGTATACACTCAAGAAGAACAGTTTGTGCACAAATATTATCTCTCCACCTCCGAATCTTTTTGGCGTACCCCCGTCTTGCCGGCCCATCTATCTCTGTCATTATCTTTCTTATCAAGAGCTCTCGGTAATCTGCAGACTGCAACAGCTTGTGTGAATTGCTCAGAATCTGTAACAAGCAACTTTCTTACCCACCCTGTAAATGCTGGGTAACATGATATCTGCATGCTGTAACTGAATAAATCAACTCCTCTGCCTACGCTGCACTACATCAGTAGCGTAAGTAAAATAAACTTTCTGTGTAACCATCATGCTTTAAATCATCTGGCTCCTGCTTGCCATTAACTCCCACCTGTCCGGTCATAAATCCCTCCTCGCGCCAAGCCGGTTGTGCTGACCCAGGCTCGCAGGTCAAGGGTGCACCGGCATCAAGAGTGCGACAACTAGTAGGACAAGAACACCAGTGAGACCATATGGCTGTTCCTTACTTCACTCCTAGGAAAGGTATAACTGATTAAGAATTAAGAATTTCCAAATTAAGAATATGGAAATAGGAGCATTTTTTCTCATTAATATATGATCATATTGTAAAAATATATATTGTGATTATTTGGTTCCTCATCACTTTCTGAGAGGTGAGGGTTCAGCATTCCCATCATTAGTTGTTCACCTTTATGAACAATCACATGCATGGGTGGGCCTAGGACATGGATAGGCAGTCCTTGGCATGTGTGCCAGGCTTGACACTCATGCCTCAGAGAAGGGGCCAGGGCTGCACTGCCACAATAAGGATGGGGCCCCTTGCAGCCATCTGTCTGTGACACACCAACTTCTTACAAGCTGAGGTTGCAGGTGTTTTTGGCATTCTGCCCAAAAATGTTACCGACCCTTGGTCTAGGATTTTGAGAAGGGAGTAAAGTGGTATGGTGCCAGTATATTTTTACTGGAATGTCTATTAATTTACTATGTCATATATTACGTATAAAAACATAAACAACTGGGCAAAAAGTCCTGTATTCATTAGAACTAAATGTACATCTTTTTCAAGTTCATAAAACATAATTTAGTCTTCAGGATCTTAACACTGAAAGTTATTTCCACACCTGAGTTAATGTTCACTTAAGTTAATGTTCCCACACCTGAGTTAATGTTTTTAGCTAGAGTTAATAACAGTCTGCAGGGCTGTGAAATATGAACTATATTACCAGGAGCAGTTGGCAAACAGAAGTATTGCAAAGAACAGATAACTTGATTAGTGGATCATCAAGACTATTAAAAAAGAGAGAGGGTCATTAGCACATGTAGAATGAAGAGTTTAGAAGGACTCGGGTAGAATGTAGTGAGCAGGGATTCTGATATTCCCTGATAAAAAAATCACAAATTCTCTGATAAAAATTCCAAATTCTCTGATAAAACTCCCAAAATCCGCAATTAAAATTAAAGGCCCCTCACTCTCCACCACAAAGCCCTGCTTCTTCCTCTCATCCCCCACCCACAGCCCCCTGCAACCCCCAGACCTACTGGAGGGATCCTCCAGCTCCCAGAGCTAAGGGGGCCAAGGATCCAGGTCCACAGCCCCCTGCCCCCAACTGGAGGCAGTGGCTGCTGCAGCGGAGCAGAGTGTGGAGCCTGCCTCTCCCCCCAGCTGCCTGCTGCCTGACTGCTGTGGGCAGGGCTGGCTCCCCACCGCTCTTTGGACTCTGGGGGGCAGACAGGACCCATGCCTCCCAGACCAGTGCCTTCTGTGAGCTCCCCAACCAGCTGCCCTCCCCTGGGGTCTCTGCAGTCCAGCGAGTGTGACCCAGTGCTGCAGGGAACAGTGTAGTCATGCAGGGATCTCCTTGCTGCTGTGACCTCCGCACTGCCCTGGCGAGGCATATCCTGAGCATGTGGCTGCAATGAGGGGATTTTTTACCAGGGAAAACCAGAATCCCTAATCATGACTATTATTGTATCTATTGGAAGTTTATTCCTCACAAGATCTATAGCCTCCCACCTCTCATAACCCCATGCCACCACCCCTGCTGCTGCTGTGTGCGCAGTGGATGCCTCACCAGGGCATCATGAAGTTTGCAGCGGCAAGGAGATCCCCATGCAGCTCCGCTATACTCTGTAGCACTGGGTTGCATCCACTGATCTGCAGAGGCCCTGGGGGAGGGCAGCAGGGCAGGAGCCTGCGCCTGCAGTGGGCAGCCCACCCCCATGCACAGATCTGGGGGGAAGGTTTTTCCTTCCCCCTGGGAGTGCATGCAGCCGTGGGGAGCTGGTCCCACCCTCTGGCCCCTTGGATGAGCCACCCCTACCCCCTCCCACTCCCAGCCAGGGCCCTGAGGCCACGCATTGCAGCCCTGGGCCCCAAGCCTCACGCACAGCCAGGTAGGCAGTAGGGCTATGCAAAACAAAACAACATTATTTAGTTTTGACTTCTATTTTGCCTTTTCAATGGGACAGTGTTTCATTTTGAGTTTCGTTTTGTTTCAAAAGCACTGTTCTGTTTCGTTTCGTTTAAACTGTTCCGCTGTTTTGACGTTTTGTCCATAGGTTATAATGGGGAAGCATGAAACTGCCTATAACTTTGTCATTTCTTGTTTGATTCAGATGAAACTTGCAGGGATGGTATCCTCTTCTGAGGCCACGAAGACTGTCAACTTTCAAGGAGATAAGTGCAGGGGTTTCTGGGAAACTGCACCTCAAACTGTTCAGAACAAAACTCGTGTCACTTGTAAGTGTGAAGGCACAGAGAAAGCTCAGTTCAAAGAATGCTTTTTATATTGTTTTATCGTCCCTCCCCCAGAGCACTGGGATTGGAAGGAACCCCAGGGAAGGATCACAGTCACTGGCCAGCTACACATGCCAATATCAGAGTAGTCCTTCCCCACTCTTCCCCCTCCCTCTCCTTAGTTTCTCTTTAGCTGCTAGCAAGCCCAGCTTCAAAACTCAAAACATGTCAAACCTTTCAAAACATTACAACTGCCCTCATTTCATTTCAAGGCTGTTTTGAAGCCTTTTGTTTTGTTTTGATTTAGCTGTTTTGAGCTTGAAACGAGTCAAAACAGCGTTGAAATGAAACAGCCGGTGAAATTTCACACAGCGCTAGTGGGCAGCAACCCCAACCCCAGCCCTGGCCAACTCCCTCTGTCCTTCCCTATGGGGGCCTCAGTCTCTCCCCACCCCACTTACCTGTGGCAGCTGCACTCCAGGCTGCCTGGCACCCATGTGCATATACACACATGTGGCGCCCCCTGCCTGAACACCCTTCTTCCACTCCGTCCCAGCCCCCTGCAGGCTGGAACTCTGCCAGCCTGCAGAGAGCCCTTTGCAAAACTGCAACATCCACAGGTTTCTCCAGTAAAATGAGAAATCTGCATTTTCCTCTTATAAAGGGGAAAATCCATGGTTTTCTCCATTTCCCCCTGTGAAACAGAAAACCCAGATCCTTGGTAATGAGCCATGAAATCTATTGACACCCTTTTTGTTGCCTGAATAGAAATGCTGCTGCCACTGACGGACAGTTGTTTTTAAGCTTTGGATGGCCCAGGAATTGAAGGAGGGTACGAATGCACTATTGCATCCCCTGGATTTGCCCCTGATCACATTGAAAAACTGACTGAATATGAACCTTTTCCTTCAAATACAACCCTTCTTTGGATCTTCCTACATTAGTGTATATTTCAACCACTTCTTCAATAATCTTTCATTTATAGTACAAAGGGAGGGGTGTCTACATATACATTTAAGCACACTTAAATTTAAAGTGCATTAGCTTAACATGCATTAAGCGGGTTTAGGCAGGTGTCTATGCAGAAATTTTACTAACAAGGTCGTAAATAATAGTGTAGCAGTTAAACTTCTACAGCAGACTCAGCCTCCAAGGACAGGCTGATAAGACTCTGCAATGACCGAATCCTATTCACTTTGAAATCTGAAGTAAGTTGCCTCCCTATTAGTTACCATTTCAAAACAAACATGTAGCCAAAAACCAGTTTTGAAATAATTAAGAGTTGTCCCACACTGACCTGATATTCACAGTGGAAAATTCCCACCTGCGCGCGCATCTTGTCTGTAAACTATAAATCGCCTCTAACAGTCTTATTCGGGGCCTCTGAGTTTGCTCAGAGTACCCAGCATGCTGAATAAATTTTGAGACTGATAGCGACTCTGTGTCTTTGGGAATAGCTCCGCAAGGGGTTACGAACTCCTCAACATCTACATGTGCAGGAATTAAAGCACATTAACTGTGTGGACTGACTTGGGACTTTAATGTGTCTACACATGTGTTAATGCACTTTATCTGCATTTGCAGGTATCAAATTTAGGTATGAATAGCCTAAATTCACTATTTTTGATGGCAATTAGGGCACCCATGTGTACATACACACCCTAATGTGCATTAACTTAGGCTAATGCACATTAAAGCGTCATGTGAAGATGCACCCTGGTTGACTTTATTGTACAAATACAATAGTTACCATGCAAAACTGGAATGGATCTTTTCTGGCTGGTATACTTTAGGTAAACTGAGGCCAAATGATATCATTCTCCATAACAGGACAAGTTCTATTTTAGTGTATTAAAATCTATAAACTACAAATTTATAGATTGACGAAAGGTTTCACGTAAAGTTGGGTGAGTTGTTTCATTAATCATGAATAAATTGAACAATTAATAACAGGAAAAAGAAAGTGATCTAGACCAGGCCCTATATGGACTAAGTCTTATGAACTGAAGAAAGCACTTTTAAAACAGTCATTGAGAGTTGCTTGGTTAAATTAGAAATGTTTCTTATAAATTGGTAAAATCAACTCTCAGGAGTAATCTTGAGACAGGCAAGTTAATTAATACTAAGAATCTTGCATTCAAATTGTTTTGTACTCTGTATGCCAAGGTTAGTTGATGCCTCTTCTCTGGGAATACACAGTATAGACAATCTGTTCTTTAACAGGAAAAGATGTCAGTACTTTGAAATGCCATTATAATTTAATGAAAACATTACAAGAACAATTAAAATCTAATCCCTTAACAATGGTTTGGCAAACACTGTCTCACCAATGATGCTGAAGTCTTGGTGATGTTGTAACCTGGGTACACCTGGGGGTGTGCCCTGTCCTCAATTGGATGGGATAGGTGGGCAGGCAACAGTGCTGTGAGAGGGATATTGTGACTCGGATACAGATCCCTCTATTATCTATAGAGCCACACCACACAAAGTGTTCTTAACTATATACAGAATTAATTTAACATATAAAGAATTATATACAACTATATACATATATACATCTCAAAGCAATAGACAATATTAGAGAAATTTAACCACTATACACTCTTATACATACATATACTTATAACTATATTCGGGAATGGGGTTGCGCGAGGTTGGCTACAGGAATGGTGCTTCGAGGCGGGCTTTGGCTTCCTCAGCCATGACCGGCACATCGTGATGAGAGATATGCTGGGATGGGATGGGCTCCACCTTTCCCCTAAAGCTAAGCGTGTGTTCTCTTCCAGGTTGGTGAACCTCCTTCGGCGGGCTTTAAACTAGGCTCGTCGGGGGAGGGGGAAGATGAGGGCGGAGGAGACGATGAACTACCAGGCCCAGCAACAGCCAGCGAGCCCAGACCAATGGTCAAAAGGGAGAAACAGGTAAGTGATGGGGGACGGGGCATTGCTGAGACTAGGGGGTCAGTGGGCACAACTGTTGGAGGCCTCAAATGCCTCTACACGAATGCTCGAAGTATGGGGAAGAAGCAGGAGGAACTTGCCCTCCTCCTAGCTGTCACCAGCCCTGACAGTGGGGATCACAGAAACGTGGTGGGACTCATCGCATGACTGGGCGGTGAGTGTCAAGGGCTATAGGCTATACAGGAGGGACAGGATAGGAAGGAAAGGTGGAGGAGTAGCACTCTACATCAAGGAGGAATATACTTCCTCGTTAATTAGCAAGGGGGTAGAGGGGGGGCACTCTGAGGTGCTCTGGGTTAGAGTAAAAGGCAGTTCAGGGGATAGAGACTTAACGGTGGGAGTCTACTATAGACCTCCCAACCAGGGAGAAGAGCTCGACCAGGAATTCTTAGGTCAGCTCGCAGAGGCAGTGAGGGCTAAGGATGTGGTCATCATGGGGGACCTGAACTTCCCAGACATCTGCTGGGAAGAGCAGTCAGTCAAGTCTGATCGCTCACGTCGGTTCTTAGCCAGAGTGCAGGACCTCCATCTAACCCAGGAGGTGCACAGCCCCACCAGGGGGGACGCCTTGTTGGACCTGGTGCTGGCCATGGGTGATGACCTGGTGAGGGGGCTGCGGGTGATGGGCCGCCTGGGAGACAGTGATCATCGCTTGCTGGAATTCACCATCCAGCGTAAGGTGGCAAAGGGCTGCAGCAAGGCAACAGCCCTAGACTTTAGGAGGGCTGACTTCAACAAGCTAAGGAGGATCGTTGGGGAAGCGCTGAGGACCCAGAGGGGAAGGGAACCAGATGTCAAAGGTGAGTGGTTGCTCCTTAAGGAGACGATCCTCCATGCCCAAAGGGAGGTAATCCCAACAAGGGTCAAAGGGAGCAGGAGGGCACATAAACCCCCATGGCTCACTAGGAGCATCCGGGAATGTCTCCTTGCTAAAAGGGAGGCATACACCCAATGGAGGGATGGGGTCATCACCAAGAAGGACTATGTTACAGTCGCCCGAGGATGTAGGGGGGCAGTCAGGAAGGCCAAGGCAGAGATGGAGATAGGACTAGCTTCCCGGATTAAGGACAATAAGAAGTCCTTCTTCAAATACATAGGGGGTAAAAAGAGGGTCCCGGGTAATGTGGGGCCCCTGCAGGACACGATGGGCAACTTAGTCGTCACGCCAGATGACAAAGCTAACATATTTAACGATTTCTTTGCCTCTGTCTTCCTAAGTAGGGACCAGTTCAGCCACCTCCCTGCTGGGCCCCGGGAGAGACACGCCTGGGCCAGGGGTTAGCGAGGAGTTAGTTAGGGTACTTCTGGAGAGGCTGGACATGTTCAAGTCTGCTGGTCCGGACGATCTTCACCCTAGGGTTCTACAGGAACTGGCCGAGGTCATTGCGGGACCCCTGGCGTGGCTCTATGAGCACTTGTGGTGCTCTGGTGAGGTGCCGGAGGACTGGAAGAGGGCCAATGTGGTCCCTATCTTCAAAAAGGGAAAAAAAGAGGACCCGGGAAATTACAGGCCAGTTAGTCTTACCTCAATCCCGGGTAAGCTCTTTGAAAAAATTATCCTGGCACACATCCAGGAGGGCCTTGCGGGGCAATGCATGCTCAGGGGCAACCAACATGGGTTCATCAGTGGCAGGTCTTGTCAGACCAACCTGGTAGCCTTTTACGATCAGGTCACCAAATCATTAGACGCAGCGGTTGCTGTGGATGTAGTCTTTTTGGACTTCCGGAAGGCTTTCGACACTGTCTCTCACCCTGTCCTCATCAAAAAGCTGGGAGACTGTGGTGTCGATGCCCACACAGTCAAATGGGTCGCCAACTGGTTGGAGGGCCGCACCCAGAGGGTGGTAGTGGATGGGTTCTTCTCGACCTGGAAGGACGTGGGCAGCGGGGTTCCGCAGGGCTCGGTCCTCGGGCCCGCACTGTTCAACATCTTCATCAGTGACTTGGATGAGGGGGTAGAAAGCACCCTGTTCAAGTTTGCTGATGACACTAAGATGTGGGGGGATGTGGGTGCACTAGAAGGGTGCAATAGGCTACAAGCTGACCTTGACAGGTTGCAACGGTGGGCGGATGAGAATAGGATGGGGTTTAACACTGATAAGTGCAAGGTGTTGCACATGGGGAGGAAGAACTGGCACCACACTTACAGGTTGGGGAACTCCCCTCTTGCCAGCACGGAGACGGAAAAGGATCTTGGAGTCGTCATTGACTCCACGATGAACATGGGCCAGCAGTGTGGGGAGGCAGTCAAGAAGGCCAACCGTACCCTGTCATGCATCCACAGATGCATCTCGAGCAGGTCCAGGGAGGTGATCCTCCCCCTCTATGCGGCACTGGTCAGGCCGCAGCTGGAGTACTGCGTCCAGTTCTGGGCACCACACTTCAAGAGGGACGTGGACGATATGGAAAGAGTTCAGAGGAGGGCCACTCGTATGATCAGGGGTCAGCAGGGCAAGCCTTATGAGGAGAGGCTACGGGACCTGAACCTGTTTAGCCTCCACAAGAGAAGGTTAAGGGGGGACCTTGTGGCCTGCTACAAACTGGTCAGGGGGGATCAGCAGGTATTGGGGGAGTCCCTGTTCCCCTGTGCGCTCCCAGGAGTGACCAGGAATAACGGTCACAAGCTGGCGGAGGGTAAGTTTAGATTAGATATTAGGAGGCGCTACTTCACAGTCAGGGCGGCTAGGGCCTGGAACCGGCTTCCAGGGGAAGTGGTGCAGGCTCCTAGCCTGGGGATTTTTAAAAGGAAGTTAGATGAGCACCTTGCCGGGGTCATCTGACCCCGGTGCTCTTTCCTGCCAAGGCAGGGGGTCAGACTAGATGATCTACCTAGGTCCCTTCCGACTCTAGCTACTATGAAACTATGAAACTATGAGGTATGCTTTGAGAGCGGCCCCTTACCCAGGACCCAGAAAGCATTAAGGTAAGCCACTAGGCCCATGGCGTGATCCTGCGCAGGCCTCTAGCAGGTGAGTACCAGATTCCCAATATAATATTCAACAAATTAAACAACAAGAAAAAATAGACTCCAATAGAAAATAACAACCTTAAAATTATTTGCCAGCTAAAATATGGCGGCTCATCACCATGGTTGAGTGAGTTTATGCCCCTAAACTGGTTCCAGGAGCAACTTTTTGGGCCTGTGACCTCAGGCTCCTTGGCTGGACCAGCCTTCTGTGCACCCTCCGTACATGTTCCCATGCAAACTACTGCACCCAAGTAGAGCCGCGCCTGTTTGCATGCTGTGCTTGCGTGCTCTGTTCGTGCAGTTCTGGTCGCAGGGCTCCCTGGGGGCCTCAGCTAAGAAGGACTCTGGGGGTGCGGGGAGCATTCCCCTTCTGGGCTTCACTCACCTGGCTCATTTTGCCTGTCATGTCCCCACACGCATGCACGCACACATGTATGCACATACATACTCTCACTCAGCACCCTCTGAGTGCCCCCTGCACTCGCACATCTTCACCTGGCCCCAGTACGCTTACCTTCTGGCTCTATGCTAGGGGGTCTGTGAAGTCCGGGTCTGGATCTTCAGCTCCTGGGGGCACAACAGGTGTTAACCTGCATGTTTCCTCTGGGAGCAGGCCCAACTGAAAGTAGCTTGCAGTTGGGACTAGTTTAAAAAGCCCCGGACTTCCCATGGAGTCTCACGAGATCTTGCAAGAGTGTGCAAGACTATGCAGGATGACACAGGGAACAGCTGCCCTGAGGGGGAACCGGTGAGTCCCCCCTTCCCTACCTCTTCTTGGGGCCCTTCCCCTCCTGGAGGGCTCAGCTAAGAAGGGACACGGGGGTGGGGGGCGTTCTCCTCCTTGGCTTTGCTCAGCCAGTGCATCCCCCCAGCACCACCCCCTGTCACGGAGTCACAGAAGGGCTCCGTGATTGTGAGGGTGATTGGAAGGGCTGCCAATCACCCAGGCAACCCAGGTGCCTGGTTGCCAGGGGCAACCAGGCGGTCACATGACCAGAAGGGGGCAGGGCCAGGCCTTTATAACCAGCTCAGGCCAGAGCCTGAGACACAGTTCCCTTCTGGCTGCCGTAGGAGCAGGAGCTTTGCGGCTGAGCTGAGCGGCCTGGGTTAGTGGCTGCTACTTCATCGCGCTAACCGGCTGCAATGATGCAGGGAACAGCATCGCCCTGACTGGAGGTAGGATTGCGGGCCCTGATGGGGCTTGGAGTTGTTAGGCGTGTGGAGCCTTTGCTTATGTTATAGCCAGAGGGCTGGAGTATTAAGTTACAGTTTATCCGGAGGACCGGGTGAGGCTGTAGGGGAGCGAGGAGGCCTCACGGGAGCTCCCCCACAGCTTGGGGGTTCCCAATGCCCAGTTGAGGCACAGTGCCAGGGGCACTAGTGTCGGTGCGGCTGGGCATTACATTGCGCCAGGGAGGTGCAGTGTGCGGGGTTATAGACCCCAGCCCATAAGGGCGGTGTTTAGCCCCAGAGCGGGGCAGGGCCAGGGCGCCGGGGGCGCGGAAGTCAGCCCTGAGAGGGCAAGGCCCCGGAGCGGGGCAGAGACAGGGCGCCGGGGGCGCGGAGTCAGCCCGGGAGGGCAAGGCCCCGGAGCGGGGCAGAGACAGGGCGCCGGGGGCGCGGAGTCAGCCCGGGAGGGCAAGGCCCCGGAGCGGGGCAGAGACAGGGCGCCGGGGGCGCGGAGTCAGCCCGGGAGGGCAAGGCCCCGGAGCGGGGCAGAGACAGGGCGCCGGGGGCGCGGAGTCAGCCCGAGAGGGCAAGGCCCCGGAGCGGGGCAGAGACAGGGCGCGGGGCGCGTGGCGTGTCGGCCCCGGAGGGGGGAAGCCCAAAGGGGCAACGCGCAGGGAGCGCGGTAGCGGCCCTGAGGGGCGCGGCCCCAGAGAGGGGCCGAATAGCCAGGCCTAGCTAGCCACCCGAGGGCGCCGAGACTAGGGCGGCGATAGCGCCGGCCCAAGGGCGCCGAGGCTAGGGCGGCGATAGAGCTAAGGCAAGCGCGCCAGGCAAGAGAGAGCCGGCCCGAGAGTGCCGAGACTAGGGCGGCGAGAGAGCCGGCCCGAGAGTGCCGAGACTAGGGCGGCGAGAGAGAGCCGGCCCGAGAGCGCCGAGACTAGGGCGGCGATAGAGCTAAGGCTAGAACCCAGCCCGAAGGCGCCGAGGCTAGGGCGGTGAGAGTGAGCCGGCCCGAAGGCGCCGAGGCTAGGGCGGCGATAGAGCCGAGATCCGGGAGAGGGAGCGTGCCGGCCCAAGGGCGCCGAGGCTAGGGCGGCGAGAGTGCTCCGGACTCAGGCAGAGCCGGCGATTAGCCAGGCGCCGGCTAGAACCCGGCCCAGGGGGCCGGTAGTGAGCGGCGCTGGAGGAGCCGACCCAGGAGGCGCCAGCAAGTAGCTGGGCGCCAGCGTGATAGGCCCAGGGCGTGGGGGAACAGGCCAGAGATTGGGGCCCGACCCAAGGAGGCGCCAGGTGGGCGAAGAGCCCCGGTGCCCGGGAGTGAGAACAAAGGCACCCGAGGGGCGAGGGACCATACAAGCGTCCCCCGGAATAGCTGCGAGGCTTGGGGCGTGCTAAGGGGGAGGCTTGGAGGCACGCATTGCCCTTAAGGCAGGACGCTTATTAAAATCCCCAGTCTGGAATAGGGACGAACATCTAGACCGTCCATTAGGGAAACTGGCAGCCTCCACATCATATATCTTACCATCAAAGTCGTGGCGGGCGAGGTTCTGAGGGTGCTACGTCACCCTAAAGTGACGGTAGGCGGCGCTAGGGGGTTCACGGCCGCCCCTAGTTGCTGCTCCCTCACACCCCCCCACACACACTCTCTCATGCAGCACCCTCCGAGTGCCCCCTGCGCTTGCACACTCTCACCTGGCTCCGTTACACTTACCCCCTGGCTCTGGGGGGTCTGTGAAGTCCAGATCCAGGTCTTTGGCTCTCAGGGGCACAACAGGCATTAAGCTGTGAGTCTTCTCTGGAAACAGGACCAACTAGAAGTGTGGTCACTCTAGGGGATAATTATGGGGAAGTACAGTCACTCTAGAGGATAGGCTGGTAATTCCGGCTGACCTGGACATGCTCACAAGGTGGGCAGATCAAAACCTTGTTAGAAATATTATTAAAATAGAAATATTATTAAAAATGTATAGTGAATAGAGTGTTGTTAAAGCTGCACAGTTTGTATCTCATACCTGATAAGCAGAAACACCACCAAGGACATCTCACTAATTTACTATCTCTTTGTAACACTAAATCACACATACCTTCAAACTCCTCTGCCTCTACTCTTGTAAACTACAAAGGCTGTGATTTAATTGACTGTGTCCTTGGGAAAGAGGCGGGTTTGAACTTTTGGTAACCTGGAGAGCTTTCTAAGCATGCGTAATTAGCTAATGCATATAAGCCTATCTGCCCCGCATACTTAAGTAGTTAATTATAATGCACATGCGACGGATGACGTGATGTCATTTCATATATGTTTGTATGAACTGGAAATGAGTTGTAAGAGTTCCTGCTTCTGCACACGTGCCCAGGCGGGAAGGGATAAAACCCAGCTGAGAGTTTTCCTCACGGGCAGAGTGTGGTCTTTTGTCTTCACTCTGACCCTATTTGCAAATATATCCTTTGTATTACTAACAATGTGTGCCTGAAGAATTATTATTCGTGAGCCTCCAAAGAAACGAACCGTGATTTTTATATCAATTTTTGGCGAGCCAGCCAGGAGTTCTTTGGACGACCCCGGAATTCAGTGACAAGATCGTCTCTGCCACCACGGGGAGTGCACACCGAGCCGCCTTTTTGGGCTCGCCCAGGGGGGCTTGAGACGTGAGTCGGGATATCCGGGAAGTTAAAGGCTCCTGTGCAAATTCTCAGTTTCTGGAGTCATCAGGCACATATTTCAGTATTTTGATCGAGATCTCTGGGGTATCTTGGTGAGTATACGAATTCCCTTTGCCCAATTTGGTTCTGGATCCAAAACAAAAGGTGTGCATGTTCGCTGAGGAACTTTAGGCTCGGCTCTCATGGTAAATCATCTGTTGTAAGGGTCTTTTGGTATTTGGTGTGCCTTGGGCGCACTCTTGTGGGCAAAATGGGTATGGGTCGCTCCCATGTAGAAAACTCGAATACTCCCCTAAAATTCATGTTATGTCATTTTAATAAATTCGCAAAGCCAGCAGATTACGGGGTAAAAATGAAAAAAGGTGATTTAATTAAGTTTTGTCAACTTGAGTGGCCAACATTTGGGGTCCACTGGACCCCGAAAGGATCCTTTGTAGTAAAAGAAGTGATAGCTATCCATGAAATAGTTATGCAGAACGGGTATTGGAATCAGTTTCCTTATATTGATTGTTGGTTGTGGGTGGTTCAAAATCAACCACCTTGGATTAAAGAATGCTTAGTAAAGTCTCATGTGATGGTTGTTAAAGGAAAGACTCGAGGAGGACCGCCTGTACTCCCTGAGTCTAATGAGGGGGGGGATTCTGAATTGGCTGAATATCAGACCCGCTCTCCGGTTGCCCTGTCAGGTAGTGAAGATGAGTCAGATTCTTTGGGATCCAGTCCCTCTGCACCAACGCTCCCTCCCTCAGGGAGACCACCACTGGGGTACCAAAGCATACCTAATGATTTAGAGCGTGAGCCTCAGCCAAGTGCCCCATTTGAATCAGGGAATAAGGGCTATTATTTGCGCAAGCCTGTAGAGTCACAGCCGGTGCTGAACTGCCCGATGCGAGAGGTTATCGGAGAGGGGGGCAATGCAACTTTTGCCTACACCCCATTTAGTACTTCAGATTTATTTAATTGGAAGAATCAGAGCCCCTCTTTTCGTGAAGACCCTGAAAAGATGAGGGACCTGTTTCGATCTATTGGGCAGACTCATTGACCCACTTGACCCTCCTGACCCCAGAGGAAAGGAGATTAGTGTTGGGAACAGCAGAGCGTATTGCAGCAGCCAGAGTTGAGTCAGAGGGTGCTGCTGGTCGTACCCTGCGTGATACCTGCCCTGTTGAGGAGCCGAGATGGGATAATCATACTGCAGAAGGAAGAGAGCTGAGTGCACGGTATCTGGGGATTATAGTGGAAGCAATGGGAAAGGCAGTGCCTCAGGTTACTAATCTGTCTAAGTTGTATGAAGTGAGACAGGGAAGAGAGGAGGATCCCTCAGCTTTCCTCGGGAGGCTGTATGAGGCGTTTCACAGGTTTTCGGATTTAGACCCAGAAGCCCCAGATGATCAACGCATGGTAAATCTTA
Source organism: Crocodylus siamensis (assembly GCF_052110815.1). NCBI lineage: Eukaryota > Metazoa > Chordata > Crocodylia > Crocodylidae > Crocodylus > Crocodylus siamensis. The sequence goes on along the minus strand of NC_143401.1, from coordinate 23,258,276 downwards.
TGTTTATTGGTCAATCTGCTGCTGATATCCGTAAGAAGTTACAGAAAACTGAGGGAGCTGCTGGGAAACTGATTTCAGAGCTGGTGGAAATTGCATATAAGGTATATGGGAATCGTGAGCAAGTGCAGGAGCGCAAGGAGGATAAAAAGGCTCAGCGACAGATGGCAGCACTAGCAGCTGCTATAACTAGAGGTAACCCTGGAAAGGCTGGGATACAGAAGGGGAAAGGAGAAAGAGTGGAAGCAGACGTTTGTGCTTATTGCAAAGAGAAAGGACACTGGAAGAGGGAATGCCCAAAGTTGAAGGAGAAGAGAGAGGGGGAACCGAGAGGTCACCTCATGCAGGCAGAAGAAAAGGGTGAGGACACAGAATGAAGGGGACAGGGATCTAAGACCACTACCCTTCGGGTTGGAGCCTGAGAAGATCCCATGGTAACCATTAGGGTTGGTGGCAAAAACTTTGAAGCCTTGGTGGATACTGGGCCTACATTTTCAATGATTCCAGAAAACCCCCCCTGTGCAGGAACTAGTGAACAGCATGTACTTGTGGAAGGAATTGAGGGAACGCAAACCCGACTCCCTGTTTGTAAACCACTCCTCACCAAAGTGGGGGACCATTTGCTTGAGCACTCCTTTGTATATTCTCCAAGTTGCCCGGTTGCACTCCTTGGGTGGGACTTACTCACAAAATTTCAAGCTGAGATATTTTTCAGAGACGACCAGATGGTGGTCCAGCTACCTGTCAAGCAGAGCTCGAATTATCAGATGGCTCTCCTGGAGGACCGGCGTCCTGCAGTAAGTTCAGAAGGTCACATGACTGGAGTAGACCCTTCGGTATGGGCTGATGGAACCCCTGCACGAGCTAAGTCGGTCTCCCCGGTAAGGATCATACTCAAGGATGGGGAGGGGCCTGTTCGGGTAAAGCAGTATCCACTCAGCCGAGCGGCCAGAGCTGGACTCAAGCCGTTAATAGAGAAATACAAGAGGTGCGGATGGCTAGTGTAAGGGTCCTCACCCTATAACAACCCCATCCTTGGAGTGCCGAAGGCAGATGGGGTCTCATACAGACTGGTCCAAGACCTACGAGCAGGAAACAAGAAAGTCCTTTCAGACCATCCTGTAGTCCCGAACCCACACACGATTTTGACACAAGTACCAGGGGAAGCTGAAATATTTTCAGTGCTAGATTTGAAAGATGCTTTCTTCTCCATTCCCCTTCACCGAGAAAGTCAAAAATTGTTTGCTTTTGAATGGGAGGATCCAGATACTTTCCATAAAGCCCAACTCATGTGGACAGTTCTCCCACAAGGATTCATAGCAGCCCCCCATATTTTCAGACTTGCCCTTCAGAAGGACTTGGAGTGGAAGGGATTACACCCCGCACTGACTCTCCTCCAGTATGTGGATGATCTGCTAGTTGCAAGCCCAAACTTGCAGCTTTGCGAGGAAGCCACCAGGTCACTGCTAAACACTCTGGGGAAAAAAGGATATAAAGTCTCTAGAGAGAAAGCCCAAATATGTCAGCCTCAAGTCACATTTTTGGGATATAAGCTCTCAAAAGGAGTCAGAGCCCTGAGTGCAGATCGCATACAGGCAATCCAAGGTCTAACCCCACCTAAGTCACCCAAGGAGCTGCGGGCATTCCTAGGGCTAACTGGGTTCTGTCGACTATGGATACCAGATTATGGTGGGAAGGCTAGACCACTATATGACTCACTGACTAAGGAGAGTCTCACTAAATGGAAATGGAATAAAGAAATGCAGCATGCCTTTGATCTGCTAAAGGCAGTATTAATCCAGCCCCCCGCCCTGGCCATCCCAAATAGTAAAAAGCCATATCGACTGTATGTTCATGAGAATCGAGGGGTTGCATCAGGGGTGCTGACACAGCCATCGGGCCCGACCTGGAGACCCGTGGGATATTACTCAAAGGTTCTAGATCCAGTTGCACTCGGGTGGCCAGCCTGTCTTCGGGCTGTGGCAGCCACAGCAGTGTTGTTGAAGAAGCCCAGAAGATAGTCATGGGTGCAGATATGGAAATATTCACCCCTCATGGAGTTCCCCAGATCCTAGGGACTGAGGGAGGGAAGTTTCTTAACTCCTCCAGACAATCACGGTATGAGATATTTTTGCTCTCTAATCCAGGACTTACTTTCAAACATACTACAGCCTTAAACCCTGCAACCTTGCTGCCGGAGCCAGGGAAACCAACGCATGACTGCCTTGAGGTCCTGAATCAAACCACACAGGTGCGACCTGACCTTGCTGAGGACCCAATTGAAGACCCAGATGCTGAATACTTCGTAGACGGCTCCAGCTCTGTCATCGATGGAAAAAGACGAACAGGATGTGCAGTGGTAACCTTGGATAAGGTAGTATGGAGGGAGTCATTGCCGAGCTCATGGTCGGCACAAGCCGCGGAACTCACTGCGCTCACCCGAGCATTACAGCTGGGGACAGGCCAGTGGGTTAATATATACACTGACTCTCGCTATGCTTTTTCTACAGTCCATGCACATGGGCTATTGTGGAAAGAAAGGGGTTTCATTACGGCCTCTGGGAATAAAATTGCTAATGGCCCCCAGATTATCAAGCTACTAGAGGCACTCCACCAGCCTAAAGAGGTAGCAGTCATTCATGTGCGGGCCCATGGGAAGGCTGCTGAGGAAAAGCATAAGCTTGGAAATGCAAAAGCTGATGCAGCAGCAAAGGAAGCCGCATTTATTGGGGGAGAAGCGGAGGAGGTATCCAAGCAGGCCATGTCCCATGCCATATGGCCATACGTTTAGGATTTAGTCCCGCAGTATTCCCCTGAAGAAGATAAATTTGCACAGAAAGCTTGTGCAGAAAAGAACTCCCAGGGGTGGTGGATAGTACCAGGAGGGAAAGTCATGATACCCAGGCCATTGCTTCGGGAGGTGCTGCAACAGCTCCATGCAAGAACCCATATGGGAGGCTTGGCTATGGGTGATCTAGTGATCCATCAAGCAGTAGCCCCAGGGCTATATGTAGAAGCTCAGCGCATTGCTACCAAGTGCATCACATGCCAGAAAGTAAACCCTCGAAGGAAACCCCCTGTGCCAATGGGAGGTAGACCCTGGGCAGCGTACCCTGGACAGGCATGGCAGATTGATTTTGCCGAGCTCCCACGGTCCGGACATCACGGGTTTTTACTTGTCATGGTAGACCAGCTCTCTGGTTGGGTCGAGGCATGGCCCACCAGGACTGCCACTGCGGCTACAGTAGTGAAGTATTTGTTGCAGGAGATCATTCCACGGTATTCCCTGCCTGAGTCCATTGAGTCGGATCAAGGACAACACTTTGTGGGAAAAGTGGTTCAAGAAGTCGCGCAAACTCTCAAGGTTACTTGGAAACTACACACACCATGGACACCACAGAGTTCAGGACAAGTGGAACGCATGAATAGGACTTTAAAGACTCTGCTTACCAAGATCTGTATTGAAACGTGCCTTAAGTGGCCTCAAGCATTGCCGCTAGCTCTTACTTGCATTCGAAACACTCCCTGACAGGGCCTCAAATTGACCCCATATGAAATTATGTTTGGCAAACTGCCTCGAGTCTTACCCCCTGGAATGCGAGAAAATGTAACTTTTGAATTAGGTAATAGTGAGCTTCATATGTATGTTATTGCTTTGCAGTCTGTCTTGTCTTCTCTTCACAGGTATGCAGCCTCCTTTCAGCGTCTGCCTTTAGACGTACCGGTACATGACTTCTCCCCGGGAGACTGGGTCTTGGTGCAGCGGTGGAAAAAGGAACCTTTGACTGAGAGGTGGAGTGACCCTTTCCAGGTACTTCTAACAACCCACACTGCTGTAAAGATTGCTGGCCATGACCGTTGGATACACCATACCCGTGTGAAACGACATCCACGAGCATCAGAGGACATCAACTCCCAAGACGAGCTCACTCCGGAAGCTGAGTCGTCTTCGGAACAAGAAGCCAGCAAGTGGAGCTGTGAACCTATTGGTGATCTCCAAGTGCACCTGAGACGGCTTAATCAAAGTTCAGAAAATTAGACAAGAAAGTAAAAAGGGAAACATTTAGGCCGTGTTTGATCTCATGAAAGGGAAAATATGGTGGGAATCTTAATGTGCCTTGTTGTTATCTGTATAGTGAAAGAAGCAGGATTGAGTAGCCTTAGCCGCTGGCCTATACCCCCGCTTTCCCCAATTGCTTCCCCAGGGACAAATTTGTATGTTGACCTGATGGAAAGAATTGCAGGTACTTTTAATCTTACCAACTGTTGGGCCTGTGGGGGGCTCCGAGAGGCCGGAGGCCAGTGGCCTTGGAGGGCTTTTCCTTTGGCCCCAAAGTGGCTAGTGAGTAGCAAGGCAGATGTTAAGAGTACTTGTCGAAAATGGGCTGAGAACCACAGCTGGGAACTTTCCCAAGTGGCATTGGGAGAGTATTGCATCAATAATAATGGTACAGGAAAAAGCTTGGGACACAGCCGTTGCATATGGACTTTAAAAGTAAGATGGATAAGCCCTACAAAATTAGAACAGCTTTATTATCCTAACAGCCCAGGGTATAATCGGCTAGTGTGGCAGCATCCTAATGGCACAGTTGCGTGGTTTAATAAGTATTGGAATGCCACAAATCAAAGTAATGATCGGACAGATTGTACAGACAAGAATCAGGATGGGCTATGAGAATGTTCCATGAAAGGAGGCCTCACAGCCGCTGGTCCTTTGGGTCCAGAAGGAGGCTTGGGGTTTCCCGAGATGCCCTATGGTTGGGCCCCTCTAAATGCCACTAATAGAGAAAATAGGGCCTTAAGAGGATACTATTGGATTTGCGGACGACGGGCCTATACGATACTACCACAAGGGTGGACAGGAACTTGCTATCTTGGAGTGATTGTACCAGCTTTCTTTTTGCTACCATCAGAGGTTGGAAATGGGTTGGGAGTCTCTTTGTATGATGATTGGAAAAGGGCCAAGAGAAGTATTGATGTAAGTTTGACACAGGGTGGCTCCCAAAAGTGGAAGGAGGATGAGTGGCCTCCTCAAAGGATCATTGAGTATTATGGACCAGCTACATGGGCTAATGATGGGAGTTGGGGATATCGGACACCTATATATATGCTAAATAGAATCATCCAGTTGCAGGCAGTCTTGGAAATAATTACTAACCAGACTGCCACTGCTCTCGAGTTACTGGCCCGGCAGAGTTCTCAGATGAGAGCAGCCATATACCAAAATCGGATGGCCTTAGACTATTTACTCACAGAGGATGGTGGAGTCTGCGGAAAGCTCAACCTTTCTAATTGTTGCCTCCAAATAGACGACAACGGGAAAGCAGTCTTAGAGATTGCCAAAGAGATCAGAAAAATAGCCCATGTACCAATACAAATGTGGGAAAACACATGGGGTAAAGACTGGTGGTTTAAATTATTTGGAGGACCCTGGTGGAGAAAAGTAGGGTTTGTGCTTTTGTGTGCTCTGACTGGTTTGATTTTTATCCCTTGCCTTATTCCTTGTTTCACTAGATTGATAACCACCACAGTAGAAGGGATGCAAATTGCAGCAGTCCCCCTTAAAGCACAGACTGCAGCAAAAGTCATGGTCCTCAGAAAAATTCCTCGTAATTATCTTGATTTGCCTAAATGAAGTAAGGAGCAGAAAGCATCTTGAGGGGGGATATTGTTAGAAATATTATTAAAATAGAAATATTATTAAAAATGTATAGTGAATAGAGTGTTGTTAAAGCTGCACAGTTTGTATCTCATACCTGATAAGCAGAAACACCACCAAGGACATCTCACTAATTTACTATCTCTTTGTAACACTAAATCACACATACCTTCAAACTCCTCTGCCTCTACTCTTGTAAACTACAAAGGCTGTGATTTAATTGACTGTGTCCTTGGGAAAGAGGCGGGTTTGAACTTTTGGTAACCTGGAGAGCTTTCTAAGCATGCGTAATTAGCTAATGCATATAAGCCTATCTGCCCCGCATACTTAAGTAGTTAATTATAATGCACATGCGACGGATGACGTGATGTCATTTCATATATGTTTGTATGAACTGGAAATGAGTTGTAAGAGTTCCTGCTTCTGCACACGTGCCCAGGCGGGAAGGGATAAAACCCAGCTGAGAGTTTTCCTCACGGGCAGAGTGTGGTCTTTTGTCTTCACTCTGACCCTATTTGCAAATATATCCTTTGTATTACTAACAATGTGTGCCTGAAGAATTATTATTCGTGAGCCTCCAAAGAAACGAACCGCGATTTTTATATCAACCTGACAACATTCAACACAGAGAAATGCAAGGTGCTCCACCTCAGGAGAAAAGACCCACATCATACTCCGCAGTGCTACACTCACTAGCACCATGACCAAAAGAGACTTGGGGTCATGACTGACCACAAGATGAACATAAGCCACCAATGCGATGCTGTAGCCGGCAAAGCAAATAAAACTCTGGCTTGCATCTACCAATGCATCTTAAGCAAGACCCAAGAAGTCATCATCCCAACTTACTCAGACTTGGTGAGGCTGGAGCTGGAGTACTGCATCCAATTCTGGGCTCTACAATTTAGAAAGGATGTGGAGAAGCTTGAGACAGTCCAGAGGAGAGCCACGTGCATGATTAGAGGTCAAGAGAACAAGCCTTATGAGGAGAGGCTAAGAGGCATGGGACTCTTCAGCTTGAAGAAGAGAAGACTCAGGGGTAACTCGGTGACAGCCTATAAGTATATAAGGGGTGTGCATCAGGAACTGGGAGAGCATCTGTTCACCAGAGCACCCCAAGGGAAGACAAGGTCTAATGGTCACAAACTGCTGGAAAACTGTTTTAGATTGCACATAAGAAAAAATTCTTTACCATCTGAGTCTGGAATAGACTCCCCCAAGAAATGGTGCAAGTACCTATGGTGGATACCTTTAAGATATGCTTGGATGCTTACCTTGCTGGGGTGATCTGACCCCAGCTGACTTCCTGTCCCTTGGGCAGGGAACTGGACCCAATGATCTTGCGAGGTCCCTTCAAGCACTAATGTCTGTGAAATATATGAAAGGCAGATTTGCAATATGATAATATATGGTTTATCAGAGGCATAACTAGAAGGGTTTGTGTTTTGGGCAAACTCTGCTGAAGAGTTGGGGTGGGAAGGAGAGGAGGTGTTGAGCACAAGTAGGGGGATGAGAGTTTTACCTGTTCCAGGGACTCAGAAACCTCCTCACTGTTGCTGTGGCATGGCCTGCCTGCCCCAGTTGTTGCTCCTTCAGCAGTAAGCATTACAGTGTCTGTACACCCAGCTGTTGCTAAAACAGTAGGGGCATGGGGCTGTTTCTGCTGCTGTCAGGGTGCATATTCCCCAGGGAAGGGCCACTATGGTGGCACTTCAACTAAATTGGCACCCAGTGCTAGTACCCCACTTCCCCATCCCAGGTTACACTACTGAATGTACATTATCATAACCAGGGATCTGGGTTTTCTGTTTCCTGTGGAAAAACAGAGGAAAGCATGGATTTTCTCCTTTAATGGTGGAAAATATAGAACTCATTTTACCAGAGAAACTCATGGATTTTGCAGTTCTGCAAAGAGCTTTCTGCAGACTGGCAGAGTTCCAGCCTGCAGGGGCCTGGGAGGGAGCGAGAGGAGGGTGGTCAGGCAGGGGGCGCCAGGTGCATGTATATGGCCACCAGGCAGCCTGGAGAGAATGTCCTGCAGGTAAGTGGGGCATGGGGGGATTGATGCCCCCATAGGGAGGGTGGGGAGGGAATTTGGCAAGGCTAGGCTGGGGCTGCTGCCCAGCTGGGCAGTACAGGGGGCTTGGGTCCCAGGGCTGCAATGTGCAGGTCCCCAGTGGAGCCATGCGGGGATCTCCTTGCAGCTGTGAGCTCCATGCTGCTCTGGCAAGGCATCCCCAGCACGTGCAGCAGCAGCGGGGATGGCGATGGCAGCACAGGGTTGTGCCGCTCACTGCAGCCATGTGTGCAGGGGATGCCTTGTGAGGAGAGAGTGCGGAGCTTTCAGTGGCAAGGAAATCCTGGTGCAGTTCCGTTGTTCCCTGCAGCATTGGGTCACACCCGTCAGGCTCTGGCAGTGCGGAGGAGGGTAGCAGGGTGGGAAGCCTGCAGCAGGCACTGGTCTTGTGGGCATGGGTCCCTCTAGCCCCCCGGGAGTGTGCAGAGCAGCAGGGAGCTGGCCCCTCCTGCCTGAGCCCGCATAGGCAGGCAGCAGGCAGCGGAGTATGGGGGGTGCAGAGTGGGGCTCTGTGCTTCGCTTCACTGCAGCAGCTACCCATCCCTGTTGGGGGTAGCAGGGTGTGGACCTGAGTCCTTGGTCCCATAGCCCTGGCAGCTGGAGGCCCCCTCTAGAAGGGCTGGGGTTGCGGGGGGCTGTAGGTGGGGGCTGAGGATCAGCAGCAGGGCTGTGGGATCAGGGGGGTGAGAGGCATGACCTGGGCCACAGGGCTGTTTGTTGGGGTGAGTGAAGGGGACAAGCAGGGCCAGGAGGGCTGTGGGGGGAAGTGAGGGGTCTGTCATTTTAACTACTTATTTTGGGGGTTTTATCAGAGAATTTGCAATTGTTTTTATCAGGGAAAACCAGAATACCTGATCATTACTATTTTTGTATCTATTGGAAGTTTATTCCTTGTGTGATCTATTCACCTCAATTTCAGCTGCTCCATGCACTGCTGTGCTGCCAGGCTGGGCAGCACTGCACAGAGCCTCCCCACCCTGTGGGAGGAGGGGAAGGGGGGAGTAGGGGGAAGAGTCCCCCTCTTGGGCTGGGGCCAGACAGCCTCTCATAGGGCCCCCTCTTCCCTTTTCCCTCTGTTTGGTGGGGATGCGTGATCCATGCAAGGCTGCCCAGCCCCAGACGGGGACTCTTCCCCCCTCACCAAGTGGGGGTGGGGTGCTGTGTGCAGTCCTGGGTGGGGGACTCTTTCCCCTCCTCGTCCCCCCCCACCCCCGCGGCGGGGGCTGTGTGCTGCACCTCCCGGCTCAGACCAGCCAGAGCACGGGGAGCAGCTGTAATGGAGCTGCAGCTGCTGGGGGTGTCCCAGCCCCTGTGGCCCCTTCAGTGGTGCCTCTGAGTGGGCCTGGGTAAGCCACTGCCTGGCCAGCCACCGGCCGTGAGTGCCAGGCTACACTCACTGACAGGGTAAGCCAGCACACCGCGCTTATCCACTGGTGTCCCCATCACTAAGCTGCACTCCCCTGGGGTGGCCCTGCCCATGTGGCCTGGTCTGTCCCACCTTGGCTGGGGCTGAACAAGGACATCCTAGGCCATGGGGGTGGGGCCACCCCTGGCAGCTCTGGCTCTGTTACAGCCACTCCCTGTACCCCAGCTGGGCCAGGTTGGGTTGGGTTGGGTTGAACCAGGAAGTGCAGCACACAGCCCCCACTCCCTGCCCTGTGGAGGCAGGGGCCAAGGGGAGGAGGAGGTGGAAGAATCCCTACCCTCCAGCATGGAACAGAGCCCCCCCCCCCATGGAGGGGGAGAGTCCCCCTTTGGGGCCAGGGCTTGGCAGCCTTGTGCAAAGCCCCCACTCCCCGCCCTGCAGTGGTGGGGGCAGGGTGAGGAGGAGAAAGGGAAAGGTTTCCCTCCCAGCAGTGAGCAGAGCCCCCTCCCTACCCTGTGGGGGAGGAGTAGGGGGAAGAGTCCCCCTCTGGGACCAGGCAGCATTGCATACAGCCTCCCTTGCCTACCCCATGGTGGTGGGGGAGAAGCAGGGAAAAGAGTCCCCCTCTGGTGCCAGGCAGCCTCACAGAGCCCCTCTCTCCACCCCATGATGGCAGGGGAGAGGGAAGAGGTCATCTCTGGGGCTGGGCAGCCCTGCATGCTGGGATTGGTCCTGACTGTCAGGGAGCTGCGCAGTAGGCAGAGCTCTTCCCACCTCTTCCTCCTCCCCCCCACAACAGATCCTACCTCTTCCCCCACCCTCTGAACCCCACAGGCCAAGGTTAGAGTTTAAACCCCTCCTCAGTCTTACTCAGGCCTGCGGGGGCCTGGCCACCCCCCTACTCAGCTCAGCTTCCCTGGGGAAGGGAGAGATGGCTGCTCCAGCACCCCAGAGCTTCTAGCCTGAGCCACTGCAGACATGTGTCTACATTTCTGGAATCAAAAGGGAATGTCTATCCACTTGGAAACTGGTTCACTCTTGGGAGGTTAGACTAACCTGAAGAGATTGAATCAATTCAGACTTGGGCTTTTTGAATGTCTGTCCCCTAACCTTAAGGACAGTGCCACCAGAGGAAGAATTCCTCAAGGTTGGCTTAGCATTGTCATTTGATTCCCCCAAGGAATGCATAAATCAGTGTTTGAGTGACATGACTTGGAAGCACTTGAGTGTCCTATCTTTCCCCACATAGCCCTATGTAACTGTTCCTCTGAGATTCCTTTCCTCTTCCTGAAGTGTGCCCTGCTCTCTTCCCCTCTGCTTTGCCTGCATGTAAGAAGTATGGAGTCATAGTCCCATCCATTCCTTTGTCAGTCTCACTCCAGACCTTCTCCCCTGTGTGACGTTTTCTGCTGGGTATAACCTCAGGGAGCTTATCCTCATGGCCTCTCTTTTCAGGGCTAGGTTCTGCCCTGCTGCCTGTGAACTGAGGTCATTTGGATAAAAATTCTAGTGGGCTGTTCACCTTCCTTAACTCAGTGCCCAGATATCTGGATTGTTTGGGGCCACCAGGTGCTCTGTACCAACAATGGTTATGTTGCAGTGTGAGCTGCAAACTCTCTGCTGCAAAGTCTGAGCTGCAAAGTCTTTGGGGCATGGCGAACCTTCCCAAGGTTGTGTAAAGTCTTTGGGGCATGGGGAACTGGGTCTCAGGGGAAGCTTGCCTCTGTCTCTGGCACAGTAACAGCATAGTTTGGTTGATGAGGCTGTGTCTATACAAGGGCTTCTGCTAACAGTTCAGATTAATTAGCAATTGTATCTTTTCTCACCCTTGCCTGCAGGCTGATAACAGACTAAGGGAACTCACTGAAGAAACGGAGGGTGCTCCTGGTAACCCCGCACAGTGGGAAGCTGGGTGCAAAGAGAACACAAACATCTAGGAGGCAGGTTCCACTAAAAATCTTTTGGAGAGGCTAAAAGCCAGACACTCTGGCCCTGAGCTGGACATTGATGAAGAAAACTAATTTCCCCCTGTGATGGAGCTTGCAACACAGGAAATGCAGCCCTCTGGGACAGATGTAAATCTGTGCAGGTTAACTTAATACCTCACTTATCTCAGAATGCCAGAAATCCAGCATCTCCATATTAAGTGTTCATCTGGATTCTTTTAATGAAGTCATATGTTGTGCTGGAGAGGGTGGCCACTTTTGTGACTTTTCAAACCCTTCTTCTCCTGCTGGCACCCAATCTGCATGCTTTAAACAGCAGAGAAGTGGAATTCATGTGGGAACCAACAGGTATTTTTAAATACATAGGGAGCAAAAAGAAGGTAATGGGTAACATGGGGCCCCTGCAAGACATGCTAGGAAATCTGGTCGTCACACCAGACGACAAAGCTAACTTATTTAACAACTTCTTTGCCTCCATTTTCATGAGTAGGGACCAGATCAGCCCCCCCACTAGGCCCCCCATCAGGCCCCAGGGGAGGCGCACTTAGGCCAAGGGTCAGTGAGGATCTAGTCAGGGAACTTCTGGAGGGACTGGATGTATTTAAATCAGCTGATCCGGACGATCTCTACCCCAGAGTGCTGAGGAAATTAGCAGAGGTCATTGCGGGACCCCTGGCACAGCTTTATGAGCACTTGTGGTGCTCTGGTGTGGTGCCAGAGGACTGGAAGAGGGCCAATGTGGTTCCCATCTTCAAAAAAGGGAGGAAGGAGGACCCAGGAAACTATAGGCCAGTTAGTCTTACCTCGATCCTGGGTAAGTTTTTTGAGAGAATTATTCTGGCACATGTCCATGAGGGGCCAGCAGGGGACATTATGCTTAGGGGCAACCAGGACCACATTAGCGGCAGGTCCTGTCAGACCAACCTGGTGGCCTTCTAAGACCAGGTCACCAAATCCGTAGATGCAGGGGTAGCACTGGACATAGTCTTCCTGGACTTTGGAAGGCCTTCGACACTGTCTCTCACCCCGTTCTCATTAGGAAACTGGGGGACTGTGGTGTCGACACCCACACAGTCAAACGGGTCACTAACTGGCTGGAGGGCCGCACCCAGAGAGTGGTGGTGGACAGGTCATTTTTGACCTGGAGGGATGTGGGCAGTGGGGTCCCCCAGGGCTCGGTCCTCGGGCTCGCACTGTTCAACATCTTCATCAGTGACTTGGACGAGGGGGTAAAAAGCACCCTGTTCAAATTTGCTGATGACACTAAGATGTGGGGAGACGTGGGCATGCTAGAAGGGAGGAATAGGCTGCAATCAGACCTAGACAGGTTACAGGGGTGTGCAGATGAGAATAGGATGGGATTCAACACGGACAAGTGCAAGGTGCTGCACCTGGGGAGGAAGAACCAGCACCATACCTACAGGTAGGGGAACTCCCTTCTCATCAGTACAGAGGCAGAAAAGGATCTTGGAGTCATCATTGATGCCAAGATGAATATGGGCCGGCAGTGTGGGGATGCAGTCAGGAAGGCCAACCGCACCTTGTCATGCATCCACAGATGCATCTCAAGCAGGTCCAAGGAGTTGATCCTCCCCCTCTATGCGGCACTGGTCAGGCCGTAGCTGGAGTACTGCATCCAGTTCTGGGCAGCGCACTTCAGGAGGGATGTGGACAACATGGAGAGGGTCCAGAGTAGGGCCACTCGCATGATCAGGGGGCAGCAGGGCAGGCCCTATGAGGAGAGGCTCAGGGACCTGAACCTGTTCAGCCTCCACAAGAGAAGACTGAAGGGGATCTAATGGCCTGTTACAAACTGGTCAGGGGGGATCAGCAGGCATTGGGGGAATCCCTGTTCCCCCGAGCACTACCAGGAGTGACTAGAAATAATGGTCACAAGCTGGCAGAGGGTAAATTCAGATTAGACATTTGGAGGTGCTACTTCACGGTCAGGGCAGCTAGGATCTGGAACCAGCTTCCAAGCGAAGTGGTGCTGGGTCCTACCCTGGGGGTCTTTAAGACAAGGCTTGACAATCACCTTGCTGGGGTCATTTGAACCCAGTACTCTTTCCTGCCATGGCAGGGGGTCGGACTTGATGATCTGCTCAGGTCCCTTCTGACCCTACTAACTATGAAACTATGTATGGCCTGATTTATTTAATGATTTGGGCTTTTCTGTGTTACCTGCTGGTATTTTTAACTTCTCTACTGCTTAAGTCTGCTCTCACTTAACCCAGTGCAAATGGATGGTAGCTCCCAGGTTTCTGTTACAGCAGTATAAACCTGGTAAGAATTCAGACTTGGTGCCCATATATTTTGTCTTGAAGGAATAGTAAATCCATGCAATATGCATTGTTTCAAGATTTCCCTTCTCTCTTCATCAAACCTAGATTCTTATCCATAATTAAGACCTGTGGGAACAGAAATGGAAGGCGAGGAGTTGTGTGTATCTTCCTCTGTAGGGATGAATCAAGAGAATCAAGTGATCTGCAGTCTCTCCCTGCTGCTGCCACAGACTCAGTGCATGGTTTCAGACAAGTCAGTAAACCTTTTTCTGTGCCACAGTTTCTCCCACTTTACAATGAAGATGATATCTGCTTCAGATGTGTATGAGACACTTTAATGTATTCAGGTAAGGAAAGCAGAGCCAACAGAATTTGGTTTTGGAGGTGTCTATAATTAGATGTTGTGACAACTAAAATTTTAGCACTTTGGCCTGGGAGAGTAAAGCAATTTACCCAGGTTTAGGCATCTAGGATTTCTATGCAGTCATTGGGCACAGGTAAGCACTTCCAGTGGGTAATATAGAAAGTTTGGAGGAGTCTAGAGCTGGCCAGTGGGAAATGGATGTGTAGGTGAACTCCTGCCATCCTCAAGAGCTGAGGCCCCTGAGTCAAGCTATATATCAGGTATTTATCTCCATTCACTCATGATTGCAAACATCTCATTCTACTCTGGAGGAGGTGGTGATGGCACAGCCTACTTTTTGCCCAAAAGCTTCTTAATGCTCAGTGTATTTATCCGGGAACTAGGAGGCCTGTATTCTAGGAGGTTTAGACCCACATTCCATTTGCCCCAGGAGACCGCCTTAACAATCAGGCTGTGTAATAGAAAGGGGCACCCTACACACCTTTTGAAACTTGTCCATTGGGAAGTCAAAGTAAAACAGTCATGGAGCCAGAAGGAAAACAAGCAACAAGAAGCCAGATTCAGTAAACTTCTAGTTACAGCACAACCTTGGGAAGGAGGAGACCTGAGATACAGTTTCTCTGCCAAGACTATGCATTTTATATTAATCAGTTATTGGTTTAAGAAAAGAAACAAGAAAAGAAAAGAATGTTGTTAAGAAATAGGCTCAGGAGGAACTGGGTTTCCATTTCCTGGGTCAGTGATTTAATCTCGGGCTATTGTGTAAAATGGGGGCACCGCCACCATCACCATTACCACCAACACATATGAACTGAACTCCCTTCTGTTGATGGGAGTTAAGTAAGCACTGAGCATGACTTACAGTTTGGGTCTCTCCTGGGACTTATCTGCCTCCCCATCACCAAACTGGATCACAGCAGAGCTTAGGGAGCTGATGGCCCCCTGGACCATCAAACAGGATCACTTCTGCTCATGCATAGATTTCCAAGCATAGGTGCAAAGGAACTTTGCAGTCCAAAATGGAGGAGTCACGCAAACCCTACTGAGATAGCTACTGAGCTTTCAGCTTTGTGGCTTGAGGAACAGGACCAAATCAGATTTCTCTTTGGAACTCAAGGGTCACATTCTACTCCACCTATTAGGCATAAAAACAGACTTAGGTGAATGTGTGTGATAACATTCAACCTTGCTCAAGTCCCTGAAAACAGTTAATGCAAAAGGTAAGTAGGTCTTTCTCCTTGTCTCTGCTTTTTGTTGACACAGGCCAGCTACAGGCATCACTCACAGGTGTAAGTGATTTGGAAACTGGTATATACTAGAAACAGAAATTCAGCACACACAGGCTGTGTTAAAAATGGTGGAACCTGGTTGTGGTGGGACCTGGACCAAAGGGTCACACTGGGGTGAGGACTGGGTGCCGCACTCTCAGCAGGTGTTTCATCCCTTTATCTGTATCCTGCCGGCCACAACTGGTTGTTAATGAAAAGAATATCAGGAGGTGGCATCCCCACCCTTTCCACTCAGGTGTTTTTGTGATGCTATTGGGATAAGGGCCTGGTCCAAGAAGAAAGGTTCAACTTGGGAAGAAAAACAAAACAATCTGGGACCAATGTGAATCCGAGGGGCCCTGCTACTCTGGCAAGGCTTTATCACTATGGATGTCCATACCGCAGATAAATTAATAAAGCAATATAACATAAATAATCATGTCTGTCATTCACTTATGGGCCTAGCTTCAGCCTTGTGGTGTATGTCTGCATTATCCTCAGGTAGCTAAGGCTCTTTGGGGCTTGCCCCGAGTCATGAGCCTGATTCACAGGATTGGCCTGTATCTGGCAACCCCCTGTAAGTAATTTGGGGCCACAGGTACCATAAACTCCTGTGAGGACCTGGCAGGTACCTGGCATCTGACATCCGCAGGGTTGTCAGGTTCCTGTTGTGGGAGCAAAGGTCAGGCTTGTCTCCAGTGGGGTATCCTCAGCTTCAGTGGAGGGAAGTGGTGCAGTTCAGTGCCTATGCCAATACCTCCCTGCTCCAGGGGCTGATGCTGCTCTATAAGGAAAGTTCTCGGTTGACCTGAGCCAAACTGGACCCCTGCAAGCTCCCATGTGTCCTGCTGCTGCTGCCAGATGCTGAGAGTCCCTGCAGGGTTCATCATTTTTCACAGCTGCAGCTCCTGAACTGTGGAGCTGGGCATGCCAGATGCCTGCTCTTGGCCCTGCCCAGGCTCTGGGCCTGTGTGGAGCCCTACTTGCTCCCAGGCATATCCAGGAGATGGGTACATGGGGAGTGGATCACCCACTATTTCTCTGCTCTTTCTGGGGAGTGAGCGTGCACGGGGGCCTGTTGTCTGCTACCAGGATGGCCTGGGATCCCACTCCCCCAGTGGCTGTCACCCCAGTAAGTGCACGGCCAGGCCAGGTCCTTACTAAAGACCACCCCTTTTAGGTTGGCAGGCATACTCACCAGCTTTCCTTCCATGTTCCGGTTCGTACTTATAACCTGTACTCCTGGTTTATCAAGTGCCTCATCTTCATCTTTGCATGACAAGATGTCCACCATGATAGTCTTGTTTCCGAAGGTGATGTTGTACTGAAAAACAAAAACGTTGTGCCAGTGCTCGTTGGGTTATGTGGGGATTATCCATCTTTGCAGACTGGAGCAATCTAAGCAGTGCATGATCCATAACCAGGATAGAGGGTCCTCGCCACAGGTAATAGTGAAAGAGGTCTACTGCCCTTTTAATAGGCAGACATTTGAGTTCTGTGGTGGAATATTTTCACTCGTGTTCCAATAACTTAATCGCCTTATTCGCCTTTTGAGCTAGGTGTACAGGTATCAGCCCAGGGGCCCCTAGGAGTCATTGTTGTTCCCAGACCTCTTTTACCATGTCCAGAAGGCCTCTGGGCTGATACCTGTACACCTAGTTCAAAAGGCGAATATCCAGTGGAGGCCTGAGGTGCCTCTCACGTAATGAACATCAACAGAATTAGCATTTGGTTTTATCATTTTGGGTCGCCCTGAATACATTTTCTAAGCATGGCCCTCAGAGTTTGGTTGAATCGTGCCACCAGGCCATCAGTTTGAGGTGATATATGGAGGTGCATAGGTGTTTTATTTGTAAAGTATTGCACACTCTGCCCACCACCCTGGCCATAAAATTCGTCCCCTGGTCTATTATGATTTCTTTTGGGATACCCATCCTGGCCTCCCATTTATGCAATTTGGTAACTCTTCTGGGAGTGGTTGCTGACCTCAGTGGGATGGCCTCAGGGAATCATGTTGCATAGTCCATAACTACTAATATATATTGTTAACCCACATGGCTTTTGGGCAGGGCTCCTGCGATATCCTGCATACTGTTTCCCATTAAATCTTCTCAGTTAAGTTGGAGAGTACTGGCCTAGGCCAGGCTACAGTGAGGTGGGTTGGCAATTGGATATGCAGCCGATCCCAGCAAGTGGTAATTGATGGGGTGGCCTCATCCTGGAGGGCTGTCTCCAGTGGTGTCCGCCAGGGATTAGTGCTTAGGCCAATGCTCTTTAACATCTTTATCAATTACTTGGAGCAATTATTATTGCTCTCAGCAGTGGTTCCCAGGCTCTAGGTGGTGCTAGGCATGCCAGATGATTGCCCTTGGCCCTGCCCAGGCTCCAGGTCTGTGTGGGACCGTGCTTCCCGCTCTCAGCCATGCCCTAGGGATGGGTGCACATGTAGTGTGTCACCCTGCCTGGGGGAGCAAGCATGTGTGTGTGTGGAGGGGTACTGCCTGGCTGTGGGCCCATTGTCTGCCACCGGGATGGCCTGGCATCCCAGTGCTTGGCAAGTACCCCGGTGGCCATTGCCTCAGTAAGTGCAGGGCTGGGCCAGGTCCTTACTATGCTGGTCTAAGATTTGCCCATCCACAAAAGGGTAAATGTGTGGTCTGTTTGATGCATAAAGCGGTTCGTTTCTCTGGAGGCCACAAAAATCACAGACACACACTCATTAGATGGCACAAAAGGTGTATTTGCAAATAGGGTCAGAGCAGAGTCAAAAACTCAGATTACTCTGAACCCACCAAGGAATTTTGCAGGCTGTATTTATCTTTTCCCTCCTGGGCACGTGTGCAGAAACAGGAACTCTTACAGCTCACTTCCGTTTCATACAAGCATACATATGGTTACATCACTACATACATCGCGTGTATAGTATAATTAACTACTTAAGTACGCAGGGCGGAGAGGTAAATATGCATCAGCTAATTAAGCATGCTTAGAGACTACTATAGGTCACCAAGAGTTCAAACCCCCCCCCTTTCAAGGACACAGTCAGTTGAATTCCAGCTTCTGTAATCTATATGAGAAAGGCTAGGGAGAAGCTGGGGAGAGTCTGTGATTTAGCACAAGAAAAGCTGTGGCAAGGCTGGGAAAGGAAAAAAGTCCTTGGCAGTGTTTCTTTCTTATCGGGTGCAAGATGCAAGCTGTGCATTTCTAACAATATTCCATTTCTAACATGTTTGCTACCAACCTAAGCTACACTGCTTCCAGAAAACTGTGTAATGTATATAGAGTCTGCCTCTGGCTTTTTGAATGTCTGTACCTAGCCTCAGTCTTAAGGGTAAGATAATGACTGTTATACAAGTAGATGCATTAATGGATTCTCAGGGACTTGAACAGGGTGGAACAGAGTTGCACTTAGGTGCCTAAAGTACCATTTGGACATCCAGTAGGTGAAACAGAATCTGGCCCTTCATGTGTAAATTCCACTTAGATCTTGTTTAGATGCATTTGAGACCAAGCCCTACAGACATAAGCATCGTGTGTTGTTACACCATAATGGTAGTGTTGATCTCCTGAGATCGCTACAAAGTACTGAATGAAGATACAGGTTGTTGGCAAGGAAATGGTAGAATGTGAAAACCTGGTGGGGAGTGGCCATTTGAAGACCCCTTTGGCTGCTGGTGGGAATGACATGGTCTGGGATAAAGTTTGCATGGTAGCAGATCTCAGGATTAATGTCCTCCTGTCCCACCTAGAGAGCTGTGCATGCAGAAAGAAGAGTATTGGCAGTGATATTCACTGAGCAACCTTTGAGGCAGAATTTCAGCATGAAAGCTGTTGTGGCCCCCTCTGGAATTGTATACAGGACCTGGCCTGCCAAAAAGTGGTAACATGTAAATTGCTTCAAACTGGGATTATAATATGACTTCCCCACATGAGCCAGTCCATACTGGGTAGAAATCTCCAGGGCAGAGGGAGACCAGTTGAGATGGCGGCAAACAATCCCATCTTTTTAAATTGCCTGTTGTTGTCTAAGCAAAAGGGCTGAGCTCCCCCTAAACAATTGATCATCTGCCTGCGCTGGCTGTGGTTTGGAGGGATTTGGTCCTAGGTGGGGTAGCTAGGGCAGCATCTCCAGTCACTGGCTAGGGTAGGAGAGAGAAAAAATAAGAGATACCACTGCAGCTGCACAATCACACTAGTAGCACTATGGCAACCATGGTGCTGCATTTGTGCATTGCAGCTGCCCTAGATACCCAGCTGATTTGTTATGGGCTGATTCCAGGAAAAAAGGATTTAGTGGTCAGCTGTTCCTAATGCACTGCTGATGGAAAGACAGAGCTATGACACACGCTGCAGAGTGTCTATAGCCAAATGTATTATGGAGGTAAAATCCACGCTGTTGGCAGAATCCAGATCATTGCAATGCTGCATCTAGCAGTGCACTGAACATTTACAGCTTGTCAGCAAGGTGTCAAAATAATTTGGAGGATCTTGCCCTTATGTCATCACACTGAGTCAGTGGCAAAATGTCTCCAGCCTCTCTGCCCCATGTCCCCTACCCACCCCATTTCACGCCTGCCTGTGTGTTGCCGAACTGCTCCCTGGGACCCCACTAGAAGTGAGTCTGCACTGAGCAGGTGAGAGTAAAAAATGCCCTATAGACAATCAAGAAAGCATGACTTAGATAACCTAGAAAGAATAGAACACCCCCCCATGTGCTTTAGTAACCCCGCATTCTTTGGTAGGACTGGAGTGTAGTTGCCTTGATGATCCAGAAAATATGTGAAAAACAAGGGTCTTTGGTGATATCTTTTAATGAATTAACTGTATAGTTGGGAGTGATGGTAGACAAACTTTATGCCTAAAAGTTTATCTAGCATGTCTCCCAACTACACAGTTGATCCAATAAAAGGTGTTGCCAAAAAAACCCTTGCCTACTCCATGTACTAGGCAGTTCAGGTATATGCCTGGTTCCAGGTATAGCCCCTTGGAAGGGCAGCGATAGGAATGCTCAGGTCTCCTCTAGCCAGGCTAGACCTGTCTAGGCAGGGCAAAACTATCTGGAAGAAGCAGGGTGGGGAGAGGTTGGGGTGCAAACCAGGATGCTTCACTGTTTTCTCAGACAAGGTTCTTTGGGTAAATCTGATACCTTTTATTAGAAAACTCATTGTTTTCTTCACACTCAGCTACCTCACAGGAGGTGGAAGGCTTTGTATGGAGGGGCTCAGTGCATGCCATGGGGGAGAACAGGCGTGATGGGAAGAGAGTGCTCCTCCTCCACTTGCTCCTGTTTACTTAGATGCCAATTTCAGGGGAGGTGATGGAAGGCCCACAGCTGTAAACAAGGCCTCTGACCCTGGCAGTATGCCCTGCCAATGCCTGAAGCAATTTCCATTCCATACCTGATCTGTTTCCAGGTAGCACAGCCAGGTACAAAAAGGAACTATACAAATTCATGGATGATAAATCTATTAATAGTTATTAAACAGAATAATCAGGGATGAAGCCTCTGGCATCTCCAAACCAAAAGACAGTGTGTTTCAGGGAGGGTAATAGATCACTTTAGATCAGGGGTGGGCAAAATACAGCCTGCAGGCCAGATGTGGCCCACAGCTGGGCTTTGTTAGGCCCGCGGCGGGTCTCTTGGTTCTGCCTGGCCCAGGCAGCACCCAGCCGTGGCACGTCGCACTGCCCCATGGGCATGCAGTGGAGCTGGGGTGGCTCTGCAGCTGAACCACCCTTCTAGGCATCCCAGGTGGCAGCAACTCCTGGCCAGTGCAGCCGCTGGCCCCAGCCCTGCAGTACCAGTGGGAAACCACTAAGCAGCCTTCCAGCTAAAATAATCACCTGCCCCTGCTCTAGATATACCTGGTTTAGTGCTCTCCCTCCAAAGCAGTGGTGGCCTACCCTTTTGGCAGCCCTGCTACTAGTTAAATCCCACCTCTTCTCAAATGCTGCTCTAATCCCTGCCCCCTAGAGGCATACATGATAGAGTTTGTACCCTGGGGTGCAAGAATGGAAGCTGCGGGCTTGAGTCTCCAGAGGCACAGAGCAGAGCAATGGCAGCATACTACTGAGAGAAGAGGAGTCACCACCAAGACCCAAGTTAACCCTTTTCTGGCCCTACCACTGCTGCAGTTTTATATGGGAAGCGAAGATCCAAAGCCCTACAACTCTCAGAAATTCGATACTGGATTAGATGGATCATTGGTCTGACCCAGTATGGCACTTAATGTTCTTAAAACACACTCAGTAGCACCCTGCATAATGGGATATGCATACTGCTGGTGATAGAACAAAGACTGGACATGATGAGGAATTCTTAGACTATATGCACCCATTGCAGGAAAGTCTAGAAATAAAATCATGGCTGAGGTGTGTTCAAAGCCTCGTGTACCCTTTGGGATGGATAACACCAATTTGCCCGAGCACATTTGCCTTCAAGAAGGAACATCCGACCTACTCCTCTTGATACAATTCAGTCCTGCTTAGCTGAGCATGAGTAGCAATGGGCTTGCTGACATTACCCAGGCCTTCCATTGCTTTTGGACTCACCCCACAGCACAGGCTGCCACCCCGCTTCGGGTGTCTAATGCATCTTGCAGTAGCAGACTGACTACATCAAACACTTTCTGAGTGCTCTGGCAGAACTTCTAAAAGGCACTCCCAGTGCTAGTGACAAAGTGTTTTTTCCACTCCTTGTAACGAACATATTTCCAACTTGCTTTTCACTTTCCTGCCCAAACTTGAATTCAATTCATATGAAAGTATATAAGGCCATGTAAAATACATTGCCGTGTTATGTCAGAGCTGGGTACATTAATCCAGGGGAGATTTACAAGATCATAAATCAAATCCTTTGTTTTCTATCTGGGGAAAGGCTAAGCCTTCTTCTCTATTTCAAGGCCCAGTTTTTACCAGCTAAGCGTTCTGAGATTTCAAGGGGACATTCAAACATTTGTCAAGTGCTGTTTGCAGCTTAACGGGGGTCGTTGGTTCTCCTGTTGTTGCTCTCTCTAGTTTGTGAATTTCTGCTCATTTATCACCAGTGTGTTGCTGCTGTTGTTGTTTAGTGACTAGTCATAACATGAGTAAAGTGCCCTGGCCCTTGTTCAAGTGCTTGGGCTGCTGCACAAGTAATTACAATTCAAATGTTGCAATACACACAGGTTTCAGCAACAAATAAGCCTAACTGCTGTTTCCTCACCCCAAATTCTTATTGGCACTTGTTAAATATAAAACCAGTCATTATGACCAGCAACTTTTGGATAAACAGCAAGGTTTAAACTAGAGCTGGGCAACTGGGTTTTTTTTGACAAATTATAAAAGTGAAAAGGGGAGATTTTTTTTTTTTAATTCATGTTGACATTTGAAATATTACATTTTGAAAGTGCCAAAATACTGGTTTCAGCTATCTTGAAATGAAACATTTAGGTTCTTTGTTTGAAAATGGAATTTTCCCTTTAAAGATTAGTTGAAAATGAAAGAAAAAAAATGTTCGACAAGTGAGGTAATTAACCCAGCAAACAATCACTGCACTTATGAGTGAGTATGTGTAGGAGGAATCCAACTGTCTGGACATAGCTTTATGTTTTAGTAGATAACATTCATAAGGAGTTTGTGGTTTGTGATTTATCATAGTGAAAGTGGTGCTAGGAATAAAAAAATGCTCAGCTCTGAGGAATCAACTGCCTTGAAATGCGCTGAAAAATTCAGATTGGCTTGAACCACAAAGTATGGATGCTCATGGGTTTTGATTTAAATCCATCTGTAGAAACCAATTAATAATGGAATTTCATGGATTCATACAGTTTGAGGCCAGAAAATCCCATAAGATCGTCTGGTCCAGTGGTGCTCCACTTTTTTCCTCTGATGGCCAGATTGGTGGTACCAGCACTGTTTGGGGGCTGAATCTGGCTGGTGGGCTCAGTCTGGCAGATGGGGCTGGCATGGCAGGAGCCTGATCTGGCTACAGTTCTGTGGGGGGTGGTGCAGTCTGACCCTGATATGGATATGAGAGAGGTGGGGTGGGCAGGGGTGTTCTCCCTTCTGTGCCTTACACCAAGCCACTGATCCCCTCTGAAGACCTCCTCTCCACACCCATCTCTGCTGCTCTCTCCTGCCCCCTATCCCACCAAATTCAACCTTCCCCACTGCTGCTGGTGATGGGAATTGGCAATATGAATCACAAATAGTGGGGACTGTGGCATGTGACAGAAGTGCCAACAATCATCTTGGGTGCTTGCAGAGTAGGGAGCTGTGGAGGGAAGTGGTGGACTGCAGTGGCAGGGGAGGGACTGGAGGCACAGCAGCTGGATTAGCAGCAGTGGCCCACTGCTCTAAAAAGTTGCCCTCTACTAGGGTCTAGTTGAGCTCCTGGGTATTACAGGCTATTGAGTTTTTTAATGGGTCCAGTTCACCAAGTGATTGAGATCTCCCTGTCTGTCCTCATCATTATTCACCATTTCACCAGCCTTTGGGACACCTACAAATCTGATCAACAGTGAAGTATTTACTTTCAGATCATTGATGGAAACATTAGGTCTAGTACTAATCCTTGTGCAACCTCACTAGAAAGACCACCATTTAACTATAATTCCCCACTGACAGTTATTATTTAAAGACCTGTCAATTATCTCTCTCCAATCTCTCAATTCTAATCCTCAAAGGGAATCTTCACATTTCATAGACAAGCCTATGCACTTCACTTCATAAATGTATTGCAGGGGTTGTCAACCAGGGGTATGTGTACCCCCAGGGGTACTTGGGAAGGCCCTACAGGGTGCGTGCCTTCCCAGGGATGGGACGCCACCACCCACCACCCTTCACTGCTGCATCTGGCCGCTGCCACTCCCCACTCCATGTCTGGTGTCCACCCATGTGTGCTTTGTTGGTATTGCCTAGTGTTTTCATCAGAATGGTACTAAGTCAAAGGCCCCACAAAGTCTGTTCACTCATAACTCTTCATTCATCTGTTCACTCAAAACTCTTCACTCAACATTAGTTAACTAAACTTGTATTCTCATCAATGAATGAGATGGAGTTTATTTAAGAAGACTCATCTTTCATAAAGCCTTTTACCAGTGAAAGTTATTTGGCTCTGCTAATTTAAAACTGCTTATTCCTAGTGAATGTTTAACATCCTCCTTGGATGGACTGGAATGAAAAATACTCATACTTAATCTAATTCATGTGATAAAAGCATGTCACCTTACTTTTCAAATATAAAACACAAGTACTGATTGAACTCTTCCAGTTCGTCCACACTAATGTAAAAAAAAATTGACTAACTAGTAATGTGTTTTTACCATTGCTAGAATTTCTTTTGTTCCTTACATGCTTAAAAATTTGTTATTTTCCTTAGCTGTTCAAACTGTAGTTTTTCCCTGGTATTTTTAGCTTCTCTTATCAATTGTCAGCACTTGTACCTTCTAACTGATATTAATTTTTACCTGTGTACCTTTTCCTCATTTCTTATAGTCATTTTTTTTCTAATTATTGTCTTTAATTTGCCATTGAATCAGGATAGACTTTTAGCCAAACCAGATTCAACCTTTTTTTTCCCGATTGTGGCTTTTTAATAAGCTTTTCTTAGAGAAGACAAGTTTGAATCTATACCTCCCATATCCAGTAAAGTGCCCCAATTATCACACCATTTGCTTGTCATTGCCAAGTACATCCTCCACCCTTCCTATTGAGGCAGGCCACTTGTACTGGCCTATATAGGCTCAGAAGAAAACCAAGTCAGAGGGAGTGTGGCTTCATGAATTGCTGTGCCTGCCTGTGTTCTTGCTCCCAGTGGGTTCAAAGCAATTCCACTGACTATCAGTAGAAATAAAGAAGGTAGGTTAGATTTTCACCTTTATAGACTAAGTAAATCAGAGAAGTATAGCATAAGCTTTCATAAGCAAAGGGTTTACTTAATCAGATTCTGTGAAAGGACTGCAGGAAGCAGATCTGCTAAATAGCAATGACTAGAATACAAAGGATAGGAAAGGGGAGAAGAAAAAAGGAGGGTGCATCATTGAGAGAAGCAAGGTCAGTAGGAGAAAGAAAAACAAAGCAGTTAATCACTGAGGGACATAGGGCTTATAAAAGCTACTCTAGGGAATGGGATAAGAACCTATAGTCTTGACTTAGAGCAGTGAGTCTCAACCTTTTTTTGTACCAGGATCCATTTCTAAACAACGATAGCCAGTCCTGACCCAGTAAATACTTTAAAGAGAAAACACACAAGTATTTTGGCTCCAAAATACTTATTACACACTACAAGTTGAAGCAGCTCAACAGTCTTAATTTTAAAGACACAAATCAACATCAATAGGAATAGATTAACAGCAATATCAACCTGTGTCCCTCTACATTGTGCTTGCACACTGGGCTAGCCCGTGGCTCTACCCTGCTGCCATGGCCTGGCCACCACTGCTCCCCTCAGGCCACCTGTGTTTCCTTCCACGCCTCTTCCCCTTGAGAATAGAGCCAGGGCCTGAGGGGAGTGGTAGCGGTGGGAGGAGGTGAGGGCAGTGTGGCTCTCCCCTGTCTATTACTCCTCATGCAGTCTCGCTGCCCCACTCTGCCCTCCTGCACTGGGCCCTGCCCTCTGGGCCATAAAGGCCTGTGTTGGTCTGGCCAGGATGCATCCCCATGCCTGCTGTGGGAGCAAAAATTGTGGGGGATGTGTGATTTTTCAAGTTTTTCCATGATTGTTTGCAACACTTTCATATATTCTTGTGCGCCATTTTTGGGTTGTGACCCACGGGTTGAGAAATGCTGGCTTAAACTATATTTAACACAACCCACTCTGTGAATGATTTCTTGTTCCACAATTTCCTGTTCAAGTTCATTTTAAAAGTTTTGTCGTCTCAGAACAGCCACTTCAAGGTCATTCATGGATGGTTAGAGTGTTCAGGCAAAGACTTGTCTGTCTTTCTGACACTGATGTCACATCACTGTTCATTCATTCTTACACATAGCGATCTCCCTGTCTGCCTAACGTAGCCAACAGAGGGGCACTGTAAGTAGAAACAACATTAGCTCTAGCAGCTGGGTCTTCTGCACCCAATTTCCCAAACTGAGGGGTGGGCAAAATATGGCCTGCAGACTGGAATATGGCCCACCAACTGATTGGATCCAGCCTGTGGGTGGGTACCTGGCAAGTGAATGGATTCAGCCCATGGGTGGGTGGTAGCTCTGGCTCCAGCAGCTGTGTGGTGCTAGGCAGCCAAGGCAGCCACATGTGGAAGCAAAAGCCTGAACTTGCCCATAGCTGTAGCATGCCCCACTCTTCCCCTCCCCCTGCAACAACCTCGTCTGGATCTGGCAGCTGCTGGTCACATTCACAGCTGCCCAAATGTGGCAGGCAGGTTCCAGGTTGGGGCTCCAGGCAAAGGGTGGAAGGGAGTGGATTGGGTATGCTGCAGCTGCAGCTGCAGTGGAAGCTCAAATCCAAAATAGGACCTGTGTGACTATCTCAGCAGTATAAGTGCCACTCAGCTGTCCAAAGGTGCAATTGGGTTAGGGCCCAGTGTAAATGCTACTGGGGACAAATGACCAGTTCTCTTGGGGCAGGTTCACACAGTAGAAGCTATTTTAGCCCTTCATCACTAAGTGATAGAAGAAGGTAATTGCCTTTTTTTCCTTGAGCAAATGCCTACCCCAGGATAAATGGTGGAAGACAATTCTTCCCTCAGTGTAGTTTTACACCTGATTTTTTCTCTGGTCATTCTACACTAGATTCTAATAAGCTACATTGGGGTAAGACTTCTTATGTTGTGTATCTGCTCCTTTACAGTAATGTAAAGACAAGTTACATGGTCTAAATGCATTGTGAGGCCAGGGCCTGGACTGCATTCACTTTTGAATACTGCATCCTGTCAGTTCCAACATTGTTGGCAGTTCTTCAGGTGTCAATCAGCAGATCCCAATGATTTTGTGAAAATGGGAAAGTGGAGAAGTCCATTGCACTTAAAACTTGCTCCTCACTTTCCCTGCATCAAGGCTTCTGACAGCTTCAGGAGGAAACGCTCAGCCTAAAGAGGGAGAGAGTGCTGCTGTTGCTGTGTGCTGCTTCCCCAAAGGCTGCTCCTTGGCTAGGCATGGGAGTGAAGGCTAAAAGGAGAGTGCTGGCACCAGATATTTTCCAGCCCCTTCCAGTCTGGGTGGAAGCAATGTACTTTGGAGGGGTTCAGAAAAAAAGAGAGCCACATGAAGGAAGGAGATAATGGGGAACAGTGTGCATGGCATGGAGGGAAAGAGACATGTGGGTCCCAGAGAGCACCTGACCTGGGAGAAGATGGGAGAGCCTGGAATGGAAGTAGTGGAAATGGCCCAATGCTTCATCCAGCTCTGTGATTGGTGGCAACTGTTAGCATCCTGCAACACATGCTCCAAGCCAGCTATGCACTTAAACTGTGCCTCTTTTCTGCACTTTCAACATCACCACCCCACCCCATTCAAATCTTGCTGGCCCTTTTTGCTTCCTACTCAGTTTCCTTTCAGCTACAGGGGTGAGGTACCTACAGCTCCTATTGAGTCTGACAGCTGGGACAGACTGATCTGATCCTGGGACAGACCCTTCTGATCTAATGGGAGAATTCACTGTTGTCACAGTTTGTCAAGACTCAGCTAATCTGAGTTTCTGGAGGTAGCTGAGGTCATATGTTGCCTCCTGGATATTTAATCAGAGGATCCTTAAGCCTGAAAAGCCATTTGTACTTGAAAAATTGAGTAACATACTATACTCAGCTGACATGAGCAATGAAGTGTATGACCCTTTAGTGGGACAGAATTTAAGACCAGACTCTTGTTCTGTACTATGTAAGAACCGCATGGGCTGTACCTCAGACAGAGTACTGCCACCTTGGGTCTGATCAGGTGTGCAGCTCTGCATCCTGTAAGGATAGGGTGAATGTACATCCTAGTTTTCCCGAGACAGTCCCAGATTTTGAAGGCTGGCCCTGGCCAGCTGGCAGAAATTAAAATGCACATCTCAGAATTGCAGGGGTGCAGGGCGCAGTCTGGCAGGGAGGCAGTGTGGCATGGTGCGCCAGGTACCTCCACCTCCCCATCAGACTGTACCCACGTCCTTGCCCACCAGCTTCTGCTACTGCCTTCAGTAGTGCCACTGACTTGCGGGGGAGCACAGTGTCCTGGATGTCCCTGTTTTCCTTATAGTCACCCTGCACAGGGAACTCTCTGTCAGGGCTCTGTGGCCCATGCGAGCCTCCGTAGCCACTGCCCCTTAAGCTGTGTGCTGCTGCTTCATCCCATTGGTCTGTAATGGCTGCTTTTCTCAAAGGTAGTCTGAGCTACATGGCCCCAGGCAGTCTCATGTACCAGGTTGGACAGGAAGGGGGCCATGTAACAGTATGGTTGGGATGATGCTGTGGGGACAGAAGGTGGGGAGAGGAGAGTTAATGCTTAATAGCTAAGGTTTTCTCTAAGGCTGTATGTTTGTTCCCCTTTCTCCTCTGTAATAAACTCAGTTTTAGTTGAATGTTGCTTGTGAGTTGGGAAGCTTGTTCACATTAGAACACCCAGTTAAAATATATTTTCCCAGGTTTGTGTGCAGGCTCAACCGAGATTTAGAAAGTTGGTGTTAAACCTCTATATTTGAACCCAGCCCTTGTTATTGCCATTCTGGACATGGCAGAAAGGTCATATTGACATTATGTAAAACATATGTTAGAAAAAAAACCCATGTCAGTAAAAAAAAATTATTTTTCAGTAAAAAGGTTAAAAAAAAGTTTGAAAAAAAAATTCTTGGGTTGGCAGCCCTGCTTCTGAGTATCTGAAGACTAACATGGCAAACTACCTCTCTCCTCATGGGGCCTTTGTACATGCCATGTTTTTTACCATTTCTTGTGCTGCAACTGTGTGACTGTTTGCATGAGCAGGATTTCCAGACACTTTAACTGTCTTTCTGGTGCATTAAACTAAAGCTTCTTGGACATAGTTTAGTTTGGCTCGCCGGGAATTAAAGCATTGCAGCCATGGATTCGTTTGGTGCAAAAACAAAGGCACTCAAAGAATGTAATGAATGTCTTTGTCCACCACATGGCGCTATGACTTTTTTGTAGTTCACCCCTTTGAATTGCTTTTGAATTGGTTCTGCTTTTTTTTCTTGTGCCATTTGCCAGCTCCCTGCCTCCGCAGCTGTGTGGCAGGGCACAGGCATGGGATGGGGGCCCAGGCCAGGGGGGCAGCTCTGGACCATCCCGCTCTCCTGCAATGCCAGCCAGGGACTGGGCTTAATTTGTTCAAAAACCTAGTATGTGCAAACACTGATGTAATGCGCCAAAGCTTAATTTGGTCAAAAGCCTAGTGTGTTCAAACACTAATACGATACTCCAAAATAAACAAGTTACAATTTTATAAACCTATTTAATTTAATGAGGATTAAAACTCATGGTGTGTATGGGCACCCATCATAGTTAACTGTTGGTCATCAGTTCCTTGCACTGCATCCTCTAGGAGGCACTCATATAGTTTCCCATAATTGCTGACAAACTGTTTTTATCTTTTAAAAACTTTATTTTACCACTGGAATTACTGTATATTTGTTTTCAGGTTTGCTATAATTCACTCTAAAACTCGACAGGTAGAAGATCCCACCATCTGAGCACATGTATTCAATGTCAGTGTGGTTTTTAACTCAAAGTTTGGAGAGAGAAAAAAATTGTAAAGGACAGATCCAATTTGCAGGCTCAATCTGCTGAAACAAAGCCTTGGTAAAGCTGCAAAGTGAAGCTTTTCAGAACTTGCTCTGGAATTGGTGTTTGGCAGGAAAACAGGAGTGAAGAAAATGATTTTTTTAGTTCTATCTGGGATTTCCCTTGATTTTGTGATCAAAGCAAAGCCACCACACAGCTGCATTGCTAGATTTTTACTTTAGTGGCCCAAAGTTTGATTCCTATTTGAAACTGCAGTGTAATTGCACCTTAGATCTCAGTGGACAGTTGTCTGTCTCATAAAACATGCAAAGCATATTGAAACAATGTTTGTGAGTGATACAATGATGCAGTACAGTACAGGCATTAAAATGCAACTGTCTCTATTCTAAGCTGGTGGTGGCAGCTCTTCCAGGACACCACTGCTAGAGCTTTGAGTTAAGGAAGCTCACATCTAGGTTTTTGGACTAAGCCAGGGAAGATTTCATAGATTTCATAGACACCAGGGCTGGAAGGGACCTCGGGAGATCATCGAGTCCAGCCCCCTGCCCAAAGGGCAGGAAGTCAGCTGCGGTCATAGGATCCCAGCAAGATAAGCATCCAATTTACTCTTGAAGGTGTTCAATGTAGGTGCTTGAACCACTTCCGCTGGCAGGCTGTTCCAGACCTTGGGGGCTCGGACAGTACAGAAATTCTTCCTTATGTCCAGCCTGAAATGGTCTTGTAGTAGTTTGTGACCGTTCGACCTCGTCATCCCTTGGGGTGCTCTGGTGAACAAACATTCCCCCAGATACTGGTGGTCACCCCGATAAAGTTATAGATGGCCATCAGATCACCCCTGAGCCTATGCTTTTCCAGGCTAAAGAGTCCCATGTCTCTCAGCCTATCATCGTAAGATCTGTTTTCCTGACCTCTGATCATGCGCGTGGCTCTCCTCTGGACTATCTCAAGCTTCTACACATCCTTTTTGAATTGTGGAGCCCAAAACTGGACACAGTACTCCAGCTGCGGCCTGACCAAGGCTGAGTACAAGGGGAGAATGACGTCCCGGGATTTGCTCAAGAAGCATCTATGGATGCAAGCCAGCATTTTGGTCGCTTTACTAGCCGCAGCATCACATTGCAGGCTCATGTTCATCTTGTGGTCAATGATGACCCCCAAGTCTCTTTCTTCTGTAGTGTTAGCCAATGTAGCACTGCCGAGCCTATAAGGATGCTGCAGGTTTTTCCTCCCAAGGTGGAGAACCTTGCATTTTTTCGGTGTTAAACACCATCAGGTTCTCGTCTGCCCATTTGCTGAGCATGTCCAGGTCAGCCTGGATCATCGCCTATCTTCTGGCGTGGATGCTTTGCCCCAAAGTTTGGTGTCATCGGCGAACTTGGCCAGTCCACTCCTGACTCCAATGTCCACATCATTAATGAAGATGTTGAACAGTATGAGTCCCAGGACAGAGCCTTGAGGGACCCCACTGGTCACAGGGCACCACGATGAGTGACTGCCATCAATCACAACCCTCTGGGTCCAACCACGGAGCCAATTTCCCAGCCAGCGGATCGTGGTGGAGCCAAGGCCACAACTGGGCAGTTTGGCCAAGAGGTGATCATGGGATACCAGATTGAAGGCTTTTTTGAAGTCAAGATATATGACATCAATCTCTTCTCCCTCGTCCAGGTGATAGGTCACCTGGTCATAGAAGGAAATGAGATTGGTCAAACAAGACCTACCCGCAACAAACCCGTGGCCTCCTTAATAAACTTTTCTAAGATCTTCCCCAGGATAGAAGTCAGGCTAATGGGCCTGTAGTTAGCCGGATCCACTCTCCTCCCTTTCTTGAAGATCGGCACCACATTGGCCTTCTTCCAGTCTTCGGGCACTACCCCAGAGCACCAGGAGTTTTCAAAGATCCATGGCAGGGGCTGGGCTATGATGCTCGCCAGCTCCTTGAGTACCCTGGGGTGCAGGTTGTCAGGGCCGGCTGACTTGAAGGCATCCAGCTTCTCAAGGTGTTCCTTCACGAGCTCAGCATTGATGGAGGGTAGGGGATCCCCATCACCCGGATCTCCCTGTCCCATAGCAGGCATGGGCATCCCATGGGACTGATGAAAGACTGATGCAAAGTACCTATTTAATAGGTTGGCTTTTTCCTGGGTGTCAGTTGTCAGTTGCCCCATCTGGTTTAGCAGGGGTCCAGCGTTGCCCTTGCTTTTCCTCCGGCTCCCCACATATCTGAAAAAGGACTTTTTGTTGTCCTTGATGCTTGAAGCTAGTTGGAGTTCAGATGCAGCCTTGGCTTTCCTGGTTTGCTCCCTGCAGGACCGGACCAGCGCAGAATAATCCTCCTTGGAGGTGAATCCTGTCCTCCATCCTTTGTAGGCTTTCCTTTTTAGCCGCAGGAGGTCTGCTAGGTCCCTGGAGAGCCAGGAGGGCTGCTGTGCCTTCTTGCTGCCTTTCCTCTGTGTTGGAATAGATTTAGCTCGTGCATTGAGGATTGCTTCCTTGAGAAGCAACCACTCTTCTTGAACTCCCATCTCCCTGGGGTCATGGTCCCTGAGGGCCTGACTGACAAGCCTCTTGAGCTTGTCGAAGTCGGCTTTTCTGAAGTCAAGGACTTTTGTGTTGCTGACTGACTTGCCAGCTTTACGGCGGATGGTGAAGGTGATCAGCTCGTGGTCGCTGTCACCCAGCTTCCCATCAATCACTAGGTCGCCGATTAGGTTGTCCCCCGTAGCCAGTACCAGGTCGAGCAGCGCTTTGCCTCTCATTGGCCCATAGACTTCTTGAGTTAGGTAGAGGTCATCCACGCATGAGAGAAAGCTTTGCAACCGCTCAGATTTTGCTGAGTGATCCTCCCACGAGATGTCCGGGTAATTGAAGTCACCCATGACAACCAAGGTCCTGGAGCAAGTGGCCTCAGTCAGTTCCTGGGCGAACTCCTGGTCAAGCTCAGGACTTTGAGTGGGAGGTCTGTAGTAGACTCCCACCGTTGTGTCCCGTGCCGTATTCCCCACGAATTTTTACCCAGAGCGTCTCTAGCTGCCCATGCTGGTCGCCAACATCAGCTTGCAGGGACATGTAGCTTTCCTTCACATAGACAGCTACACCCTCTCCCCTTTTGTCAACACGATCCCTCCTGTACAGGGTATAGCCCTCTATACCCGTGGTCCAGTCATGGGTGGAGTCTCACCAGGTCTCCGTTATCCCATTGACATCATATTTCTTTGCACTGAGCAGGAGGATGAGCTCCTCCTGCTTGTTGCCCAGGCTCCTGGCATTAGTGTACAGGCAGGCAAGTGTCCCCTTGGGGGCTCTTGCCTTGCCCATAGATTGTGCCAGGGCTGGGGCAGGGGTGGGCTCCCTTAAGTGCCTTGGTCTGCTGGCTTTGCAAGGGTTGTTTGAGTGTTTTCTCCTTCCTCTACCAACCACCCTAACTATTCCCATGAAACAGAAGTAAAACCATAGGGCAATCCACAGAGAAGCTGCTTGAGATTTCACAATGAGACTGGAGCTGTGCTCGAAGAACTCTCCTCCTCATTCAAGTTTGCATAGACATTCCATGACATCAGAAGCCTGTTGCAAAAGAGACACAAAATATTCTCTATTTGTGTGTTGTGTTTGTGTTGGCATGCCATGGACTTTCGAATGACTTAAGTGCCATGTTTAACTCCCTGCAGATTCCAGCAAGGGGAGCTACCCCAGTAATGTCTTTTCTAATGAGTTACAGCAGGAGGTACCTGTTTGCTGGTAAACTGGCTTCCATTTCCAGTCCCTCCCCCTACCCCCAGCCATGCTAAGTCCCCCCCACCCTCCAGGCCACGGTCATCCCAAAACCCTGCCAGCCACTTGCACCCTGTCACAATACAGCCTCCCCAGGGATGGCCATAATGACCCTAGGGCTCCGTGATTGTGCCTGCTCCACCCTGGGGGTGCCTTCTAATCTCTTCTGCCACATTTTGTTGGTTGAAATAATAAGTTGGGAGGCTGCCCACAAGTTTGTGTGATCACAGTCATGCTGAACCCCACTAGATCCTGCTGATCTTGGATCCCTTCCTGGGTCTCACTCAAAATCAGTACCTCTTGAGACACCCTAAGCCTTATGGGCTAGATGCATGGCTCACTGGTGCTGGGCTCTCTGCAGCTGTGTTGCTGCACCCTCGCTTGGTGCTGGGCTCTCTGCAGCTGTGTTGCTGCACCTTTACTGGTGCTGGGCTCTCTGCAGGCCCTGCCACTGTGCCCTCTGGCACTGGGGTCTCCACACAAGGATGCTCTAATGAGGCCTCCTCCTCTCCAATAGCTTCAGTCTGCTCCACCACTATAAACAAAAACAGAAAACAGAAGCCCTTAGGCTACAACACAACAGTAACCTGGAGGGCACACTCTATCCATTTTAAGAAGGTAAGCTTCTCTCTCAGTATAATGTGTCTCCTACTCACAAGCACTTTTGAGCTACTAAAAGCCCCTTACTTCTACCAGCAGCAGAATAAATAGACAGGCATCTCCAAGTAGCTTTCCCTAAGACAGCTCCTTCCCCCTTGGCTACTGCCAGAGAACTAACTCTCTAGTCCCAGCCCTGGGGCTTATATGTGCCCAGGGCCATGCCTTCTTCCAGTCAGCTGACTGGGTGCAGGTGCAGGCTAATTCCCTCATTTGCCTGCTGCCCCAGCAACCTGCACCTGTGGAGGCTTCTGCCTGGCTCCTAGGGCCCTCTCTCTAGGCAGTTTCTGCCCTTAAAGGAGCAGGCACCCTAGTGCCCTGCTACATACCCGCCTAGGATCAGGCCAGTCTCCTAGTAGGTAACCTCATGGTGATCTCGACAACAAGCCATGTGAATCATCCTCTCCCCACATCCTTTCACTTCCCCCCATGTTACAAAGTAATAAGAATTTATATATACAATTTTTTGTTTACTGTATAACTGGTATGATATCAGAAGTGTACAGGGTTGAGAGTAGCAGGTAGGTGGTGCCATCCCAGGTGGTTGGTGATTGCTGCTGATGGTGGTGGTGAGGTGGACTGGTGTGTGGTGTTTTGTGTTGTGTTGCTGAAGCAGATGTGTGCCATAAGAACATCTAATGAAAATTAACATGAGTGTACTAATAGTATAGTATGGGGTGTGTGGGAGCAGAGGGCTGGTGGCTTAGTTTTCTGGCTTTTTAGGACTACATTTCCCAGCATTCCCAAGCTGCCAGGACTTGGAACATTGTCCATGGAGTTGCAGTGGTGCCAGGGGAGGGATGTAAGATTGCCAGCAGGGCCAGGTGGCCACCACTGTGGTTCAGGGAGCCAGGGCCGCTTCAGGGTGATGGTGGGGCAAAGGTAAAGAAGCCCAAGTAACTGACTGTTTACAATACTGTGTTCCTTAAAATAAAAACTCATTTTATCCTGGCTTTCTGTGCCTGGCTCCATAACTTTGAAAGGCTGGCAAAATCCGTCCTCAGTGCTGGGGTGGGTAGGGGGTTTGTTCATTTTTTAGTTTCCTTTTTGTTTTCCTTTTCATTTTTCTGCCTGATGCTTTTCCTGGGCCAGGGTTTGTCAACCATGGGTATGTGGCCACCCTGTGCCACTGTGTCACAGGAGCAGGGACAGGGTAGGGCGAAGGCCCAGCCGGCTGGACGCATGGAGACAGAAGCTTCCACATGGCAGCTGCTATGGTCCGGTACCAGGCCACAAAGGGTTGGCTGCCAGATCGTGGCATAATCTTTAACCATGGCTAGCAACATTTTTATGCCCAGGCCATGCCCATGCCCATGCCCATGCCCGTGCCCATGCCATGCTGATTGGCTGGGCAAGTGGGTTGACTAACCAAAAAGTGCACTTTTTAGCTGCATTTGTTAAGAAACAGTGCAAAAAGGCTTTGGGTGGGCAGTTCCCTCCCCTCCTCTGAAGTCATGGAAATAATCACCGAGCCACCATCATCTCTGCTGAGGGGGAGGGGGAAATGCGTTTGTTACAAGCCCTGAGCTAATCTTCAAGTAAGCAATCAACCCACTATCCTCACAACCCCCTCCCCCCCACATACAAATTAAATTTAAAGATGTAAATTAGGTTGTTTCTATGCTCAGTCCACCAAAATTCTTTGAGTCAATTTGCCAATCCGCAGTGTAACAATCATACCATGCAGACACATTCAGTGTAGACAGCTTTGGTGCAGGCTTTGAAGTAAGATCTTGCCAGGGAAGGCTTGCACAGTGAGGGTTGGGCTGGTTGTAGGACTGACACAAAATATCTGTGCAGACATACCCAATATCTAATGCTTGGAATTCCCGCTGTGTGCCCCCACCGCTACCCCTCCCCCTCCGGCTTGCCAGCCAGCCACCTGGGGACCCTCTCCCCACCACTTGCCAGGGTTACACTGATTAAAAAGGTTGAAAACCCCTCTCCTGGGTGCTTGCTGCAAGAGGCATGGTGGTGGGTGGGGCTGGGGGGGGAGCGGACAATTTTTCATGCACAGGGGGCTGGCTGTGTCACCCCTCACAAATCTGGCTTGCCCACAAGCATTTTGCCAAGGCAGACACTCTGCTGAGTAAACCAAAGAGGCTGCTCCCTGCCCAGGCTTTTCTTCCTACGGGGTGCCTATCGCGACTGGTATTAGAGTCATAATACTTTAAAAAGAATTGCATGAGAAATGAGCATTATGATTAGTAGGGCTGTGCGAAATTTCGATGGGTGCTTTGTTTTGAAGCTGTTTCAATGCGTTTCGAGCTTGAAACAGTGAAATTGAAATGAAATAAAAGGCTTCAAAACAGCTTTGAAATGAAACAAGGGCACTCAAAACATTTCAAAAGTTTTGAAACATTTCAAGTTTCAAAGCTGGGCTTGCTTGCAGCTAAACAGAAACTGGGGGGGGGGGGGCGGCGGCGGCAAGCTACTCTGATATTGACTGTGTAGCTGGCCAGTGATTGTGATCCTGCCCTGAGGTCCCCTCCAATCCCAGTGCTCTGGGGGAGGGACGATAAAACAACATAAAAAGCATTGTTTGAACTGAGGTTTTTCTGTGCCTTCACACTTACAAGTGATGTGGGTTATGCTCTGAACAGTTTGAGGTGCAGTTTCCCAGAAACCTCTGCACCCATCTCCTTGAAACTTGGCAGGCTTCATGGCTTCAGCAGGGGCTACCATGCTTGCTGTTTTCACCCCCCCTTCCCCCATGCCTTCAGACTTACAAGTGACATGGGTTTTGCTCTGAACAGTTTGAGGTGCAGTTTCCCAGAATCCCCTGCACCTATCTCCTTGAAATTTGACAGGTTTGTGGCCTCAACAGGGACTTGGTAGTGTCTCTGCTGTTTTTATTTGATTCAAGAAAAAAACAACAGAGTTAT
Organism: Crocodylus siamensis; assembly: GCF_052110815.1. Classification (NCBI taxonomy): domain Eukaryota; kingdom Metazoa; phylum Chordata; order Crocodylia; family Crocodylidae; genus Crocodylus; species Crocodylus siamensis. Next base: position 23,221,335 of record NC_143401.1, on the reverse strand, counting down.
AGGCACTTTCACGATTCCCCATTATAGCCTATGGGCGAAACATCAAAACGCACTAAGACAGTGAAACAGTTTTGACAAACGAAACGGAACAGTGCTTCAAAACAGTTAAATGAAACACCGTAGAGCAGGGGCAGATAAAGGATATGGAAGGCAAGCCACACAAGGAGAAACTGAAGGAAGGAGGCACATTCAATTTATGGAAAACAGCACTGAAAATGCCTTCAAAATGGCAAAATGGAAGTTGAAAAAAAAGGGTGCTGTTTTGCCCAGCCCTACTAGTCCAACTCCTTGCCTGAGGCAGGTTCACCCCTATCCAAACCATCTCATATGAATCCTTATCCTCCCAGCAACTAAAACTACACAGTCAACCTGTCATACAACCACAAGGCACAACACCCTAATCTGCACAGGTAAATCAGAGGACAATGGCATCCAGTATCTTGTTGCTACAAGGCTTTTTAAAATATATACAAGATATCGAAGGAAGAAGGCCATGTCCCCCCTCCAGAGGAAGGCAAAACCCTCAGTCTGTACCAATAAGATCACAGAGTAAACTGCCTTCCTAACACCAGATGTGGTTATTAGTCTGACCGTGAACGGAAGAACAAGACCCTCTATCCAGGAATCTCTAGGTTGACGTCCCAGTACGACCGTTGGCATACTCTAGTCAAAATCCCCAGCCTAAGCGGCAGCCAGCACTCAAGGGTACTGAGGAAGGCAAATCTCCACCCCCGCCCTGCCACCTGCTCTTTACACGTGCACCAAGAGGAGGAGGGAAAAAATCCTTCTGGGTCCCATGTGGCAACTAGCAATGCCAAAAAACATGGGAAATACCTGTAGTAGAGCAGGGGCAGAGTTACTCCTATATTATCCCTGACCAGTGCTTATCCAGCACCTCCAATGATGGAGATTCCACAGCATCCTTAAGCAGTCTGTTCAACTGCCTCACCGCTTTAACAATGAAGAAGTTTTCCTGATATCCTCCCAATCGAAACGCTTTCCTTCAAATTCTAGCTACTGGTCTGTGTCCTGCTTTCTGCAGCAACAGAGAAAAGGTGTTTTACCACTTCTTTATGGTAGCCCTTTGTCTGCTTTTCAGTGCTGTTTTCCATAAATTGAATGTGCCTCCTTCCTTCAGTTTCTCCTTGTGTGGCTTGCCTTCCAAATCCTTTATCATCACCTGCATCTGGACCCTCTCTAACTTCTCCATGTACTTGTTAAAATGTAGAGCCCAAACTGCACACAATACTCTAAACAAGGCCTAACCAAGTTCTGAATAAAGGGGCACCGGGCACAACTATACGAGACATTTAACGTCTGTTGGTCTAATTATACTGCACATTAGCACAGCTGGCAAAATTGGAGAGAGTCCAGCAAGGAATAACAAAAATGGTGAGGGGGCTGGACCACATGACTTCTGAGGAGAGGCTGAGGGGACTCAGCTTATTTAGTCTAGGGAAGAGAAGACTGAGAGGGCATTTAATAGTACCCTTCAAATACCTGGAGGGCGTTTTGAAAGAGGATGGAGCTAGACTGTTCTCAGTGGTGCCAGATGACAGACAAAGGAGCAACAGTCTCAAGTTGCAGCAAGGGAAGTTGAGGTTAGATATTAGGAAGAATTGTCTCACTAGGAGGGTACTAAAACATTGGAACAGGTTACTCAGAGAGGAGGTGGAATCTCCTTCCTTGGAGGTTTTTAAGGCCCAGATAGACAAAGCCCTGGCTGGAATGATCTAGTTGGGGACAGTCCTGCTTTGAGCAAGGGATTGTACTAGATGACCTCTTGAGGTCCCTTCCAAACCTAATTTTCTTTGATTCTATAATTCTGACCTACTCGTTTCCCTTTTGCATCACTTGTTGCTGTTCTGTGGCTCTCTGGCTCTTTCCCAGTCAAGCTGCTTCTTCCTATCCCTCTCCTCTCTGAAGTGTTTGCTCTGTTGCTGGAGGATTATGTTCACCATCCCCGTTGGAATCAAGCTTAAAGCCCCCCTTAGTGGATTCTCCGGATGTCACTCAAAAATGCTCTTTCCTATTCTGGTCAGATGGATGCTGTCTCTTGCTAGCAGTCTACCTCCCTAAAATCTACTCATTGACAAAGAATCCAAAGCCTTCACATCAGTGCTGCCAACTCACCATGCAAGTATTTCCATGGTAGGGCAGTCCTTGCCTGAGTACTTATTTTCCACTGGAAGAATTCATGAGAGCACCACTTGTGCTCCAAGATCTTTAATCCTCTTGCCAAGAGCCTATGGTCTCCTCTAATCTGCTTAGTGTTGTTCCTGTCTGTACCACTGGTGCCTGGAGAAGTAGGAAGAGATAATCACCTGAAGGATGGATGAGATCTGCAAAACTTTCTGTGACATCCTTAATACAGGTTGCAACCAGACTGAACACCTCCTGCATCCCCAGAGCTGAATGACAAATGGGACCTTCTGTTCTCTGCAGAAGGGAGTCATTGATCACCATCACGTTCCTCTTCCTTCTTTTTGTTGTGATCTTCGAGCCCCCATCCCTGCTTCCATGCAGTTTCTGCTGTCTAAACTTATGGTTCCTCTGGATCCCATCTGTGGATGACCTCATCTCTGCTTTTCCCCCAGCTGCTCCACTGCAAAGCGCTTGAAAACAGTTGTTGATTTCAGTCTGTTACTCTTGAATTCTGGGGACCGTTCTTTGTCTAGTATTACACTGTTGCTACCAGGGGTGGATTAATGCATGGGCCTGTGAGGACCAGGCCCAAGGGACCTCTGTCAATCAGGGCCCTGCTGAGGCACCGGGGGCAGCACGGCCCAGGTGTGCATCATGGCTTTGGGCATCTGGGGTGGGCAGCACATGCCTCGTCCCTTCTGACCAGGTCAGGGCCAGGGCCTAGGGTTGGGTGCAGGACTCTGTGTGGGTGGTGACAGCTTCCTGGGGACATCTGCTACCAGGAGTCCCCATCAGTGGCCCTGCTTCTGCTCCCCATCATCTGTGGGCAGCTGCCAGCACCAATGCTGCTGAGACAGAACAGGACAGGACAGCCCCATCCCACTGGGGCTGGAAGAGGGGTGGGTGAGCAGCTGGGGGTGGTGTGGAGCCCGTGCTCCACTCCCAGGTAAACCCCAGTCCCAGCTCCAGCCCCGGTCCAGCCTTGGCTTGTCCCACAGCATTGGGGACTGGGCAGGGGTTGGGTTGGGGCCAGAGCCACCTTCACCTCAGTGGTGCTTGCACCCCGTCTTGTCCTGACTGTGCTGAGGAGGACCCAGCCACAGCCCCCTGGTGGGTGCAGAGGGAACCTGCCCTCGCCTGGTAGTGGGCCTCCAATTTTCTGTTTGTCCAGGGCCCCCATAAATCTTAATTCACCACTGTTGCCAGTTCTCTTCTTTTCCCTTTTGCTTCTCCAATGCCAGTTTCTCATGAACCCTATCCAAAAAGTCTTCGTTTTTCCTGAGAGCATGCAGCATGGATACCTGTGCTTCCAGCCTTTCAGTCTTTTCCTGCAAGATGGACACCAGCTTACACTTGGTGCAGATGAAATAGTCTTGACCACCTGGGAGAAATATGAACATGGCACATCCTGTATAAGTAACTGCTATTAATCCAGTCACCTTTTATGACACCTATGCTTCCTGGAGGTCACTTAGGCTGTGGAAAGTGAAGGAAAGCAAAGCAAACCACCTATGTGTGTATGTGCATATGCATGCATGCATGCTCACACGCACACTGGGACTTCATCCTGATTCACAAGCCTTTGACCCTGTCTATTCCCTACCACATTACTACTTGTAGTGACAGGCTACAATGCATAGTGCTGGGACCATTGGATGGAGGCTGAGCTGTGACTGAAAGCCAGGGGGCCACTCCGTGATTGTTTTAGATGTCATAACCAGTGAGACCTGTATAAAGAATTTCAAAAGGTTTTGAGCAATTGGTAGTTTTCTTGTTAAACACATATTCCCAGGCATGCCTCCAGCCTGGGCATAAAAATCAGTGTCAAGGGAGGATCAATATTCCCATTTCTCTACAGTCTGCAAAGTGGCAAGGGAGCTGCTTTGAAGTTTTTAATAGTTTTATCACCATGATTGCAAAAATCCCTTCCAAAGTTTGATTTGCTCACCAGATCCACTGTTGATAACTTCGCTTGCAGTGTCCTGTTGGAGTCTGTACACTGCACACAGATCCTCTCTGTCAGCTTCATCCTCCTGTACTGTACTCAGGGCATTCTGTGGGTCCCAATGGAAATGGAAAAATGTGGCCCTCAAAGCAGTGCTCAGGTAGGAGAAACTTCCTAAGCTCTACTATTCAGTTTGAGTTCCCACCAGCACCATCACAATTGCATTTGTTCAGGACTTTCAGCTGAGCATACTAGGAAGGAGAAAGCAAATTCCTTGCCTAGGAACTAAGCAGAAATTTCTTTCACTTGGCAAAGTAACAAAGAAAAATAAAGGATGACCCATGAGGGAGCTGTAACACTGTCATATAATCAATTATCTGGTATCAGAACAAAGATATGCAACACCACCAGCATTTATTCATGATCAAAGATTAACACTGGGCTGCATTGTACATGAGATTCTGTACATTGTACATCAGGCTCATTGTACATGAGATTCTGATCTCATGCCAGCTCTGATCCAGTGCAGAGAGCAGGAGTGGTTAAAAAGTGAGTGAAGGTAACAAAGTAAGCTTTAAGCATTAAAGTCACAATCCATTAAGGGTAGGGCGTTCATAATATTCTACCCTCCTACCACAATGACCAGAAAGAGATTGGAACTGAAGTAAGGAAGAAATTAGAGGTTGGGAAGATTTTCTGGTTTTTGAGGTTTTATGAAACTTGCAAGCTGTTTTATGTGTTCGCAAAACCAGCCTGAGTTTGTGAAACCTTTTCCTTGTAAATTCAACCCTCCCTTTCCAGGGCAATTCAGTTTAGCAATAAAATAAAGCAAAATGATGAACTTTAGCTGAAGCTCTGCTCTGAATTAGGAGTAGAAAATCCCACCAGAACTGTGGCTGGGTGAGTGCATGAGTGTAGGAGGTATATACACTGTATCCCCTTTATTGTTTATTTAAACTTTTCTCCCCCCCACCCCCGCCCTTTATCACAGTCTCTCTGGATTTACTTTTCATTCTCTGATCCATTTTCAGTAGATTTTCTCCATGGACTTTGCTGCTTTTTCTCAGAACCTCACCTAAGTGAATGTGACTTGAAAGCATTCAAGATCTAACTCTGCTGAAATATTTCAAGTGGATGGGAAACATCTCAGGGGATTTGCCCAGCACTATCAAAACTGAAATCACAGCACCTGCTCTTCAATTTGAGACCTTCCAGTTTACCAGCATGTCTGTGGAATTACCTATGAGAGTTCTGGCTAGCTATTAGACTTACATATGAAGCTTCACCTCTGACATAAACAGTGTAGCCTTTAGGGCACCTACTGAAGACAAAAGACCTGGGTTCCGAGCCCTCCTCCAAGGTTTCAGTGGTCTGAGCACTGCTTTTTCATGTCCCAAGCAAAATGCCCTAACCACCAACCCCTGGACTATGCACAGCTGGCTCACTGGAGAGCCAAGGGAGAGTCATGAAGCCAAAAGGAGAGGAAATAAGACTGAGACTACCTCTATGGCTCAGGGAGAGGTCCAGGGTTTTGACTTCTATTCCTCAAGCTGTTTATGTATTTTTACCCAATGACTCTTTAAGGTCAACTGCATCATAGAAACTGACATATAATATGGCAGATATTGCAGATCATGGCAGTAATGCAAAGTGCTACACCTGAAGAATAATCAAAAATACAAATACAAAATGGGTGACACCTAGCTGGATGGCAGCACTATGAAGAAGTTACTGGGAGTTTAAATATAGCCCAGACTCAGTAGGAGTCAGGGTGATGCAGCCACACAAAAGGCAAAAGTAGCTTTGGGATGCATCAATAGAACCATAAGGTGCAAGATTCAGGAGGTGATAGTTCCTCTCTACTCAACAGTGGTTAGGCCTCATTTAGAGTATTGTGTGCAGTTCTGGGCTCCACATTTTAAAAAGGATGTGGAGAAGTTAGAGAGAATTCAGAGGTAGACAACAAAAATGATAAAGGACTGGGGAGGGCAAGTGTTACAAGGAAAGGCTGAAGGAGCTAGGCATGTTCAGCTTGTGAAAAAGATGCTTAGGAGGGGACATAATAGCAGTCTTCAAATAGAAGAGGGAAAGCACCTTTTCTTTCATGCTGCAGAGAGCAGGATGCAGACGAATGGCTTGAAGTTTCAGCAAAGTAGGTTTAATTTGGATATCAGGCAAAATCTTCACTGTTAGAACGATAAGGCAGTGGAGCAGACTGCCTAGGGAAGTTGTGGATTCTCCATCACTGGAGGTGTTCATGAAGAGTTTGGTCAGCCACTGGTTGAGGGTGATCCACAGGTGGCTATGCCTATGTTCTATGATGGGTATTTCCCATGGTCTTTCTGTTTACCCCTTCCCTCCCTACCTAATACATATGTCATGGTGTTTTTAAGCCTCTCTTAGAAGTATGGGGTGTTAACCAAAATCAAGGCTGTGGATTTTGACTGGGGTGTGCCAATGCTTCTGCCGGGACCAAGGCCAGAGGTTCTTGGCTAGACAGTCTTGCCCAGGGGTGGGAAATTATTTTGTCTGAAGGACTGCTTAATAAATTTTTGTCAGCTGTCAAGGGTCACAAGGGTAGCCCCGCCCCTTGACAGGTGCCTGTCCCCTGGCCGCCACCTTGGGGCCTGAAGTCCCACCCCAACCCCTGACCTCGTCAAACCTCTAGTGACAAGTCACAGCTGTGCAGGTGAAGCACAGACAGAGGAGGTTTTATATCTCTCATAGCCCAGTACCACTGAGAGTGTGACTTCTCAATGCATGTGTGGGCTTGTGCCACCGACACGGCAGCCCATAACAGCTCCAGAGAGGCTGGCTTTTGTCAGGCTCTGGTTTTTGAAACAGACCCTAACATTATTTTAACAGAGGGATTTGGGTTGCAGGAACTTTAATCTATAACTTCTGCTTTACATCAGGACCACAACATGTAAGACCTTCAGGGAAATAGCTGACTTGGCAGGGTGGTGAATGTTGGCTGTGAATAGAAACATGCTGTACTATGGTTTGGGCCAGGGCTTTACAGAGGGATGTGATTTGATTCAGCCCCAGACAGTGGGGACTTAAGCTATGCAGTGCCAGTGAAGGTCTTAGACAATCATGGGGGTTCAGAAATGTTACATTTCATCTACAGCCATCCCAAAGCAGAGGCCCAGTTTGAATTCTTTTATCTTCATACTCCCAAGATATATCCTTACGCCCTCATTATTTATAGTTGGCTGCTTGCAGAAAGACCCTGCTATTAGGAAGGAGTGGGAAATAGGTTGAGTCCCAGCAAAGGAGTAGACCTATGGGCTCCTGTGGGAAAAATGGTTCCACAATACCCTCAACAAGGAGTTCTGCTGATTAACAACCATCCAACCCTAAGCGTTGGAGATGGTGATTGAAATGCTTGTGGCTTTCAACAAGTTGTTCTCTCTAATCTCTAGCAGACTTGTGTTGTAAATCAGCACTGATTGTAGCCCATATCTTTGAAGCTATAGCCATTATCTTTACCCCATATGACTGTAGCCTGTATCTTTAAAGAACTCTAGCCAACATCTGTCCCCAAAATGCAAGAATTGTAACTCTCTCCATCTGAAACTGAAGGTCTGTAACACCCCTCTCTTTCAGAGATGCTATAAGAGGCCCTGATGCAGGTCTTGAGGGCTTTCCATTAGATGGCTGGCTTGGACTCCTCAGCTGGCTGCTGGTCACTTGCTTTGCTAGCAGAGAGATTACAGGATGACGTATTGTGGGAATGCAGGTAGGAATGTTGCACTTGGTGAGCAGCTTAATTCCACAGCATATGAATCCAGGGATGGCATCTATCATCATGACAAACCCACTGTCTCCACTCTGAACTCCCCTGCATCCTCAGTGAGAAACATTAGGCTCTCATTACTATTCTAAACCTTTGCTCAGGCCCTGATCTGTTTTCAATTTACTGATAATGATGTCGTTTATTTTTCAGTCCTTGGTCAACCACAAATCAAGTTCACTTAGTGAAATCATCCTGGTCTGTCTCTTTCATTGCTATGCAGTCTTCTGAGTAGCAGTTTGCTTTCATATATCTACATGGTGCAATGGAATAGTTTCATGTACTCAAAGGGTAATTTTATCTCCATCATAACAGCCTCCCCTCCTCCACTAACAGTCTATTATGGTACTTGTAATGCCAAGTCTAAATTCTAAACAATGGGCCCGAAAGCTCTATGGTAATGGAACTGGAACAAGAACAAGGATCTGTCAAGCTTGCTTGACAGATATAGCAATTGAATGAGGCCAGCCCTTGCTCTGCAGGGTAGGGACCTGGGGATTTGTTAGCAATAGCAGCATTCTTCTGAGCTTCTCAGCCACATTGTGTGGGGAAGGTGTGCTTGCCACCTCCACAAGATAAGCACTCAGGATTTGAAGTGGGGAATGGTTCCTAAGATGAGGAAGGGAACTATCAACAGTCTGGGAGGAGCAGAAGGCTCCAGCAAGAAAGCAGAAGTGGGATGATAGGCATTGATAGCTCAGTGGTAGAGTTCTTGCCTGCCACAGTGCTGGGAAGAGAGAATCCCACCTGGGCAGGAGGGTTCCCCTCACCTCTTTACACTTCTTTATAGTCAGGGTGTCAAGACTGTGGAATAATCTGCCTCCCTGGGTGGTGCAATCACCTACTCTGGAACTAGACTGTCACCTTGCTGGGATCACCTGACCCCCAGTTATCTTTCCTGCTTGGTGCAGAGGGCTGGACCCGATGATCTTCCAAGGTCCCTTCTGACCTTACAATCTATGAATCTATCTATGAAACTATGAAAGAACAGAGTATTGTGGGGCCTGTTGGTGAGGTGGGATTGATGGAACATAGAGGATCCATTATCAGTTTCCAACAACTGAGTAGTATATGCAAGAACCCATCCAGTATGGGATCCAGGATGCCCCCAACATTAGATTTACATGGTGAGGTCTGAGCACTGAGTGATTGCACCTGGAGTCTGTTATTGTGAGGTCTAGCTGCTGATACTGAAGTCTGCTATTGGAAGGCCTGGCTATAGTGTGATCTAATATGGAGCATGCTATTGTGAGGCATGATCACTATACAGTCTAATGTGGGGTTTAATATAATGAAGCATGGTTACCATACTGTTTGATAAAGATTTGCTATAAGGAGACTTGGTAGCTCTACTGTGTAGCTTGGAGTTCAGTCATACTTCCCTGTTTGTGTTATCCCTTTTACAGTCCTGAAAGTAGAACCAAAATCACTAAAACAACTGTGGGGTCTTGTTTTTTCAGCAGGGAGAGCTCTTCTACTCTTATTGCTCAAGTTCCATGTCTTAGTGAACACTGTAGGAAGTAATTAATTTGCAGGAAACTATCTTCTACAGCTGTGTTCTGTTCTGGAAAACTTGTTAACTTGTGTGAAATTAAACTGTGTCCATTAAAAGTGTAGCCCGCTCTACCCAATGTTGATTACTATCAGCCTTCATGTCAGATGTGATCATCTCAGCAGTAGTGCCAAAGTCCTTCAGATAAGACTTGTCACTCCACTATTCTTCTCAAGCCTAAAGGCAGGAATCTGAGCTTTCCAATAATCATCTAATGTGGAGAAAGGTTTATTTTTATTCTTCATAATTTGTTCAGACTAAACTTGCCAAAATTTTGCCAAAGTTCTTCCTAAGCTCAGTGTAACAGGAGTACTTACCTCAACTTCTTACCAGGCTCATCCTGCCACTGCTCCACTCAGTGATGTCAGATGCTGTCAGGATGGAGGAGGAGGAGACTCCCAACAGCACAATGGCACATCACGGGAGTTGATGCTGATTGGTTGGCAATCCAGAAGATCCTCTTAAAAAGAAAACAGCCAGCAGTGTGTATTCCCCAGGGATGGGAGAGAGATGTGGCTGTTGCTAGCTGCTCTGAGTCTGTGTGGAGGCACAGAAAAGCGAAAGGAGCCAAGCAAGATGTCAGCTGAATAAAGGGGAAACTCAGGCAGATCCAGGTACAGGTAAAGCTGTGGTGAGTCCCTGTGGGGAAGGATAACCCAGGAGCAGTGGGTTAAACCTGCCAGTGTGACAATGTGTTGTGGTGAGGAAAGACTATGTAAGACAAGGTTGAGACAATTTGTGGATCAAAGAGGGGAGAAGACTCAAGGGCTGAGCAGCTTTCCTAAGGTCCCTGATTAAGAAGGTCCATATCCACTCCAGTGAGATTGTTACAGGAGGGTGCATGGCCCAGAGCATGGACAATTTAAAAAAAAGGGGGAACTTGGTAAAGTTGTTCTGTAATGCCTGAGTAGGTGGGGAAGGGAAGAAATTGGAGACAGAGAAATGAAGGACTGTCACATAGTGAGAATGAAGGGTGTACCCGCTGACAAATAAGCAGGGCCAATGCCTTCATGCCTATGGAAGAGACATTTTACAAGATGAATTAACTCTGACTGGGAGCAGGTCAGGTCTGAACAAGGTGTAGGGGAGGCAGAGCCCTATGGTGGAGGTGAGAGCACTAGCCTTCCATCCCTGTACTATTAGTTGTCCACATCTTTCCTATATTATCTTCCTCCTAACAAAGGATGGTGGGTGAATAAGAAGGACATTTCAGAAAGTGAAGAGTGCTGAGAAGGTACCCACACACAACTTGGTGCATTGGCTGGGAAACATCCACTTCCTGAATGAAGATTGGCAAGACCTGGAGGGGTTTTTTTATAGGTGGAACAGAGATGGATCAGGCCAGTGCAGACCTGGTGAAGCTCTGGAACTGGCAGCAGGCTCATATGATAACACTATAATTGCTTCAGAATCAACACGCGCAAGTAGAAGAATTAATGCAGGTCCAGGATCAAGAAGCGGAGGCATAAATTATGCTCTTGACGCGACAGCATGAGTTAATAGACAAAATAGAAGCCCAGCGCATGGCCATGATCCACGTGACACAGAGCGCCAGAATGCTGATAACGACAACCAATGATGATATAAAAGCTTTTTTAGAATCTTCTGAGAGGGTCACCCTCTTGGCTTGTTGGGAACAGTCCAGAAGGGAAGGCCAACTAGGCTTATTGTTGATAGGTCCTGCTCAAGCAGTTTACAGGTGTATGTTACAGGAGGCTGGACCCAATGATCTCATGAGGTCCCTTCCAGCTCTAATGTCTATGATTCTATGAACCTACTAGCACTGGTCCTAAGGGACTTATTGGAAAGGTAGATTCAACCAGAAGGGAAATTGGTTGCTGAAGTTTTGGATATAGATTTCATAGATGTCATAGATATTAGGGCTGGAAGGGACCTCGGAAGATCATCGAGTCCAGCCCCCTGCCCAGAGGGCAGGAAGTCAGCTGGGGTCATAGGATCCCAGCAAGATAAGCATCCAATTTGCTCTTGAAGGTGTTCAATGTAGGTGCTTGAACCACCTCCGATGGCAGGCTATTCCAGACCTTGGAGGCTCAGACAGTAAAGAAATTCTTCCTTATGTCCAGCCTGAAATGGTCTTGTAGTAGTTTATGACCGTTCGACCTTGTCATCCCTTGGGGCACTCTGGTGAACAAATATTCCCCCAGATACTGGTGGTCACCCGATAAACTTATGGCCATCAGATCACCCCTGAGCCTGCGCTTTTCCAGGCTAAAGAGCCCCATGGCTCTCAGCCTGTCATCTAAGATCTGTTTTCCTGACCTTTTATCATGCATGTGGCTCTTCTCTGGACTCTCTTAAGCTTCTCCACATCCTTTTTGAATTGTGGAGCCCAAAACTGGACGCAATACTCCAGCTGCGACCTCACCAAGGCTGAGTATAAGGGGAGAAAGACATCCTGGGATTTGCTTGAGAGGCATCTATGGATGCAAGCCAGCGTTTTGATCACTTTACTAGCTGCAGCATCGCACTGCAGGCTCATGTTCGTCTTGTGGTCAATGATGACCCCCAAGTCTCTTTCTTCAATAGTGCTAGCCAGCGTAGCACTGCTGAGCCTATAAGGATGCTGCAGGTTTTTCTTCCCGAGGTGGAGAACCTTGCATTTTTTGGTATTAAACACCATCAAGTTCTCATCCGCCCACTTGCTGAGCCTGTCCAGGTCAGCCTGGATCACTGCCTGTCTTCTGGCGTGGATGCTTTGCCCCAAAGTTTGGTGTCATTGGCAAACTTGGCCAGTCTGCTCCTGACTCCAATGTCCACATCATTAATGAAGATGTTGAACAATATGGGTCCAAGGACAGAGCCTTGGGGGACCCCACTGGTCACAGGACACCATAATGAGACACTTTCATCAATTACTACCCTCTGGGTCCAACCATGGAGCCAGTTTCCCAGCCAGCGGATCATGGGGGACCCAAGGCCACAGTTAGCTAATTTCACCAAGAGGTGATCATGGGATACCAGATTGAAGGCTTTTTTGAAGTCAAGATATATGACATCAATCTCTTCTCCCTTGTCCAGGTGATAGGTCACCTGGTCGTAGAAGGAAATTAGATTGGTCAAGCAAGACCTACCCACAACAAACCCATGCTGGCTATCCCTTAGGATGTTGGTGTTAGCCAGTCCATTAAGGATGGCCTCTTTAATAAACTTTTCTAGGATCTTCCCTGGGATAGATGTCAGGCTGATGGGCCTATAGTTAGCCAGATCCACTTTCCTCCCCTTTTTGAAGATAGGTACCACAGTGGCCTTCTTCCAGTCTTCAGGCACTACACTAGAGCACCAGGAGTTCTCAAAGATCTGTGCCAGAGGCTGGGCTATGATGCTCACCAGCTCTTTGAGTACCCTGGGGTATAGATTGTCAGGGCCGGCTGACTTAAAGGTATCCAGCTTCTCAAGATGTTCCTTCATGAGGTCAGCATTAATGGAGGGCAGGGGATCTCCCTCACCTGGACCTCCCTGTCCTGTATTTGGCATGGGCATCCCATGGGACTGAAGAAAGACCAATGCAAAGTACCCATTTAATAGGTTGGCTTTTTCCTCGGCATCAGTTGTCAGTTGCCCCATCTGGTTCAGCAGGGGTCCAATGTTGCCCTTGCTTTTTGTCCGGCTCCCCACATATCTGAAAAAGGACTTTTTATTGTCCTTGATGCTCGAAGCTAGTTGGGGTTCAGTTGCAGTTCACTTGGGTTTCCTGGTTTGCTCCCTGCAGGACCAGACCAGTGCAGAATAATCCTCCTTGGAGGTGAATTCTGTCCTCCATCCTTTGTAGGCTTTTCTTTTTCACCTCAGGAGGCCTGTTAGGTCCCTGGAGGGCCAGGGGGGCTGCTGTGCCCTCTTGCTGCCTTTCCTCTGAGATGGAATAGACTTAAGTGAATATTTTCACCTTGGAGCAGTTTCTTACTGATCTGGTGGAAGAAACACAAAAATGGGTGCGGTGACACCAACTCCAGTCAATGGAAGATGCTTTACAGTTGGCCAGAGCTTTTACTGATGCCAAGGAGAGAGTGATGAGAATAAGTCCCAGTTCAGCCAGATGAGGACAACCTGAAGGAGCTAATTTAAAAAAACCAGAAATGCTTTAAGGTCCATCTAGAGTGCTCAAAAGTTGGGGGACAAATGACATTATGTATTATTGTTGTAGAAACCTAGGTCACATCATTAGAAACTGCATCCAGAAAATGTAGGGGGAATGACTGATGAAGACATCATATGACAAAAAGATGGACTGTAGTTTTGGCTGCCATGGAGGACCATCACACATACCCAAGCCAGTAGCGGATGTAAAAATAGGTGATCAAGTAATTCCAGCAGTTGTTGATACGAGATGTGCCCTGTCCCAGGGAAAGAAGTAATGAAGGGTACTTACTGGCAGCACGAGACACAGCACAGGAGGGGCAGAATAAAGAGCCCATATGGCTCATCAGCCGCCTCTTTATTCAATTACGGCCAGCCGATGATGTCAGCTTCAGACGCCGGCCGGTGAAAATAAAAATGGTGGCCGATGCCATGGAGAAAAGGGGCAGCATGGGAGAGAAGCTGCAGCCGCCACAGGGAGTGGAAGGGATCCTTCTAACAGGACCCGCAGAGCCTGACAAGCTGGGGCAGACGCTGGCAGTGCAAGGCAGAGCACCCCGACAGGAGCCTGCATGGGATGGTGAGGGAGCAACAAGCACACTGGCCACAAGAGGCAGAGCTAGAGCTGCACCTGGAGGCTTAGCTGACCCCAGGTGGGAGTGTCAAGATGACTGGGGTGAGGAGGAAGCCACGCTAGGGCGAGAAGATCCCGGGAGAGCCCTGAGGGGTTTACAGTCGGGGTGGGTATCACTGATGGTCCCTGCTGGGTTGACGGGAGGATAGGAGTGAATACTGGAGGCGACGGGTCAGGAGTAAAGCAACGCCCCCCACCTAGATTCTGGGGAAGGATAGTAAGGGGGCAGGGTGCAGCCATATCAGGAAATGGCTCATTATTCTGTGTTTTGTTACTACATTTTATTTAGTTGCCCCGTGAGAAGGCGAATAGGGGGAGAGTGCAGGTATCTCCGAGGAACGGGGCTGAGAAGAAGCCTTAGAAGGTTTACCTTTTTCTGTTTCCCCAAAAGAAGGGGTGGAGGCAAGGAAGGCTGACGGAGTAGGTCCACACAGGTGAACATGGCTATAGGCCATGGGTACCTAGACGCCAAGGCGGAAGGCGTTATTCCGCTGGAGGGGGCGAGGCCAACAGATGGACAACGCACCGAAGGAGGTGTGAGGCCGGGGTGTAAGGATGGTGGAGCCCCGTGAATGACCACTGGGTGAACCACAGGCCACTGAGTACACTCAATGACCAATCCCGCCTACTGAGGAACAACAAGTCGTAGCAGGGATGAACGGGGGAGGCAACTCAAGGGGGAGACATCTACTCGGTCTGCGACACAAGTCAGTAAGGTGCTTGACATCTATCACCAGAGCGAATTTTGCTTGCGAGCAGCTATTCGAGGAGTGGCGGCCACATGCCCAAACCATGCTGAAATCTGATCTAGTTCCACCTCACATAGGAGACGAAGACACCCCGGTCAGTATGAGCTGTATGCATGGTGCTTTGTATACATACCAAAGGAGATGTGTGATTGTGACTGTGATGGGAGAAATGTGAGAATTATCAGGGGGACTGGCTCAGATGTTACCATGTCCAATGCTGTTAGGTAGGGACTGGCCATAACTTCATGAAGTAGTAGACCAAGACACGGGGGAAAAGCCTGGGCCAGGCCATTAGCAAAGAAAGACCGTTTCAGGCTGGACATAAGGAAGAATTTCTTTACAAGGTCTGGAACAGTCTGCCAGCGGAGGTGGTTCAAGCACCTACATTGAACACCTTCAAGAGTAAATTGGATACTTATCTTGCTGGGATCCTCAGCTATGACCCCAGCTGACTTCCTGCCCTCTGGGCAGGGGGCTGGACTCGATGATCTTCCGAGGTCCCTTCCAGCCCTAATGTCTATGAAATCTATGAAATAAATGGATCTATAGGGTAGGGATACCCCAAGAGAGCTTAACAGATCAGGGCACTAATTTTATGTCTGCAGTACTAAAAGGGGTATGTGCCACCGTTAAAATCTGGCAATTAAGAATTTTAGGATACCATCCCCAAACAGATTGTTTAGTCAAAAGTTTTAACTGCACTTTGAAGGGGATGATCTAGGCCTGCACCCAGGGAGACACCTGGAAGTGGGAATTACTTTGATGTTTGCCATTTGAAAGGTTCCCCAAACCTCTGCAGGCTGTGCACCTTTTGAGTTAGTTTATGGTCACCAGCCAAGACGTCTCCAGGACATAGTGTGTGAAGGTGGCAAGAGTCTGAACCAGCAGGAGAGAGGGTACCTAAACAGTGTTGGAGATGAGGGAAAGACTGGAACAGATGAGGAAGATAGATAGAGGCAACCTTGAGGCAAGGCAGGTGCAGCAAAAATAGAACTATGATTGTCATGCCCAAGACTGAGAATTTAAAGTGGGAGACCAGGTATTAGTAGTCCTTTCTGATAATAATCATAAATTTTTGTCTAGATGGCAGGGACCCTTCCAGGTGGTCAGGAGGGTGGGTCCGGTAAATTATGAGGTGCAGAGGACTGGATGATCTAATAGACTGCAGGTCTATCATGTTAACATATTAAAGAAATGGCGGGAGACAGAAGGATGGCTCATGAATCCAGAGGTAGAGACTAAGGAGTCTGATTTAAACGCAAATCCTGAAATTATCAATGGGGATGGGGGGTGGAGGGGAGGTGCGTGAGGTAAGATCTCACTTAACCAGTCCTTAGAGGGAACAACTCCAGATGGTGGTAAGGGAATTTCAGGATGTGTTTAACAAGAGACTAGGGAGGGCTCAAGGTGTGGAACACTTCCTGGGCGTGTAATAAGGGATAACTGAAGGAGACCCCTAAGGCATTTGTTTAGGTCTGTAAAAATTGAGATACAGCAAATGAAGGAATGGGGCATTATCAAGGAGTCCTGCAGCCCCTGGAGAAGGCCTATGGTGATAGTGCCTAAATCTGGTGGGACCATAAGGCTTTGCATTGATTACAGGAAGGTAAATGCTGTGTCAACTTTGGACACTTTCCCTATGCCACATGCTCGAGAGGATAGGCCAGGCCTAGTTTATATCAACATGAGATTTAAATAAGGGGTAGTGGCAGATCCCCTTGGAAGTCAGTGATAAGGAGAAAGCCACTTTTGGAACTCCATGGGGTCTGATCCAGTTTATCCAAGTGCCATTTTGTTTGCATGGGGCAGCTGCATCTTTCCAGAGACTGATGGATAGTGCCACATCAGGTGTATGCAGTGGCCAATATTGATGATATCATTGTATTTTCAGAAGGATGGGAGGACTGCCAGTAACATTTATGCTGCTTACAGGAAGTCCTGATTGAACATAGAAATGCGGGTTTAGTGGCTAATCCGAAAAACTGGTCTTTGGGACAGAAGGAGATGTGATACTTAAGGTTTTGGGTAGGCCAAGGCTGCATCAAACCTCTGGTTGACAAGGTAGAGGCCATAAAAGCATATCAGCCTCCTAAGAATCAGAAGCATTTAAGATCTTTTTTCAGGGCTTATTAATTACTCCAAGAAATTTACCTCTTGGTTCTCAGAGGTTTCAACACCACTAACAGATATTACCAGAAGAGGAAAGGGGCAAGACCTAATTTGGTGGAAGAAGCCCTCTCAGCTTTTGAGCTGAAGTTACCTGTATATCGAGCCCGGTGTTATATGCTCCGGACCTTGATAAAACTTTCTTTCTTTGACCTGATGCCTCAGGGGTCACTTTGGGAGTATTAATTTCAAAGAGTCGAGGGGGAAGAGTGGCTGATAGCCTATGCTAGCCAAAAGTTGTTAAATATGGAGACTTGGTACTCAACCATTGACAAAGAGTGTTTAGCAATTAAATGGAGCATCAAGATCTTCTGATATTACGAAGAAAATTTGTGCTGATCATAGACCATGACCCTTTAAAGTGGGTGCAGTCCACAAAGACTGATAATACAAGGACAATGCATTGGGCCCTAACCTTTCAGACATTTAATTTTTCCATAGAGCATTGCCCCGGCAGACAAAATGTGATGGCAGATTTCCTATTGTGCAGCCTTGAACAAGATGAGCCATGGCTGATGGGGGTGAGTGTTGTAAAGAAGGGAGCAGCATCACATGCGGTGGTAGGTTATGTAGATACCAAGGAAGTGACTCAAAATCTAAGAAAGGGGGCATGTAACAGGGGTCTGCCCATGGCCCCTGTTCCAAGGATTAAAAGGGAATGGAGGAGTACTTACCTGGAGGGGGTTCATCCTGCTGCTCCTGTACTCGGTGATGTTAGATGCCATCAGCCTGGAGGAGGGGGAGACTCCCAACAGTGCGACGGCTCATCACAGGAGCTGAAGCTGATTGACTGATGATTCAGAAGATCCTGTTAAAAAGAAGACAGCCGACAGTGAGTATTCCCTGGAGAGGGAAGAAAGAAGCAACTGTTGCTAGCATCTGTGTGTCTGCGCAGAAGCACAGAGAAGTGAAAGGAGCCAAGCACAACATCACCTGAGCAAAGGGAAGACTCAGGCAGATCCAGATACAAGTATGGCTGTGGTGAGTACCCAGGGGAAGGATATTCCATGAGCGGCAGGTTAAACCAATCTACCAGTGCAACAGTGTATTGCAGTGGGGAAAGACTGTATAAGACAAGGTTGAGACAATTTGTGCATCAAAGGGGAGAAGGCTTAAGGGCCAAGCAGCTTCCTTCCCTAAGGTCCCTGATTAAGAAGGTCCATATCCCCTTCAGTGAGGCTGTATGACCCAGAGTATGGACAATTAGAAAAAAGGGAGAACTTGTTAAGGTTGTTCTTTAATGCCTGGGTAGGTGGGGAGGGAAAGAAATCTGGGCCAGAGAAACCAAGGACTGTCATATACTGTGAATGGAGGGTGTGCTCGCTGACAAGTAAGCAGGGCCAATGAACCTCATGCCTAAGGAAGAGACATTTGACAGGAGGATTTAATGCCAATTGAAAGCAGATCAGGTCCGAACAAGGTGTAAGGGAGGCAGAGCCCTATGGTGGAAGTGGGAGCACTAGCCTTCCATCACTGTACCATCAGCTGTCCACCTCTTTCCTACATTATTTTTCTCCTAACAAAGCATGGCGAGTCAGTGAGGAGGACATTGCAGAGAACGGAGAGTGCTTAGAAGGTACCTGTTTACACTCAGCCATCAGCTATTATACACTGCCATCCTTAGGTCTTTTTCATCATTATTATTTTCTAGGTTTCACTCCCTGAGTGCAAATCTGTGTGTCATGTTATTTTCTCCTGAGGGATTAGCTTACATTTTCTGGTCTGTAAGTCATTTGTATTATCCATGTCCTCCCTATTATTCAAAATACCTCTAAGCTAAGTTCCATCTGTAAATTTATTTCCTATTTATTCTTTTTCTTCAGTTGGTGTAACATCTTAAGGATGACAAAATATACACATGAAGCCTGATTTTGAGAGGGTAATGGACTCTAGAAAGAACTGTAAAGCAGCCTGGAATACCTCCAGACTGTGGCAAAAAACCAGAGAGCTACTAATGGCTAATGGAACTTCATATGTTTTGGGGGGGCTCCAAAGTTTTGAAGGCATTTGAATTCTTGTTGGCTCATCCTTCTAAAACAGGATTAAACCAAAAAGATAACATTTCACTAGAAATAAATTTTAGCAAGGACAGCCCTATTCATACTAGGATATTATCTGCAGAAATTAAAATATGACTTGCTTACCATAATAAAGCCTACTTGTAAATACTGTTTCATGCTAAATGTGGAATGGAAGCCTAACCAGCACAATTAGTAATTGAGCATATTTGGAGAGAGCTATGGTACAGGTGCTCGATTGGTGGTGCACTCAGGGCATGGTACTCAAACAGCGAAAGAGTCCTGTGAGCCTGCAAAGAACCCCACCACTATGCAAAACTGATGAGGTGCGGCATCTGATATCATCCAAAGGCTGAGAGACATCTACTTTGAACACATCACAGGCCAATATGAAGACAGGCATCTGAGACTACCAGCCAGAAGTGAAATGGAGGGGATAGACTGAAACACCTCCTCACATACTACCGACAAAGACTCTTAGTGCCTTGAACTTTTCCCCATCCCAGCAACTGTATGCTGCATGCGAAACCTCTGTCTAGGAACGTCTTGCTACTTCACAACTCTGCATCAATGCAGTTGCCATGCAGAACCTTGTCCTCTCTTCTCTTCCAAGTCATGTTGAAATATTTTCACCCCCTTTACCCAGGGCTAATATAGGCTGCATGATCAACTGCATGTTATAGATTGTATTGACATATACCAGCTTTGTACTGTGTAGTTACTATGAGTGGGGTCCTACATTCACTTCAATCTCTACAAGGCCA
Source organism: Crocodylus siamensis (assembly GCF_052110815.1). Taxonomy (NCBI): domain Eukaryota; kingdom Metazoa; phylum Chordata; order Crocodylia; family Crocodylidae; genus Crocodylus; species Crocodylus siamensis. The sequence continues at coordinate 23,201,471 of NC_143401.1, read as the reverse complement.
TGTAAATAACTATAATTTTTAGCATACATTAAGACATTTCTAAATTATTACATATGATGTACAGGGCATTAGAGAAATCATCTAGTCCATTCCCTGTGCTGAGGCACAAACATATGCATACTTACACCATCCCTAACAGATCTGTGCCCAACTTGTTCTTAAACCTTCCAGTGAAGGAGGTTCCACAGTCTCTGCAAGTAAACTGTTCTAGTGCATAACTAGAGCCCTAAAATTTTACATAATATCCAACCTAAATCTATTTCATGGAAAATCAAGCTGATATTTCTTCTTGTTGAATCTCTGATATGGAAAACAATTGATTGCCAATGGTTTTAAAAAATCCTTTTATGTATTAAAAGACTATTGTCATATCCCCCTCAATCTTCTCTTTACATCACGGCTTTCCACTTCTGGCTTGCCAGCAGTCACATACCACCTGGCTCATCCTCACAGAGTGCATGCACACTGTCCTTCCCTCCAACTGTGTTGTGTGCCAGGCACCCCTCCCCCTTGTTATACCATGCTGCTGCTCAAGGTCCCCCGCAGTACCCCTAGCTGTGGATTCCCTTGGCCCCATGGGCCATGCTGCCCCATCCCAAACCCAGAGGTGCACCTGGGCAACAGAAGCTGGAGAAGGGAGGGGAAATCCAGAGACTCTAGCTGCAACAGGCAGAGGGTGATGGGGGTAGTGGCACCTGGACTAGGAACCTAGGGGCTACAGTTTAATCCCTTGAGGGCCACATTTTGGAGAGTCTTGCTCTAGACTAAACTTTAACCGTCCCTCACAAAAAACTTATCAAATTTTTGCTCTCCTTTGGACTCTGTCCAGTTTGTCTACCTATTTCTGAAAGTGAGGTGCTGGACACAATGTTCCATCTGATTTATCACTAGGATTGTGTGGAATGAAGTAATCACCTCCTAACCCTTATATGTAACAGTTCCATTAATACATCCTGGAATGAGCTTTGCCTTGTTTCTCCAGAATAAGACGTGGTAGATATTCAACAGTGTTGAACTGTAGATCAGAGAACTTCATTGGCAAGGATTCAGAATGCAAGTTCTTTTCATTTTGAAAAAAATATCCTCATGATTTTTCAAATACTTATACATATAGGATGCCCTTTGTTTTTCTCTTGATTTCTGAGTTTTTTGAATGGTTGCGTTATTCAGATTTATGCTGTCACTGTACTTTAGAGATGCAATGTGTATATTATATTTATACACTGGTATCCTGTCTCCATTTCTTTTAATAGGTTTCTTGGCCATATTTTCTATATATAGATTTTGGGTCCAATGTCACACCACTAAACTCAATAGGAGTTTTGTCACTGACTTCAGTGAGCACATGATCCAGCTCTTAATCTCTCCCCACAATTCCACCCAGTCTCTCAGAATCTCTCTAGTTTCTTCACTGTGTCAGTATGCCAATCCGTCAATAATATTGCTCCTTGAACAGCAAAACCAGGGCTATACAGTAGCTGCAAATGTTAAAAACTGGTATTTTTCATGAAATATTTTGAAAAAAGGGGGAAAATGAGCTTTAAAGATATATTTTCAAGGTTTTTATTAAATTTAAAAATTTCAACAAAAAGGAAAAGTCAAAACTAACGGCCATCAGTTTTTGAAAACAGACATTTCTGTTGAAAAACAAACAAACAAAAACCCTCAAAAGAGGACATAATTTTCAAAAATGGTAGTTTAGAATAAATCCCTTCATTTCTTTGAAAAAGGGGTTATTACAAAAGAATTCTCTCAGCTGTAGAAAAAAATCAGCTGTAGATTCTCTGCTCTGAGACATGATGTCTTTGTGTACACATTCCCAACTAATTAACTGCAGAAAACATCTCAGCATCTACAGAAGCACCCCTATTAGGGCACAGGAAACTAATAAACTCGGCAGTAGGGTAGTTCTTGTAGAGATCTATGTTTTCACCTAGTTTTATCATGTTAGTCATTTTTTATTGTGATAATTTAAAACTCTTCCAACGTATTTTATTTTTAGCGGCTGAATTTGCCCCAACATAATTTTTTTTATTGTATTAGTTTTTCAATGTGTATCAGACAAATGGGCAAAAATAGCCTTTTCCCTGCTTTGCAACAATTTCACCACCAGGTGCCTCTTGGGTTCACTTGGAAATCCATGGAAATCCATGGAATTTCTGTTGCAATGCTTCAACAAGACACCAGGTGCTAATCTTGCAAATTTTTACTGGTGATTTAGTTCAAGGTTCTGATTAATGAAAAATACAACTTTTCTGGATTGCAAAAAAAATTGTTTCCCATTTTCGCATGCACTTCACTGCTGGCTGGCCTTTTCCCTGCTGCCACTTTTTCCTGCTGCTGCTTCTCAAAGCCAGCAAGCCTCTGCCATTCCTGTGCCCCAACTTTTCTCCCATTCCTCATGTACACTGCTTCGCTGCCATCTTCCCATCCCAAGGGGTGGCTGACCCTACACTCCTGGAGCGTGTCCCAGCTTTCACACCACACCTGGGCCGTCCATGGCCACAGTGGCGCGGCTGGCTGGCCCTGCCATCAATTTCAGAGGTATCACCCCTTTTCCCCACTGCTGCTTCTCTGAGGCAGTAAGCCTCTGCCATTTTCTGCTGCTCCCCCCCAAACTCAAGCTTCTTCCACACCCCTTTGCATTTTTTCATTTCCAGCAAGCACACCAAAACCTGTATTGTACAGAGCAAAACATTTTAATAACATAATTTAATTTTAACTTTAATAAATGAATAATTTAATTTAATAACATAATTTAACAAAAAAGGACTGCTTACCCGGGGAACCCTGGCAGTCCTGGTGAGGGAAGACTCCGAGCTGGGCTGATCAGGGTTTCCTCAGGGGGAGGGGCTGCTGGCTGACTTCTGCACGTTCACAGAGCAGCCCTCACTCTTGCTGATTGGCTTGGGAAATTCAAACCGTGCCAGTTGGGGCCTGGATGCCGATGTGAGCACAGTGTGCACCAGCACATATGTACCTTCGGCTCCCCTGACCCCACCAAGTGGAGAAGTGAGAAGCCAGCATCAGCAATAAGGTAGCAGGAGGGCTGGGAGTCCCCTTGCCTGTCCTACGTGTGCCCGAATTGAGGCCCTGGAGGGGCAGCTGAGGGAACTCCAGGCAGAGGTGAGCAGGCTGCGGGGGATCAGGGTGATTGAGGAAGAGATTGATGGCTACTTTCATTCTCTGTAGGACAAGACACCTAGTGGAGAAGCAGTTAGGGAATGCCCTGAAATAGAGGCTGTTGAGTGGAGGACGGTCACCTCCAGGGCCAGACCTCTTGCTGCAGAGCCAGATCCCCCCATGCAGTTGGGGAAGAAATATGAGGCCCTGGCTGCACTGGAGGAGTGTGTGCTGGGGCAAAGTGCACTGGAGGAGCCCGCTGCCATCACTGAATGAGCTGAGGGCCAGCCAGGTAAGCAGAAGAAGAGAAGCCCTGTCATAGTAGAGGGTGTCCACCCGGCTGAGAGGAACAGAGGGACCCATCTGTTGTCCAGATCCCACAGTGCATGAAGCCTGCTTCCTGGACCATGATCTCCACTTCCGAGCAAGGACCTCCTGGGACGTGATGGGCTTCATCTCTCTGCAAAAGGTAAGAGTCTCTTTTCTTACAGGTTGGCTGACCTTCTATGTCAGGTTTTAAAATACAGGGAGGCAGGAGATGGAGAGAGTCTAGAACCTACAAACTATGAGACGCAACCGTATATCCCAGGGAAGTACTAAGGGGCCCAGAGGGCACCAGAATCAGGGGGCACCAAAGGCACCACTCAGAGGGCTCAAGTGCCTCTATAGTAATGCTAGGAGCATGGGGAACCAGCAGGAAGAACTTGCACTGCTGCTTGCAGATAATAACTTTGATTTAATGAGGCTAACGGAAACCTGGTGGGACCCTACCCATGACTGGGTGATAAACATTGAGGGCTACAGGCTGTACAGAAGGGACAGAGTAGGGAGGAAAGGGGGCGGGGTGGTTCTCTATGTAAAGCAGCATTATACGTCTACCTTAATCAAAATGGGATTAGAGGAAGAGAAAGTTGAGGCATTGTGGGTTAGGATACATGGAGGTTGAGGGGAATGGGACTTGGTGGTGGGGGTCTGCTATAGACCAACACACCAAGAGGAAAAGCTAGACTTGGAATTCTTGAGGCAGCTCTCAGAGGGTGTACAGTCTAGGGATGTGGTTGTCATGGGGGACCTAAATTACCCTGCCATCTGCAGGGAGGAGCAGTCAGCCAAATCCAACCATTCACGTAGGTTCTTAACCTGCGTACAGGACCTTAACCTAATGCAGGAGGTATACGGTCCCACCAGGAGGAATGCCTTACTGGACTTGGTGTTGGCTATGGAGGATGACCTGGTAGGGGAGCTACAGATTCGTGATCACCTTGGGGTGACCACCAATCAATCAAATTCACTATATGGCATAGGGTGGGTAGGAAAACTAGAAGAGTGGAAGTGCCTGACTTTAGGAAGGCTAACTTCAGTGTGCTTAGGAGTCTAGTTAACGACACAATGAGTCTAGGAAGAGTGGTCATTCCTAAAGGAAGCAATCCTTTGGGTGCAGAGGGAAACAATATCAGTATGAGGGAAAAGGGGGAAAGGAGCCAAAAAACGTCCTTGGCCAGACAGGGAAATCCAGGGGAACCTAAGGGCAAAAAAAGATATAGGTGGTAGAAGCAGGGGGAAGCTACCAAGAGGAGTATACCTACTTGGCCCACACTTGCAGGGAGGCAGTTAGAAAGGCGAAAGCAACTACACAGCTGAGGCTGGCAACACAAATTAAGGCAACAAAAAGTCTTTTTTTAGGTATGTAGAGAGTAAAAGGAAGGCACAGGGCAGCATAGGGCCCCTACTGAACAAGAGGGAGCAATTAGTGACAGACAGGGGGGACAAGGCTGAGCTTTTCAATAAACTTTTTGCCTCAGTGTTCTTGAACAGGGATCGAGATAAGTCTCCTAATGGGTTCTTAGACAGGCATCAGATGGATACCAGCCCACCAACTGCCAATGCTGACTTGGTGCAGAGTTACTTGGGTGGACTGGATGTGTTTAAGTCAGCAGGCCCAGATGAGCTGCATCCGAGAGTACTGAAGGAATTGGCCGGTGTCATAGCAGAACCACTGGCATGGCTGTCCGAGTGCTTGTGGTGCTCGGGTTAAGTCCTGGAGGACTGGAAAAGGACCAATGTGGTTCCTATTTTCAAAAAGGGGCAGAAGGAGGCTCTGAGTAATTATAGGCCAGTCAGTCTCACTTCCATCCTTGGAAAGGTCTTTGAAAAGATTATGAAGAATCATATCTGTGGGAGTCCAGCAGGAAAAATAATGCAGCAGGGCAACCAGCATGGATTTGTAGCGGGCGGATCATGCCTAACCAATCTGGTTTTGTTCTATGACAGGGTCACAAAACGCTTAGATGCAGGAGTAGAGACAGATGTCGTTTTCTTGGATTTTAGCAAGGCCTTTGATATGGCATCTCATCCATTCTCATAAAATAAGGGGCTGCTCCATAGATGTTTACACAGTCCGATGAGTGGCACATTGGCTTAGCGGTTGCACCCAGAGAATGGTAGTAGATGAGCCAATACTGACCTGGAAGGCTGTGGGTAGTGAGGTTCCACAGGGTTCGGTCCTTGTACCTGTACTTTTCAGTATCTTCAGCAGACACATCAAACAGTTGCAAATTGCCTGTGGTTTAATCCTCTTGCTCAAATGTAGTTGACCACTTCTGTAACTGTTCACAACAGTGCTTAGTTTTAGAACATTTTTACAGATGAAGAATACAGTGTAAAAATAAGTTTCTGTTCTAGATTTGTTTCTTTGACTCAATCTTGAATTCTTTTGAGCAATCCAACATGTTTGCCTGTCAAGTTTGGGCTTCCATCAGTGGTCACACTCACCATTTTTTTCCAGTTCATTCCCAACATTGACATGCATTGATCTACTGTGTCCAATAAATCTTTTCCAGGTGTTTTGTCTTTCATTGACTGCATTGATGCCAATTCTTCTGAGAGCTCAACATTTTCAGTGATTCCTCAAATGAAAATCAACAACTGGGCTGTGTCTTTGACATCACAACTGTCATTGAGTGCCAATGCAAAGTATGAAAAATCATTTACTTTACTTTTCAACTGCTGGTGCAGGTTCTCAGAGATATCTTCAATACGTCTCACAATAGTGCGCCTTGACAAGTTAATATTCTCAAATTGCTTTTTCTTGTCTGGGCACAAATCTGCAGCAAACTTGAGTACACATTCCTTCACAAACTCTCCATCAGAGAATGGTTTGCTCTTCTTGGTGATTATGTATGCAACCTGATAACCAGCCAGGCTCGTCCCACCCCCCCGCAGCACGTGGGGAAGCCACGGCTGGGACAACTTTGGCTGCATGCCGCTTGGGACCTGCTGGGCCTGGCCAGGTTGGCACCAGCCAGGAAAAGTGGCGGCGGGGCCTCCTGCCTCTTCGGACCATACCTCTTTGGCACAGGTAGGGGAAAAGTGCATCTGATCCGTGTGCTGCTCTGGCTGGGCTCATCCCACCTCCAGCAGCATGTGAGAAGCTGGCTTTGGCCACATGCTGGTCTGGATGGGACAGACTTAGCTGTGTTGGCACTGGGCAGGAAAAGCAGCAGTGGAGCCTCCTGCCACTTGGGATATGTTGGCGCAGGTAGGGGGAAGGTGCAGCTGAGCCATGTGCTGCTCCGGCCAGGCTTGTCCTGTCCCCAGCAGCACACGAGGAAGCTGGCTTCAGCCGCATACTACTTTTCCTGGCTGGTGCTGACCCGGCTGGGCCCATCCCGTCCGGAGTGGCATGACGCTGAAGCTGGCTTCCCACATGCTGCTGGGGATGGGTCAAGCCTGGCCTTGTCAGCACTGTCCAGCAGAAGTGGCAGCAGAGCCATGTGCTGCTCAGGGCCTGGCCAGGAGTGGCTTTCTCTCTCTGGTGTCAGCCCAGCCCAGGCTAAGCCACACAAGGCAAAGCCACCGCTTCCCCTTACCTCAGCCAGCCCATCCGGCTGGCCCCACACAACTCAGCCACCACCTCTCCTCCCTGGTGCCGGCTAGGCCAGAGCTGCACGTGGCCCAGCTGGCCCAGCTGCTGCTGCTGCACAGCCGGCCCACGCTCACAGATGGATGAAATATCTCTACCGTTAATAATAAAAAATCACAGAAATGGGACATAAAAAGAGGCTGCTGCTGCAGGGCCTGGGCAGGCTCCTGCTGAGCAGTGGCTGGAGGTGGGGGCGCAGGATGGGCAGTGCGTGTCTGTGTGTGTTTCTATGTGGGCACAGACAGTAGTGACAATTTTCACCTGATCTGGCCACAGAAAACAGGTTATAGCCATGACCAAATACAAGTGCACGGTTGTAGACTGCTTCAATAATGACTGATTGGGAGAAAATCTGATCCCCTGGAGCCCCTGCTGAGGTGTGTGGGGGGGAAGCTTCAATTCACCTACCCCATCCTCCAGTGCTGGCTGGGGAACACCTAGAAAGAGCTCCCTCTGCTCCCTTCCCCCTCCCATTTGGAAAACTTTTCAATTTACAGAGAGGAGGGGATGTTGTTAGGGGAAACAGGCTGCAGACTGGCAGCCAGAAGCTTCATTCTTCTGCCTCCTGGAACCAAAAATGAACAGGGCATCCGTGCAATCCAGAACGCTTCCTGCAAAGTGTTCGCAGTTACAGTGGGGAACTGCACTGTGCCCTGTGCATCTGTCCCTGCCCTTGCCTCCTCATTTCAGTGCCTGCAGGGTGATAGCCAGCCAGACCCTCTTTTGCAAACTTGGGTGGGAACTGGTGGGCAGAGTAAGCCACTGGCTGCAAGGGCAGGTGCCACTGAAGCACCCGAAGGTTTCTTTGCTAAGGAGCCGGGGTGAGGACAAAGGAAAGCAAGCACTGAGTCCAGCAGCGCTGTGCTTGGGGGGTGGGCTGAGAGCCTGGCCACACAGCAACTTTCCCTGTGCATGCTATGCTGAGCTGGAGGAGGATACGAGTGTGTCTGTGTGTGCATGTCTGTGTGTGCACGTGTGCATGTGCACACAACTCCACACCCTTAATCCTGAAAATTTAAATCAATAAAAAGCTAAAGAAATACTTAAAAATAAAAATCAATATTATCTGTCAAAATTACTAAAAAATAATTTTTTTTTTTTGCCAAGCCTACCTGTGCTTCACCATGTTTCCTAAGATCACCTGAGAGCTACCTCCAGTGAGTACCATCAGTTTACCAAGTTCACTTGGCAAAAATGCATGGGAGGTCATTCTCCTCAGGCGCCCCTCAGCTCTGGAACTCCCTCACCACAAGATCTTCCTATATGGGCAGACATTTAGCAAACATAGCTAGGCTGAGACATTGTTTAGGGGGTGTTACATGTGCTACCTCTGGATGCAGCCTGGGTGCACCAATTGGGAACAGTCCTTCAGCATCCTAGGAGGCAGCAGTCCAAGGGAGCACTATATCCTGTTCCAGGGTGAGAGCAGTGAGAGATTGGGGGGGGGAGTCCTAAAGGTAAGAATACCCCCTTACCCTCTGAGCTCTGCAGTTTCCCTCCCCTCCCATCTTGCTTCCATTCTGGGCTTCCCCGCCTCCCCTACCCTCTGGGGTTCACCTCCCAACCCCATCTCCTTGGGGCATGCCTCACTGCCCCTCTACCTCCTGGGGCTCTTGGGGCTCACCCTGCCCCTACATCTTCACCCTACCCTGGCTCCCTCCTTATGTGGGCTGCCAGTGCAGGAGCAGGCAGGGAGGGGAAGCCCTTTTTTTTTTTTTAATTTTTTTCTGTTTTTTTGCACCGGTCCTGGAAGCACTGCAATACCAGGTCAATGCATGGAGTGGATGGAGCACGCTCTGGTTCCACCACCCAATACCAAAAAGAATCAGCTCAATATAGACCTCCTATGGAGGACATATCAGAGACAATTACCCTGGGGAGCTCAAGCCCTCCCACTTGATGCCACCACTGTCTGGGATGGAGGCTGCTCGTCCCCACTGCTAAGTAGGGACGAGCAGCTAGGGAGCCACAGGGAAGGTCAGGTGAGAGGGTCCTGATCCAGTTTAGGCTGGGGTAATTTTGGGCACTATGACCAGATGGGGCCTGAGCTTCCCCCCTGCCCCAGGCCTGATTGGAATAGGACCCGTGGCTCCCCACTCACCTGTGGCAGCCTCTGAGGTCTGGGTTCAGCCCAGAGTAGTGGTGGTGGCGCCAGGTGGGCAGGTTCCCCCTCTCTGCCTGCTCTCATGCCAGCAGCACAGGTAAGCAGGAAGCTCGAGGTGGGGGGGAAGAGATGGGTGATGTGCGTGTGTCCTTGGGGGATATGGGGGCAGGTGAGCCCCAAGGGGCTGGGGGTGGAGGGTAGGCAGGGTGTTGTTGACAGGCCCAATCCAGACCAGTGAGGGGGTGGTGGACCCTGAGCCAGGCTTGGGGAGGCTAGCAGGGCCTCAAGCCAGGCAGAGGGGTATTAGCAGGGTCCTGATCAGACCACAGGGGAAGACGGAGGGCCCCAGTCCAGGTAGGGGGAGCTGGAAGGGCCCCAGTCCGGGCTGGTGGAACATTGGCAGCAACCAGATCAGGCTGGGGGGGGAGGGGGAGCAGGGCACCAGTTCAGTGAGAGTGGACTAACGGGGCCCCAATCCTGTATACTGCCGTTGAGAGCCAGCGAGCAGGGCAGGCGTGGAGCAGACTTGCAGCTCCTAGCCTCACCTCTGCTCTCCAGCCTTCTAGGGGAAGGTCAGTGCAGTGCACATTACAGGGGAGTGCCTGGGACACATGCTAACTTTAACACACCCTGACATCCCTTAGATTTAGCACATGCTAATTGTAGTGAGTAATACTAACAGTCTCAGTGATTACCTCTTCTAAATGTGAATAGCTTAGGGCCTCTTAAGTTAATCATTACCTCACAAAACAGCCTTGGCTATAAAGTAAAGATATATAAGCATACTTTTATATTGAGTATTACAATACATACAAATATGAAAATGACAAAACTGGATCCACTTCAGTCTAGCTACAGATAGAGACTAAACATCGCAGAAATAAATCTAAGTTAGGAGAATAGCTATGCCTACCATACAGAAAACCCCAAAGGTAACTGTTTTGGGGTGAACCTATGACAGCAGGGAGTTCAGTTTTATGTTGATATCCTAGCTATCTTTTAAGTTGTTTGTTCTCTTGTTCATTCTCCTGCTTTATAATGTATTCTGTTCTCTCATGAGAAGCTGCCCTGAGCTTTTGTCAGGATGGGCAGCATATAAATCAAATAACTAACTAACTAAGATGTGGGTCTAACCTAGACCAACACATCTTATTTTAGAATACTTTCACATTCCTCAGTATTTTAGAGGTGCTGACCAACTGCTTTCTGAAGGAGCCATGGCCTTGTATTAGAGCCAATTTCCAGGTTCCTAGCAAAATATAACTATGTTGATTTCCATGTCAAGCTGCTTGTAGCAATAGCAGGAGGTGAAAGATGCTCATATTGAAGTTGCTTGTAAATTTATGAGCACGCTTGAAGGAACTGGAAATTAGCAAAGAGCACATGGGGTCCATTCTCACCCTTTTTCTATCCTCTGCACCCATGATTGTCAGTGCACATCACTGCTGTTGTGACAAGGAGCTTCAGACTGCTGCCTACATGGCTGCTCTGTGTAGCACAGCCGGTCTAGCCAAGAAAGTCAAACGGTACTTTCGGATTATGGTCTTTCCTTTTCAATATCCTTCAAGACCTCATTGCATTTGAGAAGTCAGGAAAGCCGTGGAACTTATTGGATTATGGGTGATGGAACAGATCCAACACTTAAAATTTTGGACTCTGCACTGTTTGGGAATTAGTATTTTTTAGGGCAGTAAGGGTGTGTCTATACGTCATCCTGTGGTGAGGTGATGATGCACTACATTGCCATGTGGCATGCTACAATGATGTAGTGATCCCATGAGTCTACACGTGATCGCCAGGTATGTCGCCATAGTGGTGTGCCCCCCAGGTATAGAGCATCACTATGGTGACATAGTGGTGAAATCTGCTTGTGTGCACGGTGCAGTAACCACCTGTACTGTACCATGGTTCAGTACTTCCAAGAGGAAGTACTAAAGCATGGTGCTATATCAATGTTGTCGTATGATGATGTGTAGATGCCCTGAGAGTATCACTCAGCTCATGACCTCTGACCATTGTTGGAATAGCCGGTATCCCCCACCCCAGCTCCATCTTCTAAAAAAGACCAGAAAGCCTGTTAGTAATACTGACGTGGTGTAGGCAGCAAAATGTCAGGAGAACTGGCTGTATTCTCAGTTGTTCTTCCACAATGTGACACTGGGCAAGACTCTGTGCCTCTGTTTTTCATTGACCCGTTTCTTATATTAAATCAGCTTCTTACTGGAGGGACTGTCTTTCTTTGGCTGTGTACAGCACAATGAGGCCCCTATCTTTGTTAATATCTCATTTGTCTACACAGAGAAGTTACTGCACAGTAAATGCCTTGTTACACAGTAATTTTGGGCAGTTCCTGCAGCTCTTAACCCCTGAATTGTCCACACATTACCATCTGAATACTGGTTTTTAGCACTGGTTATGGAGCTCAAAGTGATACCACTCCAGGGCACGTTCATTTCTGATCCTTTCTACGTAGCTCGTTTTACACAGTGTAAATGCTCCCCCCTCCCCACTGGCTAGGATCAAGCTCACCATTGATCCCCGCTCACAGCCATCCCCAGCCATCCCTTGCTTACTTGTAGCTGCCCACACTGTCTGTCCCAGGGAGCAGGCAGGGAAGAGCTAAACTTCTGGGCCTAACTGCTGCTCTCTGGGCCAGCTGGTGCCGGGCAGGCAGGTTATCCTTTCCCTGCCTGCTCCCCTGGGACAGACAAAGCAGGCACCCCCACGTAAATAAGGCCCCAGGGGCAAGGTGGAGGCAGTAGGGAAGCAGGAGGGAACCCCAAGGGGCAGGGGGGAAACCAGGGGAACCCTGGTGGGTGGCGGGGGACAGGGGGGGCAGAGCCCAGAATGCAGGGAAGGATTCTTACCTTTCAGTCCTCCAGGCCTCTGCTGGTCTGAACATGTGGCTGCTCCAAACTCAAGCTAGCACTAACACCCCTCAACATTTGTGTAGCTCACAGCATAAGGTATAACATGACCCTAAGCTATAGTGAGAATCTTTGTGAACTAGTTGCTTTGCACTCGGCACGTCTATACGTGTGGCAGACTGTGCAGTTGTTCCTAAGCAGCCATTTAGTACTTGTTTAACCAAGTTACTCATTTAGTACTTGCAGTAGCTGGCATTACTGCACAGTCCCGTTGCTGCACGGTGATTTTTAGCTGCTACTGAGCAGTAGTGCTACTGTCATGGTTCATGCCTGGTGGCACTACATAGCTGTAGCACAGTAGCTCATTGCTACAGCGATGTAGCAGCTCGTGTGGATGCTCCCACTAACTCCCTAGTAGGACTTTTAGTGCAAAGTAAGTGCAACATAGCTTTGCAGATGGAGTACACATTAAATGCAAGGGCTGGATTCTGTTCCATTAGGGACTTAGATGCCCAAGTATGATCCAATTCCACCTCCTGAAGTGTAATTAGGGTCTATGTCCTGGCCTGTAGCAGCAAGGGCTGGAGCAGCTGTGGCACTTCACCAAGTAGCAGCAGTGGCTGCCACACTTGTGTCTCCTCTAAGTGGGAGCTCTGGGCTGGTGCTTTATTCACTTACCATTCTCTGCACTTCTGTCCGCCCTGATCAAGTCTCTGAAAATGGATTAATGCATCTACTTTTGTAATGGACTGTTATCTGATTCTTGAGACAAAAAAGAAGTAAGGAGGAAGAGGAACTGATTAATTTAAGCTGCGTTAGAGAGTTGTGCTATTGGTTGATTTTTGTGTAGTGTGGCTGAAATATCTGTGCATTCCCTGGCCTTAGGAATGTTGTATTTGAACAACTTGAAGTGTTATATAGGAGTGTATTTTGTTTTAGAAGTAAAGCCAGGTTTAATTTTTTTTCAAGGGTCTACGAAAAAAAATAAAAAAAAGTTTGAGTGTTACCAATGCAATTCACAATTTTGGCCCAGATTTGAGACAGGCTTTTGTCTGAAAAAATAAAATAATTAATTTTAGAAATTCCATAATGGTTTGTTTTGATATTTTCAAAATGACACTTTGACATTTGGTTTCTAAATAGCTTCTTTTATTTAAAACTGGCCACAATTAAAAGGAAAAAAAAATTCAATAATCTAAAAATGAAAAGAAACTATATATTTGGGATTGAATTAAAGGTTTTGGGTTGATTGAAAGTGATAAAAATTGGTTTACTGATACCCCCCGAAATCTGACAGATTTCTGTTTTGGTTCAACTTGTAATAATTTGTTTTTTCTGTTTTTTGTTTTGGATCATAAACCTTAAATATCTATGATTTGACCATTTCTAGTGTTGCCCTGTGGGGTCAGGCCAGTGCTCAGGATCTCAGTATCATGCTGTTAGACAGGAGGGCATGGTGTACAATTGCACATACACACACAAAAGTCAGTTAGGTGTGCACATACACTCTAGGTACAGGCACACACACTAGGCGCATACACCCACACTACCAACTCAGGCATATACACATGCAAAATTATGAGCCTAGGCACATGCACACCTATCACCAATTATATACACACCCAAATGTTAGGCAAAAATCAGCTACCAACACCCACTATACATACATGGATCACTCATTCATATATTAGGCACACATTTATATATATATTCACTAGTTCACACACATGCCACCCATCTGCACATACACAGAGGTGAGTTCCTAACTTGGATGGTACAGTGTGTATATGTGTGCTTGGGATACCTGTAGGAAGGTTAAGGTGAGAGAATGAAAGTATAGGGAGTGAAAGTTGCCAGGACCAGGATTAGAACCAGTAGACTAGAGAGAAGCTGGCTGAGGAACTCAGGCTTGGGGTTAGTTAAGGTCAAGTGGCCCCAGGGTTACTTGAGATCACTGGTGCTGGGGTGGAAGCAAGGGAAGAAGCCTGGTGGCAAGGAGGAGACAACCAGGAAAGAGGGAAGCAGAAGGCTGGGAGATTGGGGCTGGAAACAGAGAAGCAGAAAGCTGAGAGATTGAGGAGGAGGGTTGGGAGGTCAATAAGACAAAAACCCAACTCAGGGTTTCAAAATAACAGGTTTATTAAACAAACATCACACTATACAGCCCCACAAAGTTATTGGTTCCTACACATACACACAACATGGAAGCAGGAGAGAAAAAGGCTTGGTGGAGGGATTGAAGTCAAGGTGTATAGGGACAGAGTCCAGGTCCTTTGCTTGGGGAAGGAAGGTGAGAGTTAGCTACCTATCTTGGGCTGTGGGCAGATCCTCGATGGCCAGTCAGGATCTTCTCCAGCAAGGTGTTGTCCAGAGGAGGGTCGCCAGCAGGATCTCTGGGTGGATAGATGGTATGGCATGGTGCTGGTCCAGATGGAGAAGGCGTCACAAGGAGTCAGTCTTCACTACCCCTTTTTATGGGGCAGACTACTTATGATTTCCTATGGGGAGGGCATGTCCAGGAAAAGTCAGCCCTGTTCCAGAGGGTTCCAGATGTTCATACTGAGCATGTGCAGCCTTGGCACAATGGTGGGTTGGATGGTTTCTGCAGCAGTCTTTGTCTTCCAAATCTTGAGCCAGGGAGGGTCAATGCAGGGTGATGGTTGGGTAGTCGAGTTGATGGTTGGTCATTCAGAGGGAGCTATTTTTAGACCTACAGCCATTGTCTCTCAAGCACACTCATTCATTCCCATTCAGTCAGGAACCAATTTACTTAGGAGGGTAGGTATGAGTCACACAGTTACAACAGAGTTACAATAGGGTATGCCTGGGCAGGGGACACAAGATGGAGACTTGACATTACTTTACAGACACAGGCCTAAATCATATAGTATTAATATGAAGCAATAACAATTAATGCAAAAATGATAAGAATACAATATAAAACAGTAAAAATCAATACAAACATAACAGAACACTATTTACAATATAAAAAGGGGCTTATTACAATAAGAGCGTAGAAGAAATTATCTTAGCTTACCTAGTATTACTTGTAATCACTTATAAGGGATAGAGAGGGCAGAGAAAAAGTCAGAAATGGTTAGGGGAAGGGGAGGTAATGTATTTCAAAAGAAAAAAAGAAAGAAAAACTGGGGGTTTTGCTACACTAGCCAGAAACAAGTTGTCACTTCAGATTTCTCCTCTGAGTGTTTCATGAGCATTGTTTTATAGTGGGCTCACACTGCCTCCACCTGCCCCTGCCCTGGCTACAGTCCATACTTGGCAGTGAGACAAGCAGGGAGAGAACAGACCTGTACTTAAGCCTCAGCGCTCCACCTCAAAGTCCAAACATACAAGGTGCTGGACACTTTCATCTCATGAGGTGTGAACAATAGACATAAATAAATGAGTACCTGGACAGAAAAATGGAAAGCAAAGCTGCTTTCTACCCTGCTTCTTCAGCGTTTAACACTGCTAGTTATTTGAATCCCAGAATGTAGGTGGAGGAAAAAGGCCTGGATGACTTCCATCTTAACATCTATTTTGGTTGTGTAATTATAATTATCTTTTACACCTTTTTCTGAAGGGCACACAGTTCTCATCACCCCCTGCACAGTCTCTACACATTGTGAGATTGTTTGAAAAGCCACTATGCAAAGTTACTGAAAAGTAGTGTGTCTGGGCCAAGAGCAAATCAGAGACACAGCTTGGAATGCTTACCATGACTAACAATGCAGATTAAAAATGAACCCAAGTTTTCTCCCTGATACAAATACATCTTGACTCATTCTTCAGCTGATCCTAGGGGGATACTCTGTGCACTTTGCCAGATACACCAGAGGGGATTTTGCCTCCCCATGCAGCAGCAGTGCTTCTCTGGGCTTTGCAGTAGTCTGGGTAGGATCCAGGATGGCAAAGCCTCTGGTGTACTACAAGATGCCTCAACACTCTGCCTTAATGACTTACAGCTGAAAAGTCTTGGGTAGTTCTCTCACTGTTCTTTCTTTTGATTCACCTGCTCCTTCAAGGGCAAAGCAATGCACACAGCTCTTTTTTCCTTGCCAAGGTACATCCATTTTAGGAGCTGGACGTGAAAAGCAATTGCAATCTGACCTACCTAATCACTGCAAACAACACGCATTTGGAGGCACTGGGGCTGAGAGAGCTTGTTTTACAAGTCAGGATGAATTAAAATTATTTTGGATGGCCTCTGTGTTTAATAAGGAGAAAGGCAGAGGCTGAGAAAGGGGTTGGAGAAATGAGAAGACAGAGTTATCAAGAAGGAAAACAATTTCTGGGAGGGGTAACAGGTTTGGCTGCCCTCCTCAGGAGCATGTTCCATTTGTGTATTGAGGTTCACAGAGAGCTGTCTTCACAGGGGTAGAGAGATAAGCAGAAGTGTACCAATGTTTAGTTTTACAGGAGCAGAACTCCAGGTTTAAAGTGCTTTTTGGACAGCTGCCCCTCCTCCTACTCCATGAAATACTCTGGCTCCTCTGTACTAAAAATGTAACTTGAACTTGGGACAGGCCTGGATTCCCTGGGAAAATGTGGCTCTTCTCCCCTCATTTGATTGCATCCAGATGTCTCTCTTTTTCATTATTGCTCTTGATCCAGGCTTCTATTAATAACTTGGAAACTGGTTCACCTCTCTGAAAAGCAACTGAATGCAAAACAAGTGTTAAGTCTACTCTGCAGTGTTGGCTTTTCTCTATACTTATTTATGGTTACAGTAATAAAAGGCACACTCTTGAGGTAAAGATTACATTATTTCTCTTTCTGCAGCTATGGGCTTGATCCTAGATGGTGCTGTGTGCTCTGGTCCCAGTTTAATCAACCACTGCAAAGGAAATTTGTACTTTTTGTCATAATGAATCTTAAAAAGATCACTTATTTGGTATTTATCTGGCTAGGCTTGTGTGGAGGTTATGCCACACTGGGTGCATCTACATATGCTCTTAATGTGAACAAATAAACTCAGGCACAGGTCACACCAGAGTTTATTGCTTCCAGGTGCCATGTTTACATTGAACACATTCAGCCGTATCAGAGCAGTCCTGGCTTGCAGGAGACCTGGGGGAGTCAGCCTGCCAGCCTAGAGCTGCCATGACCTGACTCAACGTGCTGCAAAGCAGTGGTTGGGGCACGGGGGTGCTCCAGTACAATTATCCAGCAGGCAACCCCTGCACCGAACCACCCTTGTACCCAGGCAGCCCTGTCAGCATCTACACGTGCGTTGTGGCACTAACTAACACTGCCCCTGGAATAGTACTTATGTTTACAAGTACTACCCTACAGTGGAATTAATCAGTATACTGTGACCTAATAGGGCCACCTGTGTAGATGCTTAGACTTTACTATTTCTTTTTCTCATGTCTCTGCAATACATTTGACCATCTTGTTACTCATGCTTGTGTTCATTTATTGTACTTTTAAAGATCTTTCGTTGTACGTGCCTTTGAGACAGCAGGCATTGCAACAGTGTTGCATGGTCTGAAGCGCTGTGCCACAGTCACAGGTGGGTGAACCAATGGTACAGCTCCACTTCTTCACTGGTTCCTTGGAACTTATGTGCCGCAGGGCAGCCTGCTCCTTTAAGGGCAGAAGCAGCCTAGCGAAAGGGTCCGCGCAGGCTAGGTGGAGCTCCACAGCTGCAGGTTGCCTAAGTAACAGACCAATGAGGTAATTAGCCTAACAAAAGGGGTCCTGCAGGCAGTCAGCTGACTGGAAGGAGGCGGAGTTCTAGGGACATACAAGCTCCGGGTTAAGGCAGGTAGAGTTTGCTGGCTGCAGCTGCCGGAGGAAGGCGTTCCTGCACGAGAGAGCTGCCCGTGGCATTCTGCTACCTGTTTTGCTACCTCCGAGTGCAGTAAGACACCAGGAGATCACAAGGTTCCCAGGGCTAGGGGGCACTCTGTCCTAGGGCTGGAAGTTTGCCCTCTTGAAGGGACAGAGTGCTGCCTTTATTGTTAGTGTTATGTTATAGCCCGGGGCTTATGTTTGTTTTATTGTTTGTACCAGAGGTTTGGGATGAGGCTCTAAAGGGAGGTGCAGAGGCCTCATTAATGTCGAGAAGGGGCACAGAATCATTTTGAGCCCTTAGAGAAGTGGGCACAAGACTCGAGCAGTTAGAAAAGCCTGCGACAGAAAGAGGGTGCAAGGCACAGGTCACACAGGGGCTGGAGAGCCCTGCACCAGAGTGGTGTAGGGTGGATAGTCCAGTGACAGAAACAGATCAATTGGAGCTAGTCACTCAGAGCCAGGTCTGACACAGTGGGCCTAGGTTAGAAAGCCTAGCCAGGTTAAAAGGGCAGAGGCTGAGTCGGCTGAGACGCCAACTGAGGGAATAATATCTGTGTAACACCTGTAAGGCATGGGGCATAGTGTAGGGTAGGTTTGGAGCCACACAATTGGCCCATAAGGCTTGAGGTGCCCCATGCAGCACAATACTGGGGGCAATGGCTGGCAAAGGGCCCAAGAACTAGTGAGTTCTTATGAAGGCAGTAGATCGGGGCCACGCAAAGGCCCATGGGCAGCCTCCCGATTTTTATTTTTTTACCAGCAAAACATGGCAGGAAAGATAAGAAGGCACCCTTAGGATGGAGCTGGTAAGGTTGCAAAGCCACCAGAAGCATCATGGCCACCCCTGGTGATTTCACCCTGTGACAGTCTGACTGCTATGTAGGTGGTTGAGACATTACCACCTTTACCTTGGTTGATCAGCTCCTGGGGTAAGGACTCGGCCACTGGAATATACATTTTTTTGCTGTTAGATATTTTCTTCAGCCTCTTATTCCACATCTATAGCTTATTAGGCAACTGTACAGTAAATGTCTCATGTAGATGTACCCACTGCAAAGGATGAATAGCTATGTGGGCTGATAGAAGAGGCGCACAAATAGCACATCCTGGTTTTGCTGAAATCACTAACAAAACTGCCCTTGACTTCAGTGTAACCAACAATAATTCCCTGGTTTATTTCTTGGAACTGCCATAGATCCAGAGGATGGCTGTGCACAGGTCATTCAATCTCAAAGTTTTCAAAAATGGGGAAATAATATTGGGAGCAAAATCCTTATTCAGGTATTTAAGCTAGTTGCTTAATTGTCAGATGTGTTGGGCACCTGCGGCTTCGCCCTGACCTAAGGCTCCCAAATGTGGAAAACCAACCTTAAGCATGGAACCCTGGTTTCCCCATCTAATAACCAGGGGTACTGATCCTTATCACTTTTTTAATGAAGATCTCTGGATGGAAAATGCTAGGTAGTGCAAGATCTAGGAGTAAAAAGAAATGAAACTCTAAACTCTGGCTGCTAACTGCGAACAGTCATCTCCTGAGAAATGTTCTGCATAGGAAAAGATTTTAGTTTTGTATATGTTAAAAAACAAAACAAAACAACACCCCTCCCCCTAATTTGTGCAATGATGATTTACTTGGAAGAATATTCCCGTTGTGCAAGACTGATGCTAATAATAGGTAGATGGCTGGGAGTAGGAACAGCAGGCCTCATATATTTGTTGTACAAAACCCATGTCTCATTTTAACTTTTAAGAGTTAAAGTACTTATTCCAGGATTAGATTCTAAGTAAATTAGTATTGAAAAAAACATATTTACAGGAAATGTTTATACTACAAAAATCTTGAAACTGTATTTAATATAAAATGTTGTATTTAATGTTAAATGAATGGTTCCTTCTGGAAGAATGAACACGTTCAGAGTCTGTGATCAGTCTGGATAAAAACAATGCAGAGCACTTATATAATGTTCTCCCTCAGCAAAGCACTGTATAAATGTGAACCAGGAGCTAGATTGTGACATAGGGTGCCTATAGGCATGCAGGGAGGCTACTCCCACTTCTGTAATTAAAGCACATCAGAGCAGACTCTATTAATTGAGTCTGCTGGAGCATGCCAATTAGTAAGATCCAGCAGCCTCTGCATCTCATGTATCAGCATCCCCACCCTTCAGAATGATTCTCGAGGTGCTGATACATGAAATGCTGCAGGCGCTTAAATTGGAGCGCCTCTCAGAGTTGCACTAATTAAAGTGCCTTTCCCCACCCATGGAGCACATGTAAAAATGCCCCTAGGCTCTGTGCCTGCATAAATGACTAATCAATCTCTTCATACTCCTACAGAGCTCTCTGGATCATGGCCCAGGTACAAAGGAGCAGATGGGGTCACCCATCCATGTATTTCCTTTCTGGGGAAGATGGGCATATCTGGGCATAGTGGGAAAGGGGCAGAGTCTTGCTCTTTCCCACCCATAAAAGCTGACCCAGTTTGGCAGGTTAGGAATAGTAATTAGATGCTTCCAGGGCTTGGGAGTAAGTTGTTTGCAAGACAGAATTGCTCCCTTGGGGATGTCTTTCAGTTATGATGCCTCTAGTAGCTAGTTTTGGGATCAGGCAACTTATGCACTAGCCCATCTTTAGGGCCAGATCTTAATGCTCCAGCTGCTTTCAAAATGTTGGATACTTCTCAGCATCTTCTTTCTAGCTTCTCTTACACTCTTGAGTCTGCAAAGCTGGACTTCATTTCAGTGCCAGAATCTCCTAGAGCAAACCGCTGCATCTGTTGAACAAGGTACATTGGCAACACGTAGGGGGTGCCTGTGGGTGCACATGCACCACCTGAGATTGGCAGTGCACCCTCTGCAATTGGCCATCTCCCCCTGCTCGCCAACCCCCTCGCGGCATCTGTGGGTGGTCGCCAATTGTCAGTCAGCGCTCGCTGCTCGGTCTGCTGCTGCCACTGATACCGCCGCAGCCACTTGTGGGAGCTCCCCGCTTGCTGCTACCGTGCCCCCATTGCTGCTACCTGTGGGTGGTCACTGTGCCCCCCCAGCCTCGGGAGGCATACAAAATTCATGGCTAGGTACACTGACAAGTAGAAAATACCACATGGACAAGTGGAGGCTGCTTTCAAGTGCCACTACAGGGCACCCGCCTCTATAGGTCTACTAGCACCTACACCCTCTGGCAAAGCCAGCCCTAGAGGTGTGTGGGGCCTGGGGCATATCAGCCTGTACGGAGCATTTTGTCGGGGGGCGGTGAGCAGCCAGAGCACGGAGCAGGAGCCGAAATGTGGAGTGGTGGTGCTCTCAGGAGAGCCTGTATGGCACTATCTGTGCAGCCCCCAAAAGCATGGGGCCCAGGGCAGTCACCCTGATTTGTCCCTCCCAAGGGATGGCTCTGCCCTCTGGTCTCTCTCCTATTCAGTAGTATCGCAGGGCACTAAATCTTGCCTGCTCCCTTAAGGGCAGAAGCAGCTTAGCTGGAGAGATCCAAGAGCTAGGCAGAGCTCCACAGCGGCAGGTTGCCTGGGAGGCAGGTTAACAAGGGCATTAGCTGGCACTTGCACCTGGTCAGCTGACCAGAAGGGAGCAGGGCCCTGGGTACATATAAATCCCAGCCTAGGGCTAGCAGAGTTAGGTTTCTGGCACCAGCCAAGGGGGAAGGAGCTCTCATAGAGAAAGCTACTTGGAGATGCTTGATTGCTTGTTCTGCTGCTGGCAGGATTAATGCGCTATAGGAACTCATAAGTACTTATGGGTAGGAGGCACGTTGTACTGAGAGAGAAGCTTGCCTTCTTAAAAGGGATAGAATGTGAACCTCATGGTTATTATTATTGTTATTGTGTTGTAGCCCAGAGGCTTGTGTTTTCTGTTGTTATTTATACCAGTGGACTGGGCTGAGGCTATTGGGGTTGAGGCGTCCTCACAGGGGGCACACTATGGTGTAGAGCCCCAGTGCCAGAGAGGGCACAGAGACAGGGCTGCAGTGAGCCCAGTGCCAGAGAGGGTGCAGAGACAGGGGCCAAGGGCCCATTGATGACAGGAGGCTGAGTTAGACTGAGGCCTCATCAAAATAGGGACAATGTTTAAATACCATCTGTGAGGCATAGGGCATGGTAAAGGGGAGGTGCATCTAGCCCATAAGGCTTGTGGGTATCATAAGGCACCTCCTGAATGTGGGACCCAATAAGGGGTCCAACAACCCACAAGGTTTAGAGGAGTCTGTCAGGACTGTGACCGAACAGCAACTCTAGGGCAGCCTCCTGATTCACCATTTATACCAGCAAGACGTGGCAGGAGGGATTAGTAGGCACCCACAGGGTGGAACTGGCATGGTCATAGTGCCCTAGGAACATCACAGCCATCCCTGGGGAGGCTGTATTATGACAAGTAGTCTTGCCCACCATGTATTAATATTAAAATTAGTATGGGAGGTTGCACAGAAGGCAAGGCAAGCTTTGAAGAGTCAGGCCCTGTCTTATCTGAGGCTTCCCTAGTGCCCTCATCCCAATTTTACTCTTGCTGAGCCGTCTAGCTTGGGGACCACTTTTTGGGGCTGCAAGCTTCTGGCTCAGCTCCAGTCATGCCTCATGATCTCGGGTTCCAGCACCCAGAATATACACTAGGTAGGCAGCTGAAGGACTTGAGTCTTGTTTTTCTCCTGCCACCTCCTGCTTTACAGGGCTTCCTGGGTCACATGACCCTTCTACTTCTTCTCCCAGGGTCATCAGGCTGTGCATCTGGATTTAACTTGCTTCAGGCTCCCTTGCCTGTAAGTTTGCCTTTGGCATCACCACCAGGGCATAGGTAGAAAAGACAGAGATGAAGTGGAAGGAAGCAAGGGAAGGAGTCAGGGGGAATTGGAACCACATAACTAGGAAACTAGGGGGAAGGGACTTCTACCAGAGACAGGACCCACTGGCAAACACACAGGGTAAAAGAGGAAAAGGTGGTGGGTTGGAGTGAAGGAGGGGAAAAGAGCCAGGTACCCCAATCCCCTTCCCATTGTAGTGATGGGGAAGGGGCCCTGTTACAATGGGATCCTAATATTTCCTGTTCTTAGTCGCATCCTGAAACTAGGAAGGGAAAAATGCATCTCAGTAGTACCAAACCTCCAAGAAGGTTTGGATTTCATGGACTGGAATTTAGACAAAGGAAAAATTCAATAGGTTATTTTAAGCTGAAATACACCCCCCTTGTTAATGAACATGATGAAACAACCAGAAACTTGGCAACCTAGCGGACTGCTTTGAAAATGCCCTAATGTTAATTCAAATTACACAAGAGGGTAAGAGCTACCAAACAATCTCTGAGAGTTGAGACTGAAAGGAAGAAATAATAATAAGGGTGAAATGGGGAAAAATACAAGGTAAACCTGTGATTTAGTTATACAGCAATTATAACTACTTTATACCTGAACTTATTTTAAAAGTCTGCAAAATAACTCCACTTAGTGCAGTCACAACAGGAGAGAATGGACTACCAGCTTCTTGGAAGCTTTGTGGAAAAATAAACAAAGCTGCTTGAGAGAATTAACAGAATATTTACATGCACATATATACACAAGTATGCATATTTATGGCTATGTAGAAATGAATACATTGCAAAGCTAAAAAAGAGGCATGGATTTCCCATATATCAGCTGTTCTGTGTCATCTTCTCCTGGGTTAACTGAAATATAAACAACAATAACTTACTCCTGTTTTTGGAGGGGTAAACTGCCCCTATTTAACTTTCAATTAGTGTGGGGTAAATGCAGCCACACAGGTATTTACCACAGAACTGCTGACACACAGTAAGTCTTCACCCTCTTTTTAAATGCTCAGTAAGTTGGTCATTAGTTTATACTTTATATGTACAGTATACAAAACCAGGCATATAGATAGACGAGAGATTGGAGTTTGGAGGGATTTTTTTCCAGAATGTGTATCTAACTTTTTAAAAGGGAAGAATTGCAGTCCTTTTAAAAAAGAAAAAAGAGGTTTATGCACTGCAGAAGGTAGGGATGGACCTCAAGGAAGACTATACAACAGTGGCCAGCATTTCTAGGGAAACCATCAGAATAGCCAGGATGGTGATGGAGTTTAGGTTAGCTACAGGAATCAAGGATAATAAGAAGTCCTTCTTTAGGTATGTAGGCAGTTGAAGGAAAACAAATGGAAATGTGAGACCCTTGCTTAACACCTCAGGACAGCTGATAGCCAACATTCAAAAAACTGAACTCCTGAATGCCCACTTTGCTTGGGTGTTTCACTGGACCAAGGGGAAAGTCAAGTGAGATAAGGCTCATAGGGGACATGCTGGGCCTGTCAGCCCCCCCCACTGTGGATGCTGAGTGGGTGCAATACCAACTAGAAAAGCTAGACATTTATAAGTCAGCAGGACCTGATGGACTCCATTCAAGAGTGCTGAAGGAGTTGGCTGAGGTTATCGCAAAACCCCTGGCAAAGCTCTTTCAGAATTTGTGGTGCACAGGGGAAATCCCTGAGGATTGGAAGGGGGCCAGCATTGTGTCCATCTACAAGAAGGGGAAGAGGGAGCACCCAGGCAACTATAGGCGAATCAGCCTAACCTCTATCCCAGGGAAAATCCTGGAAAAGGTCATTAAAGAATCTATGTGCGATACGCTCACAGAAGGTAAGATTCTGAATGACAGCCAGCATGGCTTTGTTGCGGGTAGGGCTTGTCTTTCAAATCTCATCTCCTTCTATGACCAGGTCTCTTGCCACCTGGACACAGGAGATGTGGTAGATGTTATATACCGACTTCCAAAATGCTTTTGGTCTCGTATCCCACAATATTCTTACAGAAAAACTGGAAGACTGTGGGCTCAGCTGCTCAACAGTTCAGTGGGTGGGAAACTGACTACAGGGTAGGACCCACAGAGTTCTCATGAATGGATCTGTGTTGTCCTGGCACGAAGTGGCCAGTGGTGTCCCTCAGGGGTCTGTGCTTGGACCGGTGCTTTTCAACACCTTTATCAATGATTTGGATGGGGGAGTGAAAAGCTTGCTGGCCAAGTTCGTGGATGACACCAAGTTATGGGGCAGTGTGGTCATGTCAGAAGACAGATTGCAGATACAGGCAGACCTGGACAGACTGGAGAGTTGGGCAGACTGGAACCAGATGAAATTTAACATTTCCAAGTATAAGGTGCTCCATCTGGGGGCAAACAACCCACAACCTACATACAAGCTCAGTGGTGACAGCTTGACTTGCACCACGGCTACAAGGGACCTAGGGGTAATGATTGATCATCACATGAATATGAGCTGTCAGTGTGAGGTGGTGGTCAGCAGGGCAAATAACATGCTGACATGCATCAACCAATGCATCTCGTGTAAAACTAAGGGAGTGATACTCCGGCTGTACTCAGCACTGGTGAGACCACAGTTGGAGTACTGCGTCCAGTTCTGGGCGCCACACTTCAATAAGGATGTTGAAAAACTTGAGAGGGTCCAGAAAAGAGCCACCCGTATGCTCAGGGATTTGCAAGGCAAGCCATGTGAGGAAAGGCTGAAGGACCTGGGCCTCTTTAGCCTAAAGATGAGAAGGTTGAGAAGGGACTTGATAGTGGCTTACTGCTATATCAGAGGAGTACATCAGGAGCTTGGTGAAAAACTCTTCTCTAAGGCACCCCCGGGGAAGACCAAGACCAATGGATACAAACTCCTGGAAGGCCGCTTCAGGCTTAATACCAGGAAATACTCCTTTGCAGTCAGGGTGTCCAGACTGTGGAATAAACTCCCTCCAGAGGTGGTGCAGTCACCTACCCTGGAGGTTTTCAAGAGGAAACTAGACAGTCACCTCTCTGGGGTCACCTAACCCCAGTTGTCTTCCTGTCAAGGGTGGAGGGGGGACCCGATGATCTGCAAGGTCCTTTCCAGCCCCTAGCAATCTATGAATCTATGAATACATAGCTGTGTAGTTATTAAACATTGCTTTCAGTATACCTTTATGACACAATTTTTTTACCAGAATAAACAGAACTTATGTATTACTTTGTGTGGGAGCAGAGCAGTTTGCAGAGTAACTAGGCGCATTTACACAAGATGCTGATTGCACAGTAGCCAAAAATACTGTGCAGTAGTGTTTCATAGCATGGATTGTATTAATATGCTACAGAGTAATAATTAGGCTACTGTGCAGTAGCATCACTTAAAGGATGTTTGCTGATGCTCCTGTGCAGTATCTCCACTTACTGCATATTTATTTAGTACTTGCTAATCCAAGTATTAAATAAATGTGAAGTAAAGACTGGGCAGAAATATCTTGTGTAGTTATGCCCACTGTGCATCAGGTTTGGGAAATTATCTGCTCTGCTAGAATTCAGCCAGTAGCCAATGAAATTTCAAATTGGAGAGAATTAATGTAGATCTGGCAAATGACTGATGGGTGAACTGAACCTTTCACTTGCTAACTTACAGTCATATACCTTTTAAGATTTTTTTTAAAGAACTTTTAAGCTAGCCAGAGCCCCAACAGCCCAAGAAGCAGGGAGCAAACAGGTCAGCTGATGGGGAATTCTAGTGAGGAACTCCTGCTTGGGAGATGTTTAGGAATGACCAATGTTGATTTGTCAAGAGCAAGTCCATACTCAACCACTGTGACTTCCTTCTACAACAAGGTGACAGGCTTTGTGGATGGGCAGTGAATGTGATTATACCTCAACTTGAGTAAGACTTTGAACCCCGTCTCTCATAATATTCTCAGTAAGTTAAGGAAATAAAATCTACATGAAAGTACTTTAAGGTGGCTACATAATTGGATGGATAATCATAGAATCATCGAAACTTAGGCTTAGAAGGGACCTCAGGAGGTCATTTAGTCCAACCCCTTGCTCAAAGCAGGACCAGCCCCAACTCTATCATGCCAGAAAAGACTTTGTCTATTTGGGTCTTAAAAATGCCAAGGATAGAGATTCCACAAACTCTTTGGGTAGCCTGTTCCAGTGCTTTACTACCCTTCTAGTCAGAGAGTTTTTCCTAATATGTAACCTAAACTCCCCTTGCTGCAACTTGATACCACTGATCCTTGTTCTGTCACTTGCCACCACTGAGAACAGTCTAGTTCTATCCTCTTTGTAACCACCTTTTAGGTAGTTGAAGGCTGTTATTAAATGCCCCCTCAGTCTTCTCTTCTGCAAAGTTGAGTGATACAGTGGTCTTCCCGCCACCATCACCTTTGTCCTGCCTTGATTCAGTTTTAATTGGTTCACCCATATGCAGTCCCTAACTGCAGTCGGGCACTGGGAAGGGACTGAAACTGTGGGATCTGCATTAGGAGACAAGAAATTTGAGTGGGTGGGTTTTGATAACGCCCTTCAAATATCTGAAGGTTGTTAATAAAAAGGATGGTAATAGATTATTCTCTCCGGCCACAGGAAACAGGACAAAAAAGAAGAGTCTTAAATTGCAAAAAGGGACATTTAGGTTGGATATGAGTAAGAACTTTCTTTTTAGGAAGGTGGTTAAATATTGCTACAGAGTACCTAGAACAGGGGCCGGCAACATTTTGGAGCAGGAAGTTGCTTTAACAGCGCTTAGCTTCAAGCATGGCCTGCTTAAAACCCAACTTGAGCTGGAGCTGGAGACAGAGCTGGAGCCGGAGCCACAATTTCCTCTATCATTGGCACTTCTCCCCATCTGACACGTGGGTGAAACCCCTGTCTCAGAAATGTCACCAAAACCTGCTGCTGCTGAATGCCACAGAACCTTCCTGCTCCATGGGCCAGATAAAATGGCTGCAAGAGACATATCTGAACATGTGCTGTAGCTTGCCAACCCCTGACCTAGAAAAGTTTGTAGAATCTCTATCCTTGGAAGTTCTTTTAAGAGCAGGCTAGGCAAACACTTGCCCCTGGATGGTTTGAATTGGAATGATCTTGTCTTGTACAAGGGGTTGGACTAGATAGACTCTTCAGGTCCCTTCCAGGATATTTTATTCTGTGTCTATCATGTTATGAGAGTTGTAGTCAATCCAGGGATGCTTTGGCAACAATTTACCAGTGAGAATCCTTGACAAATGTTGCATTTCATCCAGTGGCATTTCAGTAGGGGTGTTCGAAACGGGCCGTATTTGATAGGGATTTGGATTTGGCATAAATTGGGGACAGCGATTCGATTAGCTGATTCGGATCACTGACCCTGATTTGACTCGGCTGAATCTGAAGATTTGATGATGATTCGGAGAATCAGCAATTTGGCCATAGACACAGCTTTAAATGTTTTTTCTACATAGCTCAAGGAACCAGGTGGCTCGTGAATGCTGCAATGCCGGGGTGCATGAAGTGTCCTACAGAAGTGCAGGGGGGGCCAGGGACTGGTCCACTTCTGCGTCTGCTGCTGAGCATGCTGGGGAGCCCCCTGCGCTCCTGTGGGACGCTTCATGTGCTCCAGCATTGCAGCATTCATGAACTGCCTGGTACCTCAAAGTATTTAGAAAAAACATTTAAAGCTGTGTCTATGTCCAAATCACTGACTCTCTCTGAATCGATTTGGAGGGTCCCTATTCAATTCCGAGAGATTCAAGGGTCCTCTGATTCAATTCGTATTTGGAGATTCAGCCATTGAATTGGGCTGAATAGCATCAGGGACCAAAGCTTCACACAGCCCTACATTTCAGCATATAACTTTGAGAGGAAGGATAATGATAGGTTGAATAACCTATCATTGTCATAATTGTCACAGTGGTCCCAGGTGAGTTATTGACCTGACCCCTATCTACTAATCTACCCCGGGCAAGCAGAAGTACTGTATGAGCATTCTGTTGAGGATTGTTTTGCTTTGCATTCAAGAATTTGATCCTCTTGTTTTCCATGAAAACTATGTGTACCCTTCCCAAACTTACAGTACTAACTCTATGGGTACAGAATGAGTTTTCCAGAAAATTCCAAACAAAACCATTAATGGCTTTCTAAGTTAAAATAATTTTCAGTGTTTTCTTTGAATACAGTATCTGAGTCAATCTTTACTTTGTCATGAATGATTTTACCAGTGGTATAGCCCAGACTCTTCTAACTTTTTTTATATTTTAAGTATATTGAAATGTTGTCTTCTGGCTATTTTTGATAAATTAAGTTGTAATTAAACTATTATGTAAATGATGCCTGTATTTTACTTGTTATAAGCTGTAAACTGACTTGGTGAATGAGCCCTTACTGGTTGAGTACTTGGCCTCGCTGTCATTGCATGTCTGAAAATCTGCTTGTAGCAGTGCTGTTTAGGTCCAATGTTTACTATGGAGCTGAGGCAGGAGGTCAGAGGGAGACCTTAAAGACTATAGCACTTAGGGACTCAGCTTTTCTAACCTCTCCTTTCAACAGGGTTAATATTTGTGAGTACCAAACTGAAAGCCATGTGGAGCATGGTATGGAGAGTAACCTAAGGAGACAAGGACTGCTGGTGATTCCTCCTTAGCCACCTTATTTCTAAACTGTTATGATGTTGGGCAGGTGAGGCATCCTCATCTGTCACTGAGCAGTCCCTTGCATTGGTTAATTGCTGCTTTTATATGGGGCTGCATTACTTCATGTCAGATCCCAAGAGAAGAAAGAGCAGCCCACCCTATTTCACAGAATCATAGGGCTGGGAGGGACTTCAGGGTTATCTAGTCTAGAAGCAGACTTCATTGTTCCTAATCAAACGTGGACACAGGCCTATTCAGCCTCTTCTTTAAAACCTACAGTGAAGGAGATTCTACAACTTCCTTAGGAAGCTTGTTCCATTGGTCTGCGTATCTTCCATTTAGCAAGCTTTTCCTAAAATTTAATCTAAATCTGCTTTAATATAGTTTAAGACCATCACCGCATATTGTACCCTTTGGGGCAAAGAACCACGTTTTTTTCTCCCATCTTCTTTATGGAAGCCTTTCAAATTATTTGAAATTTTTATTACATTGCTGCTTAATTTCCTTTTCTCCAGACTAAACACACCTAGTTCCTTCAACCTTTCCTCACACAGCTTACTTTCCAGACACTTCCATCATGTTCACTGCTTCCTTTTGGATCCTGTCCAGTTACCTTTTTAAAATCTAGTCTCCAGAACTGGATGCAATAGTCCAGCTAAGGTCTATCCAGTGCTGATTAGAATGGTACTATTACTTCCTATATCTTGCATACAATGCTTCTCCTAACACAGCTCAAATGTGCATTTGCTTTTTTTTTTCCAGGATCACACTGACTTATGTTGAATCTGTGATCCATCATATCTCTTACAGGCTTCTCACCAATTCTACTGTCAAGCTTCTTAGCCCCTGTTCTGTATTAATGCATGTGTTTTTCCTTCCATATGCCTAGTACCTTACATTTGCCTTCACTGAATTTCATTTTGTTACCCGTAGGCCACTTACCCAATTTTATCAAGAACCCTTTATATTTTAATCTGATCCTCCAAAATGTGTGAGAATTTGATCATTATACTTTCTTCTTGCATGTAAGCCGTTAATATAAATGTTAAAGAGCACTGGAGAACCCCACTTGAGGCCTTCTGCTGCCATTCCATATCAATCCATTAATAGTTATTCTTTATACTTGTGGTTATTTTGCTAGCTACTGAGCGCATCTACACAAGACATTATGTCGCCATAGTGAAGAGCTATGGTGACGTAGCATCAGCCGGAACAAACCGTGATGTCAATGCTACTGTGCAGTAACAATGAGTTGCTGTGTAGTAGCATACTGCTACTGTGCAGTAGGGTGGGAAATGACCCAGGTGCCACCAAGACTGAGCAGTAATGGTGGTTACTGAGCAGTCATTTAGTAGTTGGCTAAAGTAAGTACTAAATGACTGCGCAGTAACAACTGCACAGTTGGGCACATGTGTAGACACAATCACTATGCACCAATTTAATGCTAATTCCATCTTGCTGACATTTCTCCATTTTATGTATGAGCATGTCATGCATGATAGTGTCAAAAGACTAACAATAAAAGTCCAGATGTATTATGTCTATTACATTCCCTTCATCCACCGAACTAGTTAACTTATTAAATAAGGAAATCAAGTTGGTTTGGCATGATTTATTCTTAAAAAATCCATGTTGACTGCTAGTGACAATCCGTCCTGCTTGAGATGTTTACAAATTG
The DNA here is from genome assembly GCF_052110815.1 of Crocodylus siamensis. Taxonomy (NCBI): domain Eukaryota; kingdom Metazoa; phylum Chordata; order Crocodylia; family Crocodylidae; genus Crocodylus; species Crocodylus siamensis. Next base: position 23,170,576 of record NC_143401.1, on the reverse strand, counting down.
ACTGATTTATAATTTGGTCTACTAACTTTCCAGGTATTGAAATCAGGCTGACATCTGTATTTCCTTGGGGCCTTCTTTATTCTCTTATTGTTTAGGATGGGGACCATGTTCTCCCATTTCCAACCCTCTGGAACATTATCTATCAACTGTGAGCTTTTAAAAATTATTGTTTCAAGATTTCTTCAGGATGCTACTTTAGCATCCTCAGGTGAATTCTGTTAGGCTCTGCTGACTTAAATTCATTCAGATTTTTACAACATTGTTTGATGTCCTCTTTACTTATTATGACATGTGGGTATTTTTCCTTTCCTTGATTGTATTAAGTTTGCTATTTTGGCTGTACCTTTATTTATTTATTTTTGTGAAATGAAGGAAATCACCATTGAGTTATTAATAGCTCAGTTCGATCAAGCAGCAGGCCCACAGTTTCCCTGATTTTTTTTCTGTCTGACATTTGTAGAACTCTTGTTGTCTTTAAAATCTCTTGCCGACTTTAAGTCATTTTTCATATTAGCTGTCCTGATTTCATCCGTTACTGTGAGGGAGGAAAGGAGCCAACAGGCTCCGAGTCGCCCTGTCCTGATGCAGTTAGGTGAGCCCTGCCAGTGCAGGTCCAACACGCCAGGCAGAAACTCACCTCTTTTAGGTCCCCGGAAGAAGGAAGGCCCGGAACAAGCAGTGGCGGCATAAAGGAAGTGCCGGAGCCGGACGAGGAGGTGGTGGGACCGGAAGGAGCCGGCAGAGAAGCCGCCGCCGGAGAAAGCTCCCGAGCGTGGATGCGAGCCGCCCGTGGGGGCTACAGGACTTTCTTGGGTAAGGGTAAGCCCCAGCGGAGTTTGTGAGCTTGAGCATCCGGTACGGGGAGGCTGTGGACGGTTTGAAGTCGCCGGGAGTGGCTGGAGCCCAGCTGGGCCAGTTATTGTATAGACTCTAATAAAGGAGCAAGCCCCAACTGGGAGGTTGCCACCCTGGTAGGGAGGGGCTGAGTGAGCTCAGGGAGCCCGAGAGAGGGCTGAAGCACTCGTGGGGAAGTCCCAACCCTGTGGCATACAGGAGAAGAGAGGGGAATGGCTGCTGAAGATTGAAGCAGTCTACAGGCCCTGTAGAACTCCTGGCCATAACCTTTTGTGTTGATCCCTGTTTTCTTTTACAAACTGTCGCGATGAACCCGGCGGAGCTGGCAAGCCAAGCTCGGGGTTGCAGTCACGGTGGGTTGGCCGGGTGGTGGCTATTGACACGGACAGGTGGGATTAGCGGCTGCGGAGTCTGAGAGGCAGAACCAGAGAGGGTTGAAATGCAAAGATTTATTTTGACTTACGCTTTTCGGCGTAGGCAGAGAAGTCTTCAGTTACAGTTGCAAACATACGAACAACAACACAACAAAGGGGTCTGTTGGCCCACAAGGTTCAGTCCAAAGACCTAGTCCCAGGGCTGGTCAACAGCTCATTAATGGGTAATACAACGATAAAACGAACTGTAACGCGCAGATGATGAATCGTGTGACGCCAGTCCAAGGTGGTGGACAATCAGGTGGTCGAAGAGAAAGCTGAGGTCAGAAGCCAGGAGATGATGCAGCTGAGACGTCAGGTCAGAAGGGTAAGCAGAGTCGTAGTCAGTGGGGGAGGCCGAGGTCAGTGATCTGGAACCGGGTTATAACAGCGTCCAAAGGGTGATCCGAAATCGTAGCCGTTAGTCAGTACCGAGAGTAATCAGAAGCCAGGCGAGCGTAATATATCGAGTGATACGAAAGAACCAACGACAAGAGCGAAGGAGGAGATCTGTAGGCCCTAAAGCCTGACTGAGAGACAGTCCCTGCAACAGCAGCCTCTGCTCTCAGCTAGCGCGATCTCCCCCTAAGGGAGGGGTTCACTGAACTTTTATATGAATTTGGTAGCCAATCAGAACCCTCTCCGCAGAGAAATTTCTAGTCAGATTACCTCATGTCAGGTTCTGACTGAGCATGCTCTCAGTCAGAAGCTGACAATCTGAGCATGCGTCTGTGGGGAAAGTAGGTCAACAATGATTGACAGGTCCGCAGGTCACCCAGGGGGCAAGGGCTGGGTGAGCCTTGGAACTTTCCACTCACAGAATCAAACCGCGCATGTCAGTCCAGCTCTTCTGTGTTGGCAGCATATACTCAAAATTTTCGCTGACACAAACGAGTGGGAGTGATATCCTGATTACGTGGCCTGCCCAGAAAGGCAGTCACGTGCCCGGCGGAATGGGTAAGGGTGTAGGGGAGGAGGAGCCCTCAGCGACGTGGGACCCTATGCCTACAGTGAGTCTCGTTTCTGGACTGGCATGTGCCGAAGAATTCCAACTGAACCGGAACCATCAAAGTCGTGGCAGGCGAATCAGAGGCGCGCAGGAGTCCAGGAACGACCCACTGCAGGTGGGAAGCGGTCCCCGACTGGGAGGTGTCGGTGTTTCGAGGTGGCCCCCCCACAGTTACACATTTTGTTATTCCTTTTGAATACTTCCTTAGTCACATGCCCATCCTTCCATAGCCTTTATGTCTCCTTTCCTTTTCAGATAGCTTCTTGAGAGGTAGGGTAGCCATGGAACCAGAGGCATGAGTTTGAGCTGTGCTCTTGACTCATGGTAAAAACCATTCCCATTTGATCCAGATGTAAATGGTATCTGGTTATTCAACCTTGGGAATCAAAAGCAGTTAGACATGATGCTAGCCATATCATGCCCTTGTGTGCTGTTGGCTACAGAAGCTGGTGTGCCATAACTATATCAGATTTGGGGCTACTAGGCTGGAGAAGGCCCTTGACTATATGAAAAAGCACCTTTTGAATCATGAATTCTATCATATCAGTTCAGTTCCTTCTAAGTTTCTGACTGCTTTCAATAGAGATGAGCCCAGTGAACATGGGCAAAAATGGATCCAACATACATTCCCCTTCTAGTTGTTTCCTCAACTTGCTGAAAGATAAAGTTGTCTTCTATACACATTGAAAACTTATTGGATGTTTCATGTTTTGCTCTATTTTTCTTTCAAGAAATATTAGGGAAATTAACCCCCCCAATACTAATGGCTTTTGATTTTTTAGCTATCTGCATGAGGACTGTTTTCCCCTCCTCCTCTTCCTGATTTGGCAGTCTGCAGTAGACCCTGCCATATACCTTCGCTACTGTTCTTTCCTCAGTCATTTATCTTTACCCACATACTTTCAACATATCTACTGCTGTCTTCCTCCTGAACCTTGGAAAAAACATGCACTTTCCTGTCATACAGCCAAATGTCTTCTCCTTTTTTCCATGCGTATCCTTCTGGACCAAGCTATAACCCTAAATATTCATAATTTAGTCAAGGGAGTTACACCACCAAATCTGTAATGCTAATTAACTCATCATTTTCTTTATATTCTATGACTTTCAGTTTATTTTGTTTATTCCCCATACAATTTGCATTGGTATACAAACATTGAAGATATTTAATAGGCTACAATGATGTTTTCCTTCTTACATCTCTTGTTAGCCCTATAATAGTTTTTCCATCCCTTCTCAAGTATTGGACCCTTTCTTCTAGTTATGTCCCTTGATCCTATTACTGGCGGGTAGGTTTCTGTCACTTTGAACTAGGACTTTTAGCTAGATCCCCCATAGGATCTAGTTGAATGTCCTCCTCATCAGGTCAGCCAGATGATGTTCAAAGATTTTTTTTCTACACTCTTTGTCAGATGGATCCCAACCCTGTACAGCAGTCCTCTTTCACAGAATATCAACCTGATGTCAGAGAAACAGAGGCTCTCCTGTTAACACCACCTTTATACCCAGGCTTTTACTTCTATGATGCAATGGTGCCTGTGTAGGTTTTACTATGAAGGAGGAGGAACAGCAGGAGCATCAAACCTGTTTCTCCACCTGCCCAGGACCTCAGGACCTATTTAAGGTAATACATGGTTAGGGTGCAATCCATCCCATTTT